>NW_028270144.1:128453104-128753104 GCF_037043375.1 Chiloscyllium plagiosum | reverse complement strand
CTATCTTCCATCTGAGAACTACCTGATGAGGATTCACCTCTGGCTCTATGACACTGTAATATCTGACCATGTCTCTGTAAAGCTATACTAACCACAAAGCATTTGGATGAGGATGTATAGGGTGTGGTTAGTGAGTTTGTGGACAACACCAAAATCAGTGGCATAGTAGACAGTGAAGAAGGTTTTCTAAGATTACAAAGGGATCTTGATCAAATGGGTCAATGGGCTGAAAAATAGCAGATGAAGTTCAATCTGGATAAATGCGAGATATTGCATTTTGGTAAAACAAACAAGGCTAGGGTTTATACAACAAATGGCTGGGCCTTGGGTAGAGTTGTAGAACAGAAGGACTTAGGGGTGCAGGTACATAATTCTTTGAAACTTGCATTACAGGGAGACAGAATGGTTCAAAAGGTGTTTGCCGTCATTGCTCAGTCCTTTGAGCATAGGAGTTGGGAAGTCTTATTGAGGTTGTATGGGACATTGGTGAGGGTAGGTAAAAACAATAACTGCAGATGCTGGAAACCAGATTTTGGATTAGAGTGGTGCTGGAAGAGCACAGCAATTCAGGCAGCATCCGAGGAGCAGCAAAATTGACATTTCGGGCAAAAGCCCTTCATCAGGATGAAGGGCTTTTGCCTGGGACATTGGTGAGTACAGAGTCCATTTTTGGCAGCCCTATTATAGGAAGGATATTATTAAGATAGAGAGGGTTCAGAAGAGGTTTACCAGGATGTTGCCGGGTATGGAAGGTCTAAGTTACAAAGAAAGGCTGAATAGGCGGGGACTTTTTTTCACCGGTGCATGAGAGGTGATCTTGTAGAGGTTTTAAAATCATGAGGGATAAAGGTAGGGTCCATGGTCGATATCTTTTCCCTAAGATGAGGGATTTCAAGACTTGGGGGGGGGGGGGGGGGGGAGACAAACTTTAAAGGTGAGAGAAGAGAGATTTAAGAAAGTCATGAGGAGCAAACTTTTCACACGGGGTGGTTTGTTTTTGGAAAGAACTTGCTGAGGAAGTAGTAGATTTGGATAGATACACGAATCAGAAAGGTTTGGAGAGATATGGGCCTGGAGCAGGCAGATGGGACTGCTTTAGTTTGGGATCATGTTTGGCATGGTTGGTCCGAGGGGCCTGTTTCCGTGCTGTATGACTCTACAGTCTTAAACGGTGATGCCAGGGTGATATTAGGACAGATATGGAGAACTCAGTGCCCAAGTCATTCAAATCAGCATTGCACAGGAGAGCAGGATGGAAGGAGTATGGAGACCTCAGAGAGTTGTTTGGCTGGAGGAGGTGATGATAGGGGGGGGGGGGGGGGGGGCGGGGGGAGGGCGTGGTTGGGGGGGTGGTGATGTTGAGTTCACAGAAGGATGTGAAATCAAAGACAAAAATTTTAAATTTGAGGCATTGCCAAGCAGGCCACACAGGCGGGGCTACAGGGACAGGGGTCACCATGAAGTCGTGTGAGTGACAAGATGGGCAGCAGGTTTTGTATTCCCACTTCAAGACATTTCATTGAGCTGTTTGATCATCTGCAATGAGAGAATCTTTTCCCAGTTTGTTATGGAGATTCCAATGCTCATTAATATCTCAAAACGATGACTGTGCTCTGAATGGCAGGATATGCAGCAGGATGTGGTGTGTGTTCTGAGGGCGTTGATCTGTATTCAGGTATAAGATTACAGCATTGTAATCCGATTCCCCATTGGTGTGAGACCACTATCACATATTTACACAAAATGAGAGCCTGATGCTGCGGCAGAATGAGGCCTTTCAGTCTATCATGTCTGTCCTCTTTAAAGACGTATACAATTAATTTCAGCTCCCCTCTCTTTCCCCATAGCCCTTTAAGTCTTTCCCCTTTGAGTTATTAAACTCGAGGTTTAAAGGGATACAGGCCAAATGCAGGCAAATGGGACCTGGTCAGTTTAGGAAACCTGGTCAGCATGGACGAGTTGGGCCGAAGGGTCTGTTTCTGTTCAAAGTTTGGGAGAAGATTTGTAGCTCGGGTGCCCGTTGTTGTGGTTCTGTTCGCCGAGCTGGGAATTTGTGTTGCAGACGTTTCGTCCCCTGTCTAGGTGACATCTTCAGTGCTTGGGGGTCTCCTGTGAAGCGCTTCTGTGATGTTTCCTCCGGCATTATAGTGGTTTGAATCTGCCACTTCCGGTTGTCAGTTCCAGCTGTCCGCTGCAGTGGCCGGTATATTGGGTCCAGATCGATGTGCTTATTGATTGAATCTGTGGATGAGTGCCATGCCCCTAGGAATTCCCTGGCTGTTCTCTGTTTGGCTTGCCCTATGATAGTAGTGTTGTCCCAGTCGAATTCATGTTGCTTGTCGTCTGCGTGTGTGGCTACTAAGGATAGCTGGTCGTGGCGTTTCGTGGCTAGTTGATGTTCATGGATGCAGATCGTTAGCTGTCTTCCTGTTTGTCCTATATAGTGTTTTGTGCAGTCCTTGCATGGGATTTTGTACACTACGTTAGTTTTGCTCATGCTGGGTATCGGGTCCTTCGTTCTGGTGAGTTATTGTCTGAGAGTGGCTGTTGGTTTGTGTGCTGTTATGAGTCCTAGTGGTCGCAGTAGTCTGGCTGTCAGTTCGGAAATGCTCTTGATGTATGGTAGTGTGGCTAGTCCTTTGGGTTGTGGCATGTCCTCATTCTGTTTCTGTGACTCTGTAACAAATTCAATTCTTACTCTGACTAGTCATTTTGATTTCACCATTCAGGTATTACTTTCTGGATCAACACTAATTGCTGTGTAAAATTGTCACTTTTGGTCTCAACCGTCTGTCTCTCAAACCCTTGTCACTTGGTTTTCTGAATCTCCTCAAAACTGGAATAGTTTCTCCTTATTCCCTTCATGCTCTGAAACTCTCAATAAAATTGTAAGTAAATTGTCTTGCTGCCTGTGGCTCCTTCTGTCACTCAAACGCTTCTGAGTCTCTGGTTTTCGTTCTCCCACCGGGACTCCAGCACAAAGGGCACACTGAGGGAGTGCCTCACTGGCAGATGTTCTGGGGTGAGGTGTTAAAGTGGGGGCTCCATCTGTCCCTCAGCTGGGTGTAAATGTCCCTCTGCTGGCCCCGTGTCAATGAAAAGCAGGGGGTAGAGTCTTGCTCTCCTTGGCTACTATCTATCCCTCAGTGAAAAAAACCAACAGAGATTAGTCAATATCACAAAGCTATTTGTGGGATCTTGCTGTGCACAACATTGATGCCTTATTTCCTCTCTTAAAATGGTGACTACACTTCAGAAAGTAACTCACTGACCATGGGGCCAGCTTTGATTTGTATCCTCACATCCTGGGAGGGACACAAATGTAGAACCTGGTGTCACCAAGTGCTACCCACAGAGACACATCTTGGGTTTAATTAGACCAAAGTATGAGCTGGGCTACTCAGGAATGATGTCAGGGAAAAATTTATCACACAAAGGGGAGTGAACATCTGGAAATCTCTTCCCACTCTCGGACAACAACTCTTCCCTGTTGAACATCAGGAAATGGAGTAGGCCATTCAGCCCTGGACTTCCCTCCCCAATGGCATTGTGGGTCAACTCACATGAACTGCAGCGGTTCAAGAAGGTGCTTACCATCAACTTTTCAAGGGGCAACTAGGGACAGACAATAAAGCCAGTGATACCCACATGACCTCTCTCCCCTTATTTTGTTCCAGTCATGCTTCAATGCGATCACAACTCATTGTTTGAAGCTCCAGGAATTCCAAACCCATTCAACCCCATTTCCCCTCATACCAGGGATTGGTCTGGTGGAATGTTGTTACCCTCCCACTAACGGCAACGTATCCTTCCTTAGTTTAGGAGACCAGAACTGTACATATAAATCAAATAAAGATATAGTTACCACAGTCCTAGAGAACCACAGGGCTGCTCTCTCACTGCAAACAGGAGTGAGGGAGAGAGACAGCAGGTGATGATTTAACCTGGGGGTCACCACCCTTCAGGCTAGGAGAGATAGAGTCATAGAGTTCATACAGCTGTACAGCACAGAAACAGACCCTTCAGTCCAACTCATCCATGCTGACCAGATATCCTAATCTAATCTAGTCCCCATTTGCCAGCGCTTGGCCCAGATCTCTCTAAACCTTTCCAATTCATATACCCATTCAGATGCCTTTTAAATGCTGTAATTGTTCCAGCCAGCACCACTTCCTCTGGCAGCTCATTCCATACATGCACCACCCTCTGCATGAAAAAGTTGCCCCTTAGGTGCCTTTCAAATTTTTTCCCTCTCACCCTAAACCTATGCCTTCTAGTTCTGGATTCCCCCACCCCAGGGAAAAGACTTTGTCTATTTATCCTATCCATGCCCCTCATTACTTTAAAAACCTCTAGAAGGTCATCCCTCAGCCTCCTATTCTCCAGGGCATACAGCTCCAGCCTATTCAGCCTCGCCCTATAGCTCAAATCCTCCAACCCTGGTAACATTCCTGTCGATCTTTTCTGAACCTTTTCAAGTTTCACAACATCCTTCTTATAGGAGGGAGACCAGAATTGCGCACAATATTCCAAACGTGGCCTAACTGTACAGCCGCAACATGAACTCCCAACTTCTGTATTCAATGCTCTGACCGATAAAGGAATGTGGAGAATGAGTGCCCTTCACTGTAATCTCAGCTGGTGTGGGTATTGAACCCACGTTGTTGGTGTCACTCTGCTTCAAGTAGCATGATACTGGAATGTAATTCACACAGAGCCATAAGAATCAAATAGTCAAAGACAGAACTGTCCTGAGAGGCAATTGCTGACTTAAAACAAAAACAGTGAAACTGTTCGTTGATCTGCTGGTCTGGCAGTGATTACTAACAACCGTTAAATGGAAGGATATGTACTTGCGTGTGAACTACTTTCGGGCAGCTGTCTGGGCTAGGGTCTCGAATGTATGTCGGCTGGCACAGAGCCTACCCTCTGCCCATGCTCCTTACAGCCGTTCACTTTGTCCTGGCTGCCCTTTGCTGGACTCATGGGGCAGGGGATGAGGTGGGAGATGTTGGGGTGATGGTTGTAATATAGGGGGTGGGCAGCTGGTGGTACGGGGGATGGGGGAGTTTTGGACTCTACAGCAGCTGGAGCTGTGGGAGCTGTCAGAATGCTCCGAGAGCCACATCTATTTTTAGCACAGGTTCCTTGCCAAGTGCGTGTGACTCACTGATGAGACTGTGCTGGAGACTGCGTGGCTAGAGCTACTGTCAACTTTCTAGGTCATCCCATTGACCCAACAAAGCACCCGTTGTGGATGTGAAAGATTCTGTAGCCACTAGTTCAAAGAAGAGCAGGGGGTTCTCGCTAATGCTCAGGGGCACATTTATCCCAAAGTAAACACTGAAAATAAATTTTATTGAAGTTTGTGGGATTTTTAAAAAATCCCTACAGTGTGGAAACATGCTCTTCAGCCCAACGAGTCCACACCAACCCTCCGGAGAGTAACCCACCCACCCCCCAAACCTATTGCTCTAAATTTACCCCTGACTAATGCAGCTACCCTGAACACTGTGGTCAATTTAGCATGGCCAATTCACCTAATCTGCACATCTTTGGATTGTGGGAGGAAACCCACACAAGACAAAGGGAGAATGTGCAAACTCCACTCAGACAGACACCCGAGGCTGGAATCAAATCCAAGCCCCTAGTGCTGTGAGGCAGCAGTGTTAACCACAGAGCCACCGTGCTGCCCCATCTTACTCTGCACAAAAATGGCTGCTATGACTCCAATACTATATCAGCAATTATATTTCAAAATTTATACTTCCATAGGCAGTAAAGCACTTGGGTTAATTTGAAGGATGAGGACAGCACTATATAAATGCAAGTCTATCTTCTTATTTTGAGTCAGACACTTTGCTGATATCTGGAGTATCTGCCAGTCACATTGCTCTTGAAGAGATCTTAAAACACAGCACCAAGCCACAATTAAAACTGAAAAGCAAAGATGACAAACAGAAAGAACATTTGAAATGACAATTTAGTACCCCTTCAGAAGGTGGGGGTGAGCTGCTTTCTCAAACCGCTGCAATCCATGTGCTGTAGGTAGACCCACAATGCCCTTAGGGAGGGAATTCCAGGATTTTGACCCAGCAACACTGAAGGAACAGGAATATATTCAGGATTGTGAGTGGCTTGGAGGGGAACTCGCTGGGGGTGGTGCTCCCGTGTATCTGCTGCCCCTTGTTCTTCGAGAAGGAAGTGGTCATGCTTTTGGAAAGTGCTGCCTGAGGATCTTTGGTGAATGTCTGCGGTGCATCTTGTAGAGTGTACACACTGCTGCTACTGAGCATCGGTGGGGGAGGGAGTGCATGTTGAAGGTGGTGGCCACTGGAACAAAAATAGAGATTGCTGGAAAAGCTGAGGAGAGCCCAATCCCTCCAATCCCAGTCCCGTCCCTTCAATCCCAATCCTGCCCCTACACACCCAGCCCCGCCTCTCCAATCACAGCTCTGCCCCTCCAATCCCAACCCCGTCCCTCCAATCCCAGCTCTGTCCCTACACACCCAGCCCCATCCCTCCAATCCCAGCCCCGCCCCTCCAATCCCAACCCCATCCCTCCAATCCCAGCCCCACCCCTCCAATCCCAACCCCGTCCCTCCAATCCCAGCTCTGCCCCTACACACCCACTTCCATCCCTCCAATCCCAGCCCTGCCCCTACACATCCAGACCTATCCCTCCAATCCCAGCCCCGCCCCTACTCACACAACCATGTCCCTCCAATCCCAACTCCGCCCCAAATCCCAGCCCCACCTCTACATGCCCAACCCCGTCCCTCCAATCCCAGCCCCGCCCCTACTCACACAACCCTGTCCCTCCAATTCTAGCCCCACCCCTATACACCCAGCTCCATCCCTCCAATCTCAGCACCACACAGGGTGTGTGTGAGTGAGTCTTTGGGTGTGTTGGGGGGCATTGGGGTGTGTGTGAAAGTGTATGGGGGTGTATGCGAGTTTGTGTGTAGGACGGTTGTTGGGGTGTGTGGGATGTTGTGTGTGCAGGTCTGAGTGGTGGAGTGTGGGCGTGTGTGTATTTGTTGGGGTGTGTATGTGGGTCTTTGTGTGGGGAGGGTGTCTGTGGGGTATGCACATAGGGGTGGGGTGTATCTGGGGGTATATGGGTGTGTGTGGCAGGGGTGAATGGGTGTGTATGGGGCTTTATGGGTGTGCGTCGGGGGGAGGTGTATCGGTGTGTGTTTGGTTGTGTATGGGTGTGGGTGTGCAGGAGGGTGAATGAGTGTGTGGGTGTATGGGTGTGTGTCGGGGGGGGTGCATGGGTGTGTGTGTGGGAGGGAGTGTATGAGTGACTGAATGGGTGTTTGTGGGGGTGTGTGTATAGGTGTGTCAGAGGGAGGTGTATGGGTGCATGTGTGGGAGGGGGTATATGGGTGTGTGCGTGGGTGTGTGGAGGGTGAATGGGTGTGTGTCGTGGGGTGTATGGATGTGTGTATGTGTGTGTGTGTGGGACGGTATGGGGGTGTGTGTGGGTAGCTTTGTGGGGTGGGAATGTGTGTGTGGGTGGGGTTGTGTGTGGTGTGGGGTTGTGTGCAGTGTGTGTTGGGGGGGTCTATGGGGTGTGTGTATGTGGGGGGGGTCCTTATGTGGGTGAGTCTGTTGAGTGTGTGTGGGGGGGAGGTCTGTGCATTGTGTGTATGTGTGGGAGGGGTCTGTGTGGGTGGGAGTCTGTGGGGGTGTGTGTGAATGTGTATGGGGTGTACGTTTGTGTGTAAGGCGAGCGTGGGGGGAGTATGGAATACTCAGTCTGCGGGTCTGAGTGCTGGGGTGTGGGTGTGTGTGAGGGGGTGTGTATGTGAATCTCTCTGTGTGTGTGGATGTGTATGTGGGTCTGTGTGGGGGCATGTGGGTCTGTGTGGGGGCATGTGGGTCTGTGTGGGGGCATGTGGGTCTGTGTGGGGGCGTGTGGGGCTGTGTGGGGTGGGTTTCTGTGGGGGTGGGGGTGTGGGGTGGGTGAGTGTGAGGTATGCACGTGGGGGTGTGTGGATGTGTGTGTGGGTGTATGGATGTGTGTGTGTGGGAGGTTGCATAGATGTGTGTGGGGGAGTGGGTGTGGGTGTGTGGGCTGTGTGTGTGTATTGGGGGTGTGTGGGGTGTTGTATGGGTGTGTGTATGTGTGGATGTGTGTGTGGGGGCATGTCTGTGGGGTCTGTGTGTGTGGAGGTTGTGAGTGGGGTGGTGTCGGTGTGTAGGGGTCTGTGTGGGGGAATATCTGTGTGTGATCGTGTGTAGGGGTCTGTGTGGGGGAATATCTGTGTGTGATCGTGTGTAGGGGTCTGTGTGGGGGAATATCTGTGTGTGATCGTGTGTAGGGGTCTGTGTGGGGGAATATCTGTGTGTGATCGTGTGTGGGGGTCTGTGTGGGGGAATATCTGTGTGTGATCGTGTGTGGGGGTCTGTGTGGGGGAATATCTGTGTGTGATCGTGTGTGGGGGTCTGTGTGGGGGAATATCTGTGTGTGATCGTGTGTGGGGGTCTGTGTGGGGGAATATCTGTGTGTGATCGTGTGTGGGGGTCTGTGTGGGGGAATATCTGTGTGTGATCGTGTGTGGGGGTCTGTGTATGGGGGTGTCTGTATGGGTGTGTGTGTATGGGTGTGTCTGTGTGGGGTGTGTGTATGGGGGTGTCTCTGTGGGGGTGGGTGTGCGTGTGTGTGTGTGTATTGGGGGTATGTGTGAGTAAGGGGCGGTCTGTGAGTGGGTATGTGTGTGAGGGTATTGGCTGTGGGTAGATGTGTGTGGGTCTGTGTATTTGGGTGTGTGTGTGGGTATGGAGGTTTATGTGTGGGGGTGTGTTTGGTTGTGGAGGGGTGTGTGTGTGGGTGTGGAGGGGTGTGTGTGGGGGTGTAGAGGTGGGCGTGTGGGGGTGTGGAGGTGTCTGTGGAGGTTTGTGGGTGTGGAGGGTGTGTGTGTGGCTGTATGTGGGTCTGTGTGTGTGGAGGGAGGGAGTGAGTGGAGGGGTGTGTGTGAGGGGATGGGTGTGGCTGTATGTGTGGAGGGTGTGTGTGTGTGGCTGTATGTGGGTCTGTGTGTGTGGAGGGAGGGAGTGAGTGGAGGGGTGTGTGTGAGGGGATGGGTGTGGCTGTATGTGTGGAGGGTGTGTGTGTGTGGCTGTATGTGGGTGTGTGTGGAGGGAAGGAGTGTGTGGAGGGGTGGGTGTGGCTGTATGTGTGGAGGGGTGTGTGTGAGAGGTTGTGTGTGTGTGGCTGTATGAGGGTGTTTGTGGAGGGAAGGAGTGTGTGGAGGGGTGGGTGTGGCTGTATGTGTGGAGGGGTGTGTGTGAGAGGTTGTGTGTGTGTGGCTGTATGTGGGTGTTTGTGGAGGGAGGGAGTGTGTGGAGGGGTGTGTGTGTGTGTGTGTGAGGGTGTGTGTGTGGTTGTATGTTGGTCTGTATGTATGTGGAGGGGTGTGTCTGTGTGTGTGAGGTGGTGGGGGTTTGTGTGTGAGGTGGTGGGTGTGTGGAGTGGTGTAGGGGTGTGTGTGTGAGGGGGTGGGTGTGTGGGTGAGTGTGTGGAGGGGTGTGTGTGTGAGGGGGTGGGTGTGTGGGTGAGTGTGTGGAGGGGTGTGTGTGTGAGGGGGTGGGTGTGTGGGTGAGTGTGTGGAGGGGTGTGTGTGTGAGGGGGTGGGTGTGTGGGTGAGTGTGTGGAGGGGTGTGTGTGTGAGGGGGTGGGTGTGTGGGTGAGTGTGTGGAGGGGTTTGTTTGTGAAGGGGTGTGTGTGTGAGGGGGTGGGTGTGTGGAGGGGTGTGTGAGGGGGTGGGTGTGTGGAGGGGTGTGTGTTTGTGTGTGTGAGGGGGTGGGTGTGTGGAGGGGTGTGTGTCTGTGTGTGTGAGGGGGTGGGTGTGTCTGTGTGTGTGAGGCGGTGTGTGTGAGGGGGTGGGTGTGTGAGGGGGTGGGTGTGTGGAGAGGTGTGTTTGAGGGGGTGGGTGTGACTGTTCTTGTCTTTGTGTGTGTGGTTGTTTGTAGATCTGTGTGTGTGTGTGGGAGGGAGGTGTGGGTGAGTGTGTGGAGGGGTGTGTGTCTGTGTGTGTGAGGGGGTGGGTGTGTGAGGTGGTGGGTGTGGTTGTATGTGAGTCTGTGTGTGTGGGAGGGAGGTGTGGGTGAGTGTGTGGAGGGGTGTGTGTCTGTGTGTGAGGGGGTGGGTATGTGGAGGGATGTGTGTCTGTGTGTGTGAGGGGGTGGGTGTGTCTGTGTGTGTGAGGCGGTGGGTGTATGGAGGGGTGTGTGTCTGTGTGTGAGGGGGTGGGTGTGTGAGGTGGTGGGTGTGTGGAGGGGTGTGTGTCTGTGTGTGAGGAGGTGAGTGTGTGAAGGGGTGTGTGTCTGTGTGTGAGGAGGTGAGTGTGTGGAGGGGTGTGTGTCTGTGTGTGAGGAGGTGAGTGTGTGGAGAGGTGTGTGTCTGTGTGTGAGTGGGTGAGTGTGTGGAGGGGTGTGTGTCTGTGTGTGAGTGGGTGAGTGTGTGAAGGGGTGTGTGTCTGTGTGTGAGGAGGTGAGTGTGTGGAGGGGTGTGTGTCTGTGTGTGAGGAGGTGAGTGTGTGGAGAGGTGTGTGTCTGTGTGTGAGTGGGTGAGTGTGTGGAGGGGTGTGTGTCTGTGTGTGAGGAGGTGAGTGTGTGGAGGGGTGTGTGTCTGTGTGTGAGGAGGTGAGTGTGTGGAGAGGTGTGTGTCTGTGTGTGAGTGGGTGAGTGTGTGGAGGGGTGTGTGTCTGTGTGTGAGGAGGTGAGTGTGTGGAGGGGTGTGTGTCTGTGTGTGAGGAGGTGAGTGTGTGGAGGGGTGTGTGTCTGTGTGTGAGGAGGTGAGTGTGTGGAGGGGTGTGTGTCTGTGTGTGAGGGGGATGAGTGTGTGGAGGGGTGTGTGTCTGTGTGTGAGGGGGTGGGTGTGTGAAGGGGTGTGTGTCTGTATGTGTGGAGGTGGGTGTATCTGTGTGTGAGGAGGTGGGTGTATGGAGGGGTGTGTGTCTGTGTGTGAGGGGGGTGGGTGTGTCTGTGTGAGGGTGTGTGTGTGTGTCTGTGTGTGAGGGGGTGGGTGCGTGTCTGTGTGTGAGGGGGTGGGTGCGTGTCTGTGTGTGAGGGGGTGGGTGCGTGTCTGTGTCTGTGAGGGGGTGGATGCGTGTCTGTGTGTGTGAGGGGGTTGGGTGTGTCTGTGTGTGAGGGGGGTGGGTGTGTCTGCGGTGAGGGAGGTTGGTGTGTCTGTGTGTGAGGGGGGTGGGTGTGTCTGCGTGTGAGGGAGGTTGGTGTGTCTGCGTGTGAGGGTGGGTGGGTGTGTCTGCGTGTGAGGGGGTGTCTATGTGTGAGGGGATGTGTGTGTCTGTGTGTGAGGGGGTGGGTGTCTGTGTGTGAGGGGGTGGGTGTGTCTCTGTGTGAAGGGGTGGGTGTGTCTGTGTGTGAGGGGGGTGGGTGTGTCTGTGTGAGGGGGTGGGTGTGTGGAAGGGTGTCTGTGTGTGAGAGGTGGGTGTGTCTGTGTGTGAGGGTGTGTGTGTGTGTGAGGGAGTGTGTGTGTGAAGGGGTGGGTGTGTCTGTGTGTGAGGGGGGTGGGTGTGTCTGTGTGAGGGGGTGGGTGTGTGGAGGGGTGTCTGTGTGTAAGAGGTGGGTGTGTCTGTGTGTGAGGGGGTGTGTGTGTGTGAGGGGGTGTGTGTGTGTGAGGGGGTGTGTGTGTGTGAGGGGGTGTGTGTGTGGAGGGGTGTGTGTTCGTGAGGGGGGTGGGAGTGTCTGTGCGTGAGGGGGGTGGGAGTGTCTGTGCGTGAGGGGGTGGGAGTGTCTGTGTGTGAGGGGGTGGGAGTGTCTGTGTGTGAGGGGGTGGGAGTCTGTGTGTGAGGGGGGTGGGTGTGTCAGTGTGTGAGGGGGGTGGGTGTGTCAGTGTGTGAGGGGGGTGGGGGTGTCTGTGTGTGAGGGGGTGGGTGTGTCTGTGTGAGGGGGGGTGGGGGTGTCTGTGTGTGAGGGGGTGGGTGTGTGGAGGGGTGTGTGTGTGTGTGTGAGGGGGGGTGTGTGTGTGAGGGGGTGTGTGTGTGGAAGGGTGTGTGTTCGTGAGGGGGGTGGGAGTGTCTGTGCGTGAGGGGGGTGGGAGTGTCTGTGCGTGAGGGGGTGGGAGTGTCAGTGTGTGAGGGGGTGGGTGTGTCAGTGTGTGAGGGGGGTGGGTGTGTCAGTGTGTGAGGGGGGTGGGTGTGTCTGTGTGTGAGGGGGGTGGGTGTGTCTGTGTGTGAGGGGGTGGGTGTGTCTGTGTGAGGGGGGGTGGGGGTGTCTGTGTGTGAGGGGTGGTGGGTGTGTCTGTGTGAGGGGGTGGGTGTGTGGAGGGGTGTGTGTGTGTGAGGGGGGTGGGTGTGTCTATGTGAGGGGGGTGGGTGTGTCTGTGTGTGAGGGGTGGATGTGTCTGTGTGAGGGGGTGGGTGGGTGTGTGTGTGTGAGGGGATGTGTGTGTGAGTGGGTGAGTGTTTGGAGGGATGTGTGCGTGAGGGGGATGGGTGTGTCTGTGCGTGAGGGGGTGGGTGTGTCTGTGTGTAAGGGGGGTGGGTGTGTGAGGGGGCGTGTGTGTGTGAGGGTGGGTGTGTCTGTGTGTGTGAGGGTGGGCGTGTCTGTGTGTGTGAGGGTGGGTGTGTCTGAGTGTGTGAGGGGGTGGGTGTGTTTGTGTGTGCGTGTGTGAGAGGGTGTGTGTCTGTGTGTGAGGGGGTAGGTGTGTCTGTGTGTGAGATGGTGGGTGTGTCTGTGGGTGAGATGGTGGATGTGTCTGTGTGTGAGGGAGTGGGTGTGTCTGTGTGAGGGGGGTGGGTGTGTCTGTGTGTGAGGGGTTGGGTGTGTCTGTGTGGGGTTGGGCGTGTCTGTGTGGGGTTGGGTGTGTCTGTGTGGGGTTGGGTGTGTCTGTGTGGGGGTGGGGGTGTCTGTGTGAGGGTGTGTGTGTGTGGAGCGGGGTGTGTGTGTGTGTGTGTGTGAGGGGGGTGGGTGTGTGGAGGGGTGTGTGTGTGTGAGGGGGTGGGGGTGTCTGTGTGTGTGGGTGGGTGTGTGGACGGGTGTGTGTGTGTGTGACGGGGTGGGTGTGTCTGTGTGTAAGGGGTGGGGTGTCTGTGTGTGAGGGGTGGGGGTGTCTGTGTGTGGGGGCAGGTGTATGGAGGGATGTCTGTGTATGAGGGAGGTGGGTGTGTCTGTGTGAGGTGTGGGTGTGTCTATGTGTGGGGGTGGGTGTGTGGAGGGGTGTGTGTGTGAGGGGTGTGTGTGTGTGTCTGTGTGTGAGGGGGTGGATGTGTCTGTGTGTGAGGGGGTGGGTGTGTCTGTGTGTGGGAGGCGGTGGGTGTGTGGAGGGGTGTGTGTCTGTGTGTGTGAGGGGGTGGGTGTGTGGAGGGGTGTGTTTGAGGGGGTGGGTGTGACTGTTTTTGTCTTTGTGTGTGTGGTTGTTTGTAGATCTGTGTGTGTGTGTGTGGGAGGGAGGTGTGGGTGAGTGTGTGGAGGGGTGTGTGTCTGTGTGTGTGAGGGGGTGGGTGTGTGAGGTGGTGGGTGTGGTTGTATGTGAGTCTGTGTGTGTGGGAGGGAGGTGTAGGTGAGTGTGTGAGGGGGTGTGTGTGTGGATGGGGTGTGTGTGTGGAGGGGGTGGGTGTGGCTGTATGTGTGTTTGTGTGTGGTTGTATGTGGGTCTGTGTGTGTGGGAGGGAGGTGTGGGTGAGTGTGTGGAGGGGTGTGTGTCTGTGTGTGAGGGGGTGGGTGTGTGGAGGGATGTGTGTCTGTGTGTGTGAGGGGGTGGGTGTGTCTGTGTGTGTGAGGTGGTAGGTGTATGGAGGGGGTGGCTGTGGCTGTATGTGGGTCAGTGAGTGTGTGGAGGGGTGTGTGTCTGTGTGCGAGTGGGTGAGTATGTGGAGAGGTGTGTGTCTGTGTGTGAGTGGGTGAGTGTGTGAAGGGGTGTGTGTCTGTGTGTGAGGAGGTGAGTGTGTGGAGAGGTGTGTGTCTGTGTGTGAGGAGGTGAGTGTGTGGAGGGGTGTGTGTCTGTGTGTGAGTGGGTGAGTGTGTGAAGGGGTGTGTGTCTGTGTGTGAGGAGGTGAGTGTGTGGAGAGGTGTGTGTCTGTGTGTGAGGAGGTGAGTGTGTGGAGGGGTGTGTGTCTGTGTGTGAGGAGGTGAGTGTGTGGAGGGGTGTGTGTCTGTGTGTGAGGAGGTGAGTGTGTGGAGAGGTGTGTGTCTGTGTGTGAGGAGGTGAGTGTGTGGAGGTGTGTGTGTCTGTGTGTGAGGAGGTGAGTGTGTGGAGGGGTGTGTGTCTGTGTGTGAGGAGGTGAGTGTGTGGAGGGGTGTGTGTCTGTGTGTGAGTGGGTGAGTGTGTGAAGGGGTGTGTGTCTGTGTGTGAGGAGGTGAGTGTGTGGAGAGGTGTGTGTCTGTGTGTGAGGAGGTGAGTGTGTGGAGGGGTGTGTGTCTGTGTGTGAGGAGGTGAGTGTGTGGAGGGGTGTGTGTCTGTGTGTGAGGAGGTGAGTGTGTGGAGGGGTGTGTGTCTGTGTGTGAGGAGGTGAGTGTGTGGAGGGGTGTGTGTCTGTGTGTGAGGAGGTGAGTGTGTGGAGGGGTGTGTGTCTGTGTGTGAGGAGGTGAGTGTGTGGAGGGGTGTGTGTCTGTGTGTGAGGGGATGAGTGTGTGGAGGGGTGTGTGTCTGTGTGTGAGGGGGTGGGTGTGTGAAGGGGTGTGTGTCTGTATGTGAGGAGGTGGGTATATCTGTGTGTGAGGAGGTGGGTGTATGGAGGGGTGTGTGTCTGTGTGTGAGGGGGGTGGGTGTGTCTGTGTGTGAGGGTGGGTGGGTGTGTCTGCGTGTGAGGGGGTGTCTATGTGTGAGGGGATGTGTGTGTCTGTGTGTGAGGGGGTGGGTGTCTGTGTGTGAGGGGGTGGGTGTGTCTCTGTGTGAAGGGGTGGGTGTGACTGTGTGTGAGGGGGGTGGGTGTGTCTGTATGAGGGGGTGGGTGTGTGGAGGGATGTCTGTGTGTGAGAGGTGGGTGTGTCTGTGTGTGAGGGGGTGTGTGTGTGTGAGGGAGTGTGTGTGTGAGGGAGTGTGTGTGAGAGGGGGTGGGTGTGTGGAGGGGTGTGTGTTCGTGAGGGGGGTGGGAGTGTCTGTGCGTGAGGGGGTGGGAGTGTCTGTGCGTGAGGGGGGTGGGAGTGTCTGTGCGTGAGGGGGTGGGAGTGTCTGTGTGTGAGGGGGGTGGGAGTCTGTGTGTGAGGGGGGTGGGAGTCTGTGTGTGAGGGGCGTGGGGGTGTCAGTGTGTCTGTGAGTGAGAGGGGTGGGTGTGTCTGTGTGTGGGGGGATGGGGGTGTCTGTGTGTGAGGGGGGATGGGGGTGTCTGTGTGTGAGGGGGGTGGGGGTGTCTGTGTGTGAGGGGTGGTGGGGGTGTCTGTGTGTGAGGGGGGTGGGGCTGTCTGTGTGTGAGGGGTGGTGGGGGTGTCTGTGTGTGAGGGGTGGTGGGGGTGTCTGTGTGTGAGGGGGGTGGGGGTGTCTGTGTGTGAGGGGGGTGGGGGTGTCTGTGTGTGAGGGGTGGTGGGGGTGTCTGTGTGTGAGGGGTGGTGGGGGTGTCTGTGTGTGAGGGGTGGTGGGGGTGTCTGTGTGTGAGGGGGGTGGGGGTGTCTGTGTGTGAGGGGGGTGGGGGTGTCTGTGTGTGAGGGGTGGTGGGGGTGTCTGTGTGTGAGGGGTGGTGGGGGTGTCTGTGTGTGAGGGGTGGTGGGTGTGTCTGTGTGAGGGGGTGGGTGTGTGGAGGGGTGTGTGTGTGTGAGGGTGTGTGTGTGTGTGAGGGGGGTGGGTGTGTCTATGTGTGGGGGTGGGTGTGTCTATGTGAGGGGGGTGGGTGTGTCTGTGTGTGAGGGTTGGATGTGTGTGTGTGAGGGGGTGGGTGGGTGTGTGTGTGTGAGGGGATGTGTGTGTGAGGGGGTGAGTGTTTGGAGGGATGTCTGCGTGAGGGGGATGGGTGTGTCTGTGCGTGAGGGGGTGGGTGTGTCTGTGTGTAAGGGGGGTGGGTGTGTGAGGGGGCGTGTGTGCGAGAGGTTGGGTGTGTCTGTGTGAGAGGGTGGGCGTGTCTGTGTGTGTGTGAGGGTGGGCGTGTCTGTGTGTGTGAGGGTGGGTGTGTCTGAGTGTGTGAGGGGGTGGGTGTGTTTGTGTGTGTGTGTGTGAGGGGGTGTGTGTCTATGTGTGAGGGGGTAGGTGTGTCTGTGTGTGAGGGGGTAGGTGTGTCTGTGTGTGAGGGGGTAGGTGTGTCTGTGTGTGAGGGGGTGGGTGTGTCTGTGTGTGAGATGGTGGATGTGTCTGTGGGTGAGATGGTGGATGTGTCTGTGTGATGGGGTGGGTGTGTCTGTGTGTGTGAGGGGTGTGTCTGTGTGTGAGGGGTGTATCTGTGTGTGAGGGGGGTTGGTGTGTCTGTGTGTGAGGGGGGTGGGTGTGTCTGTGTGTGAGGGGGGTGGGTGTGTCTGTGTGTGAGGGGGTGGGTGTGTCTGTGTGTGAGGGGGTGGGTGTGTCTGTGTGTGAGGGGTGGGTGAGTCTGTGTGTGAGGGGTTGGGTGTGTCTTTGTGGGGTTGGGCGTGTCTGTGGGGTTGGGTGTGTCTGTGTGGGGTTGGGTGTGTCTGTGTGGGGGTGGGGGTGTCTGTGTGAGGGTGTGTGTGTGTGGAGCGGGGTGTGTGTGTGTGTGAGGGGGGTGGGTGTGTGGAGGGGTGTGTGTGTGAGGGGGTGGGTGTGTGGACGGGTGTGTGTGTGTGACGGGGTGGGTGTGTCTGTGTGTGAGGGGTGGGGATGTCTGTGTGTGAGGGGTGGGGGTGTCTGTGTGTGTGGGGGCAGGTGTATGGAGGGATGTCTGTGTGTGAGGGGGTGGGTGTGTCTGTGTGAGGTGTGGGTGTGTCTGTGTGTGGGGGTGGGTGTGTGGAGGGGTGGGTCTGTAGAGGGGTGTGTGTGTGAGGGGTGTGTGTGTGTGTCTGTGTGTGAGGGGGTGGGTGTGTCTGTGTGTGAGGGGGTGGGTGTGTCTGTGTGTGGGTGTGTGTGTGTGTGAGGGGTTGGGTGTGTCTGTGTGTGAGGGGGATGGGTGTGTCTGTGTGAGGGGGTGGGTGTGTGGAGGGGTGTGTGTGTGTGAGGGGGTGGGAGTGGGGGGGGGACGGGTGTATCTGTGTGTGAGGGGGATGGGTGTATCTGTGTGAGGGGGTGGGTGTGTGAGGGGTGTGAGTGTATGAGGGGGTGGGTGTGTCTGTGTGTGAGGGGGTGAGTGTGTGGAGGTGTGTGTGTGAGTGGGGGGGGTGTGGAGGTGTGTGTGAGGGGGTTGGGTGTGTCTGTGTGTGTGGGGGGTAGGTGTATCTGTGTGAGGGGTGTGGGTGTGTGTGTGTGTGACGGGGTGAGTGTTTTAATGGGGTGTGTGTGTGAGGGGGTGGGTGTGTGTCGGGGTGTGTGTATGTGACGGGGTGGGTGTGTGTGTGTGTGAGGGGAGGGTATGTCTGTGTGTGAGGGTGGGTGGGTGTGTCTGTGTGTGAGGGTGGGTGGGTGTGTGTCGGGGTGTGTGTGAGGGGGGTGGGTGTATCTGTGTGAGGGGTGGGTGTGTCTGTGTGTGAGGGGGTGGGTGTGTGGAGGGGTGTGTGTGTGTGTGTGTGTGTGAGGGGGTGGGAGTGAGGGGGTGCCGGTGTATGTGTGTGTGAGGGGGGTGGGTGTGTCTGTGTGTGAGGGGGATGTGTGTGTCTGTGTGAGGGGGTGGGTGTGTGAGGGGTGTGTGTGTGTGAGGGGGTGGGTGTGTCTGTGTGTGAGGGGGATGTGTGTGTCTGTGTGAGGGGGTGGGTGTGTGGAGGGGTGTGTGTGTGGAGGGGTGTGTGTGTGTGAGGGGGTGGATGTGTGAGGGGTGTGAGCGTATGAGGGGGTGGGTGTGTCTGTGTATGAGGGGTGTGGGTGTGTGGAGGTGTGTGTGTGAGTGGGGTGGGGGTGTGTGTGTGAGGGGGGTGGGTGTGTGGAGGGGTGTGTGTGTGTGTGTGTGTGTGAGGGGGTGGGATAGAGGGGGTGCCGGTGTATCTGTGTGTGAGAGGGGTGGGTGTGTCTGTGTGTGAGGGGGATGTGTGTGTCTGTGTGAGGGGGTGGGTGTGTGAGGGGTGTGAGTGTATGAGGGGGTGGGTGTGTCTATGTGTGAGGGGGATGTGTGTGTCTGTGTGAGAGGGTGGGTGTGTGAGGGGTGTGAGTGTATGAGGGGGTGGGTGTGTCTGTGTATGAGGGGGGCGGGTGTGTCTGTGTGTGAGGGGGATGGGTGTGTGGAGGGGTGTGTGTGGGGGTGGGTGTGTCTGTGTGTGAGGGGGTGGGTGTGTGGAGGGGTGTGTGTGAGGGGATGGATGTGTGAGGGGTGTGAGTGTATGAGGGGGTGGGTGTGTCTGTGTGTGAGAGGTGTGGGTGTGTGGAGGTGTGTGTGTGAGTGGGGTGGGGGTGTGTGTGTGAGTGGGGTGGGGGTGTGTGTGTGAGGGGGGTGGGTGTGTGTGTGAGGGGGTGGGTGTGTCTGTGTGTGAGTGGGGTGGGTGTGTGGAGGGGTGTGTGTGTCTGTGTGTGAGGGGGTGGGTGTGTGGAAGGGATGTGTGTGTCTGTGTGAGGGGGTGGGTGTGTGAGGGGTGTGAGTGTATGAGGGGGTGGGTGTATCTGTGTGTGAGGGGGTGGGTGTGTGTGTGTGTGAGGGGGTGGGAGTGAGGGGGTGCCGGTGTTTCTGTGTGTGAGGGGGTTGGGTGTGTCTGTGTGTGTGGGGGGTGGGTGTGTCTGTGTGTGTGGGGGGTGGGCGTGTCTGAGTGTGGGGGGGTGGGCGTGTCTGAGTGTGAGGGGGTGGGTGTGTGGAGGGGATGTGTGTGGGGGTGGGTGTGTCTATGTGAGGGCGTGGGTGTGTCTATGTGAGGGGGTGGGTGTGTGAGGGGATGTGTGTGGGGGTGGGTGTGTCTATGTGAGGGGGTGGGTGTGTGAGGGGATGTGTGTGGGGGTGGGTGTGTCTATGTGAGGGGGTGGGTGTGTGAGGGGGTGTGTGTGGGGGTGGGTGTGTCTATGTGAGGGGGTGGGTGTGGGGGTGGGTGTGTCTGTGTGTGAGGGGGTGAGTGGGTGGAGGTGTGTGTGTGAGTGGGGGGGTGTGGAGGTGTGTGTGTGGGGGGTAGGTGTATCTGTGTGTGAGGGGGTGGGTGTGTGTGTGTGTGAGAGGGTGGGTGTGTCTGTGTGTGAGGGGGTGGGCGTGTCTGTGTGAGAGAGGGTGGGTGTGTCTGTGTGAGAGAGGGTGGGTGTGTCTGTGTGTGAGAGGGTGGGTGTGTCTGTGTGTGAGGGGGTGGGTGTGTCTGTGTGTGAGGGGGTGGGTGTGTCTGTGTGTGAGGGGGTGGGTGTGTCTGTGTGTGAGAGGGTGGGTGTGTCTGTGTGTGAGAGGGTGGGTGTGTCTGTGTGTGTGGGGGTGGGCGTGTCTGTGTGTGAGGGGGTGGGCGTGTCTGTGTGTGAGAGGGTGGGCGTGTCTGTGTGTGAGAGGGTGGGCGTGTCTGTGTGTGAGGGGGTGGGTGTGTCTGTGTGTGAGGGGGTGGGTGTGTCTGTGTGTGAGAGGGTGGGTGTGTCTGTGTGTGAGAGGGTGGGTGTGTCTGTGTGTGAGGGGGTGGGCGTGTCTGTGTGTGAGAGGGTGGGTGTGTCTGTGTGTGAGGGGGTGGGTGTGTCTGTGTGTGAGGGGGTGGGCGTGTCTGTGTGTGAGAGGGTGGGCGTGTCTGTGTGTGAGAGGGTGGGCGTGTCTGTGTGTGAGGGGGTGGGCGTGTCTGTGTGAGAGAGGGTGGGTGTGTCTGTGTGGGGGGGTGGGTGTGTCTGTGTGTGAGAGGGTGGGTGTGTCTGTGTGTGAGAGGGTGGGCGTGTCTGTGTGTGAGGGGGTGGGTGTGTCTGTGTGTGAGAGGGTGGGTGTGTCTGTGTGTGAGGGGGTGGGCGTGTCTGTGTGTGAGGGGGTGGGCGTGTCTGTGTGTGGGGGGGTGGGCGTGTCTGTGTGTGTGGGGGGGGTGGGCGTGTCTGTCTGTGGGCGGGTGGGCGTGTCTGTGTGTGGGGGGGTGGGCGTGTCTGTGTGTGGGGGGGTGGGCGTGTCTGTGTGTGAGAGGGGGGGCGGGCGTGTCTGTGTGTGAGAGGGTGGGCGTGTCTGAGTGTGGGGGGTGGGCGTGTCTGTGTGTGAGGGGGGTGGGCGTGTCTGTGTGTGAGGGGGTGGGCGTGTCTGTGTGTGAGAGGGTGGGCGTGTCTGTGTGTGAGGGGGGGTGGGGGTGTCTGTGTGTGAGGGGGGGTGGGCGTGTCTGTGTGTGGGCGGGTGGGCGTGTCTGTGTGTGGGGGGATGGGCGTGTCTGTGTGTGAGGGATGGGCGTGTCTGTGTGTGAGGGGGTGGGCGTGTCTGTGTGTGAGGGGGGGTGGGCGTGTCTAACTGTGTGGGGGGGTGGGCGTGTCTGTGTGTGAGGGGGGGTGGGCGTGTCTAACTGTGTGGGGGGGTGGGCGTGTCTGTGTGTGTGTGGGGGTGGGCGTGTCTAACTGTGTGGGGGGGTGGGCGTGTCTGTGTGTGAGGGGGGTGGGCGTGTCTGTGTGAGGGGGGGTGGGCGTGTCTGTGTGTGGGCGGGTGGGCGTGTCTGTGTGTGTGTGAGGGATGGGCGTGTCTGTGTGTGTGTGAGGGGGTGGGCGTGTCTGGGTGTGTGAGGGGGTGGGCGTGTCTGTGTGTGAGAGGGTGGGCGTGTCTGAGTGTGGGGGGGTGGGCGTGTCTGTGTGTGTGTGAGGGGGGGTGGGCGTGTCTGTGTGTGAGGGGGGTGTGTGTGGGGGTTGGCGTGTCTGTGTGTGAGGGGTGGGCGTGTCTGTGTGATGAGGGGTGGGCGTGACTTAATGTGAGGGGTTGTCTGAATGTGGCTGGGAGTGGGCGTGTCTGTGCTCCTGGGGGCGGGGCCGGCGCCGGCTCCCCCCGCGTGTTGGCCCCTCCCGCTCTGCGCGTGCGCGCGGCCGGTGGCTGAGCTGATTGTCCGCTTGGAGCGCGACCGTTGCCGCCGCCCGTCAGTCAGTTAGTCAGTGTCCCGCCGGCTTCTCCCTTTGCTTCAGCCCTGCTCTGTCACACAGCGGTGGTGGTGTGGAGATGGCGGGCGCTGGCCCTAGCCCCGGCCCCGGCCCCGCTCTGTGGTATCACCGGGACCTGAGCCGAGCGGCGGCCGAGGAGCTGCTGGCCCGAGCGGGCAGGGATGGCAGCTTCTTGGTGCGAGACAGCGAGAGTGTGAGCGGGGCCTATGCCCTGTGTGTCCTGTGAGTATCCCAACTGTTAACGGGCGGGGGGGAGGGTTCACCGGGAAACTCTGCAGTTGTTTTGTTGTGCTGTGTTTGGAGGGAATTGGCCGTCCTGTGCTGTTTTTATTCCCCCACCTGGCTGCCAGTGCGTCCCTCAACTTGTTTGCCTTCAGTCGAAGCATCGACTTTGTCATGTTTCACACAGCTCGGAGTTTGCAAAAGTTAACGTTTAAAAGTTTGCAAATACCTTAGGGATCTTCTGCTTGTGCATGTGCAGAAGTTTAAAATCCAAGTCTCGCGGTAAACTTTACAGCTAAAACGTGTACTCTCTTGATTTCTGAACCTTAGGGTTTCCGTTTAAACGCAGCCAATTCTCCAACGTCAGGAGACGGGAGCTCTCCCTGATATGTTGTGTTCAATTCCACCTCCTTCGTGTCCCAGTCATCCCAGCCCTTTTGTTTTCAGGAAATACCAGCTACATTTTTGGTTGGTTGGTGGGTTCCAGCCACAGTACGTTGCAGAGCAAATGTTTACATGTGTGTGCATACGCAAAACATATTTGTTTTCAGAATTGCTAGATTTGGAGAGGGGAAATTGGGTTTGCATTTGTCCTCCCGAAGGGGACTGAGTTGGCAAGTTTTCTTGCAGACTTGAGCAGTTTCTTTTTCTCCAGATGAAGCATTTTTTTTTGCAGACATTTGAAATGAGAAGTCCTCTGTGGCGTATACATCCATTATAGATCTCGAGAGAAGCATGACCTTTACAGCGCTCACTGAAAAGGGAAGCAGTGTATGTTTATTGAACTTTTTTTTGCATAGACTACTTGGCCTAATCCTGTTCCTTGTATTTTTTTATGGATGTGTTATTCCACTCTTTGACTCCAATTTGAACAAGACTGGTCCAGCAAGCTCCAGTACTTGAGAAACAGAACGTTATTATGCAAGCAGCATTATTTTTCTTTCACAAAAACTGCAATTGCTTGGACAACTCCAGTCTGGTACCATCTGTGGAGATAACGCAGTTAATTTTGGGTCCTGTGATTTCCAGCATTGGAAGTTTTATTGCTATTTTTCTTTCTTATTCTCTACGGCACCAATTGGGTAATGCAGCCTTTTAATAGAATCATGGAATTTTAGTCCATTAGAGGTCATTCCACCCATCATGTTGATACTGCCTTCCTAAAGAGTTACCCAGCCAGTCCCATTCTCCAGCCTTTTGTCCTTGCACCCCCTCAGTTCATCACTTTTAAATATATATCCAAAATTACAGAATTTTATCAAGTTCACATTTCACTGTCTACTACATTAGGATTTGATCCCTCACCCCCACACATTAGCCTGAGGTTCTGGATGACTAGAGTCAAAAAGTGTGGTGCTGGAAAAGCACAGCCAGTTAGGCGGCATCTGAGGAGCAGGAGTGTTGACATTTCGAGCAGAAGCTGTTTGTCAGGAATGTGAGGGGGGTGGGCAAAGGGGCTATGAGATAAATGGAAGGGGTAGGGTTGTGGGAAGGTAGCTCAAAATGCGATAGGTAGATTGTGATGGTAATAGGCCAGTGAGGAGGATGGAGCAGATAGATGGGAATCTTGCTTCCACCCTCTGTTCTGACTTTTCACCATCACTCCCCACCTTCATCTACCGATTGTCTTCCAAGCTCCCCCCAGCCCCTTCCCCCTCCCATTTATCACTCAGCCCCCTTGACCCCCCCCCCGACATGAAGAGCTTATGCTTGAATGTTGATTCTGCTGCTCCTCAGATGCTGTATGATTGGCTGTGCTTTTCCTGCGCCACAGTTTTTGACTCTTACCTCCATCTGCAGTCCTCTCTTTCTCCTATGTTCTGGATGACTAGTCCAATGGCATTATCATTATGGTACCATCTCCCTGGTAAACTATGCTATACTTAATGTCACTTGAGAGATTAAATTATATTTTTTATTTCCCCTGTATATACAACAAATTTTACTGGTATCTTGTATGGGATTTGAGAGCTGAACTTGTTAAATTCAATGCCAAAAGTGTAAAATTTCTGAGATACTTTGACACTGATTACATTGAGAGTTGTGCAAGGTGTATTTGAAGTTGAAAATGGGATTTTTGCTTTGGGATGTTTGTGGGTTTTTTCAGTTTTGGGTTCCAATGTCACCTGTGTATCCAGTTGAGGCTGTTAATACACCAAAGACTGAATTATCCTTTAATTGTTTATGTTTTCAAAGCTGAAGTTAATTCTTGCAGTTTTGTTTCAATTGATGAGCCAAATGGTGTTGATATTTGGCTTGAATTATGTTTAAAACTAGGAGTCACTGGTTGTTTTCTGACTAGGAATATCTTTGTCAAATGGAGTGCTCCTGATCATTACCCATTGACTGTGCAATGTGCACCAAAAATAGACAGCTGCACAAACTCAGGTCTGGCAGCATTTGTGGGGACAAAGCAAAGTTAATATTTCGAGTTCACTGTCTGTTCATCAGAACTGGCCTACAATGCCTGGAAAGAATGTGATTTATGTGAAATTCACAGTGGAAAGAATGTCTTTTTTTTAACACTTTTATTTTAAACTTTAGGATGTCCCAAAGTGTTTTACAGACAGCTGTAGCAGTTAATTTACTCACAGCACAGTTTCTTTTCCACCTGATATCAGTCATGTTGGATCAGTAGTAAATATTAGCCAAACCACTGTAAAGAACTCCTGATCTTCTGGATCTCGCTGTTGTGAGAGGAGATTGAGACTTTTGCTTCATACTTTGTTCAAAAGGCTGCATATGGGATAGTGTGTATCTCTTCTCCCTCCGTCCCTCTCTCTTTCTCTGCCCACTGCTGCCCCACCACTACCAAAAAAACCCCTTGCAGACTCTCTGGCAGTATGGTACTGACAGGAAAGATGAAGCCAAGGGAAAAAGTGACTGCAAATAGAACAGTAAATGTCTCATCAACTGCTGCGTGACTTTGTAATAACTTCAGTCTTGGTCCTGTCAGGAGAGCAGTAAGACTTTCATTTGAACTCTGTAGGTTGCAATTATATTCTGACCAGTTTCTCAGATTGAGGTTTTTCAAAAGTGGCGGAGTGTTTGTTTTCAGTTAAATTGACGAAGAAGGATATGTGTCACTGACAGGTCCTGAAGGTGCAATACTGTTTTCACTAGTCAAACTGATGTAATTTTTTTTCGCCCTCGGAAAGATTTTTTTCATGTGATAAGTTTGCTTGCTGAGCTGGTAGGTTTGTTCTCAGACATTTCGTCACCATACTAGGTAACATCATCAATGATGAAAATGTGTTGCTGGAAAAGCGCAGCAGGTCAGGCAGCATCCAAGGAGCAGGAGAATCGACGTTTCGGGCATGAGCCCTTCTTCATCAATGAGCCTCCGGTGAAACACTTGTGTTCTGTCCAACATTCTATTTAAGTATCTTGGTCTGTTAAGGTGGGTGATATCATTTCCAGTTCTTTTTCTAAGGTTGATAAATGGGGTCCAACTCGATGTGTTTATTGATGGAATTCCAGTTTGAATGCCAGGCCTCGAGGAATTCCTGTGCGTGTCTCTGTTTAACCTGTCCTAGGATGGGTGTGTTGTCCCAGTCAAAGTGGTGTCCCCCTTCGTCTATGAGTAAGAATACTAGTGATAACTGGTATTGCCTTTTGATGGTTAGTTGGTGTTTGTGTATACTGGTGGCTATTTTCCTGTGTCTGTCCAATGTAGTGTTTGTTGCAGTCCTTGCAGGGTATTTTGTAAATGACATTTGTTTCGTTGGTTGTTGGTACAGGGTCCTTTAGGTTCATCAGTAGCTGTTTCAGTATGTTGATCGGTTTGTGGGCTACCATGATGCCAAGGGGTCGGAGTAGTCAGGTAGTTTAAGAATCGATGGACTGTGTTCATCGGGTACCCATTGTTCTTGAATATGCTATGTAGATATTTTTCTTTTGCTGCTCGTAGTTCCTGGGTGCTGCAGTGTGTAGTGGCCCATTTAAATAATGTCTTGAATCACCTCCGTTTATGGATGTTGGGATGATTGCTCCTGTAGTTAAGTATCTGGTCCATGTGTGTTGCTTTCCTGTAGACACTGGTCTGCAGTTCTCCATTGACTGTTGTAGATATCACAGTGGAACGAACAGTCAATGGAGAACTGCAGACCAGTGTCTACAGGAAAGCAACACACACGGACCAGATACTTAACTACAGGAGCAATCATCCCAACACCCATAAACGGAGGTGATTCAAGACATTATTTAAATGGGCTATTGCACACTGCAGCACCCAGGTATTACGAGCAGCAAAAGAAAAATATCTATACAGCGTCTTTAAGAACCATGGGTAATTGATGAACAAAGTCAGCCAATGCTGAAGCAACTAACCCAAACAAGAAGACACAACATGCCCAGAGACTCTAGCCATACTACCATACATCAAAGACATCTCAGAGATCATTACCAGACTACTCCGACCCCTTGACATCATGGTAGCCCACAAACTGACCAACATAGTGAAACAGCTACTGATGAACCTAAAGGACCCTTTACCAACAACCAGTGAAACGAATGTCATTTACAAAATACCCTGCATGGACTGCAACAAACACTACATTGGACAGAGACAGGAAAATAGCCACTGTGTCTACCACCAAAAGACAAGACCAGCTTTCACTAGTATCCTTACACACAGATAAAAAGGGATACCGCTTTGACTGGGGCACCGCATCTATCCTAGGACAGGTTAAACAGAGACACGCACAGGAATTCCTAGAGGCCTGGCACTCAAACCGGAATTCCAGCAATAAACACATCGATTTGGACCCCATTTACCAACCCTTGAGAAAAAGAACTAGAAATGATATCACCCACCTTAACAGACCAAGACACAAATAGAAAGTGGGACAGAACACGAGCACTTCATCGGAGGCTCACTGATGATGTTACCTAGCATGGTGACAAAAAGTCTGAGAAGAAACCTACCAGTTCAGCAAGCAAACTTAGAACCTAAGCCTCAACCTGAGCTACAAATCTTCTCAAAAATTGTAGATTTCTTTCACATTTTAATGGTATTTAGAGACTAAATAATGACTGCTGGAATCTTGCTGAAAATGGAGCTAAGTTGCTGAAACATTTCATCTCAAATTCATCAGATCAGAAGTACAAAGATTCCAAATTTCAAACCATGTAATTTTGTCATTCTTGCACTTGCCTTGACGAATGCAAAATGAAAAGCTTTGGCAACAGTGTTTTTTATGAGCAATGTTTCAAGTTCTGTATAATGAGTTGTTGCTACTGGCAAGCTGATGTGTAAGTAGGAGGTCAGATTTAAGAAAACTGGCCTGGTTAGCAGTGGTGAGGTGAAAACTTTCTTTAAGCAGTGAATTTGATGGCAGTTTCCTTCCCTGAAGGACATTAGTGAACCTGATGGGTTTTTCTGACAATCAACAATAGTCATCATTAGATTATTACTTCTAGGTATTTATTGAATTCCAATTCCACCATCTGCAGTGGTGGAATTCGAACCCTGTCCCAGAATGTTATCTGGGTCTCTAGATTAACAGTCGAGTGATAATATCACGAGGCCATTGCCTCAAATTGTGTAGCTTACAACTTGCTAAGAAGCAATGCGAAGTTAAATCTCTTAAACTTGCAGTCATCAGGACCGAAATACAAGAAAGCACATTTAGAAAATAAGCTGTTCTGGTGCAGTGGTAGTGGTCCAACCTCTGATACAGGATGCCCAAGTTCACCACCTGTGCTGTAATGTTCTTGGATTTGTAAATATAAACTTTGAAGGAAAAGAAGTTTCAACCTCAAAACCAAATGCTTATATTTTCTTAGTAGGGATAAACCTTACCTTGCCTGCCAGGAAGTGTGCAGTGTTGGTTTCTCAGAACAGAAAATACCCATATGAATGCTTCATCTAGTGCTTCTCAAATGTTTTCCCCAGAAGATCTTTTTGAACCTTGAAAATTGTTGTGATCCCCCACATGAGAACTATGGGGTTAGGATGGGGGTGGAGCAACCTGAGAGTGAGGAGAATTCGATGTGAAAGTGAAGACTGCAGATGCTGGAGATCAGAGTCAAGATTGGAGTGGTACTGGAAAAGCATAGCAGGTCAGGCAGCATCTGAGGAGCAGGAGAATCAACATTTTGGGATCATTCTTGATGAAGGGCTCTGCCCGAAACGTCGATTTTCCTGCTCCTCGGATGCTGCCTGACCTGCTGTGCCTTTCCAGCACCACTAATCTTGACCCAGAATCCTGTGAGTTGGAGGCTATTAATTTTCAGGGTACAGTTGTAATAATTTGGCTAGAACATTGAGATGACCAGCACTGCCTTGCAGCTTGCAACCCTAAATATTTAGCACCCTCTCCATTTTAAGAGCCACTGTTTGGACATTGGATATTTCCACTTGTCATTTATTGTGTTGAGCAGTGATCAAAATCCTCCCCAGTTCACAATGATCCTCAAGATGGATGGCCAAGTGGTATTCCTGCTAGTCTAATATTCCAGGGTGCCAGGTAATGTTCTGAGGACCCAAGTTCAAATCCTATGATGGCAGATTGTAGAATTTGAAATCAATAATAAATCAGGAATTAAGAGTTGAATGAGGACTGTGAAAACTTTGTCAATTGTTGAAAAAAACTGTTTGGTTTACTAATGTCTTTGAGAGAAGAAAACTGTTGTCCTTAACTGTTCTGCCCTGCACATAACTCAAGCCCACAGCAATGTGGCTAACTCTTACTCTTAGGAATGGGCAATATATTCTGGCTGAGCTATTGATACCCACATCCCATGGATGAAGAGAAAAAAATTAAATGTTTGACAATGGCAAATCCTTTTGGATTGTGAATATTTCTTTCACAAACCCCAGAGTATTTAAACAAGAGAACAGTGTTGATGTGAGAACTAATCCTTGTGGGACTTTAAAATGACTCAGGCAACATCAACTTCCATTTCTACAGTGCCTTTAATGAAACAAAACATTCCAACAGTCAGAGCTATTATCAAAAATAGTTGAAACTCAGTCACACAAAATACTAAAGTGGTGATCAAAGGTTGGTTGTGGTACAAAGTTCACATTTAATTCATTAATAAATTTTGCTGATGATCTAGTTACAAATTTTGGACTGTAACTAAACTGTCAGTTACTACATTAACATCTTGCATGATTCTGTGTCAAATATTTTTCACATCCATTTATCTCATTGGAGTTCAACAGAACTGTGTGCTTGTGGTTAATTCCCTTTTGCAAAGTAGGATTCTGAACTAAACTGCTTCCTTTGTGTTATTTTGAGCCTTGGTGGATCTTTGTGCAAATCATTTTGACCACTTCTATTGACACATTTAGTAAGTCAAATTGAGTTTATGGGTACAGGAGTAGGCCAATTAGCCTCTTAAGTCTATTCTGCCATTCAATAAGATCATGTCTGATTTGTAGCCAAACTTCATATACCTGCCTTTGGCCCATATTCCTTAATACCTTTGCTTAAACAAACATGAATCCATCCCATATTTAAAATGTAATAACTGATCCAGCAACTGATGCCATTTGTGAAAGAGAGTTTCAAACCTCTACCACCCTGCTTAGCTTGACCCTCAGTCTTTGTTAAGATTTGGGCTGAGCCAGCACATCTTCGTCAAGGGATGGTCGTGTCTCACAAATATGTTAGAATTCTATGAGGCAGTAATGAGTAACTTAGACAAAGGAGAGCGAGTGGACTTAATTAATTTGGATTTGCAGAGGCTTTTGACAAGGTGCTGCACAGGAGGCTGCTAAATAAGATAAGAGCCCAAGGTGTTAGGGGCAAGGTACTGGCATGGATAAAGGATTGATTGACAGGCAGAACGCAGAGTGTGGGGGAAAAGCAGTCGTTTTCAGGATGGCAGGCAGTGATCTGTGGAGTCCTGCAGATGTTGGGATCACAACCACTCATGATATATGTTAATGATCTGAGTGAAGCAATTGATATTATTTCTAAGCTTACGAACTGCACAAAGATAGGTGGAGGGATAGGTGGTGTTGAGGAAGTGGGAAGGCTGCAGAGGACTTGGATGGGCGAGGAGAGTGGGCAAAGATGTGACAGAATACATTGTGAGACAAAGTGAGGTTATGTACTTTGGTAGGAATAATAAAGATGTAGATTATTTTCTAAATAGATTAGATTACATTACAGTGTGGAAACAGGCCCTTCGGCCCAACAAGTCCACACTGACCCGCCGAAGTGCAACCCACTACATTTACCCCTTGCCTAACACTACGGGCAATTTAGCATGGCCAATTCACCTGACCTGCACATCTTTTGGACTGTGGGAGGAAACCGGAGCACCCGGAGGAAACCCACGCAGACACGGGTGGAACATGCAAACTCCACACAGTCAGTCGCCTGAGGCGGGAAATGAACCCGGGTCTCTGGCGCTGTGAGGCAGCAGTGCTAACCACTGTGCCACCGTGCCGCCCAAATAGGGAAAGGCTTTGGAAATCTGAAGCATAAATGGACTTGGGAGTCCTAGTTCAGGATTCTGTTAAGATTACGTAGGTTCAGTTGGCAGTTAGGAAGACAGATGCAATGTTAGCATTCTTTCAAGAGGGCTGGAATTCAAGAGCAGGGATGTACTGCTGAGGCTATGTAAGACTGCATTTTGAACATTGCAAGTCCTTTTGGACCCTGTACCTAGGCAAGGATGTGCTGGCCTTGAGAAATGATTGAGGACTCTGGATCTATATTTGATGGAGTTTTGAAATATGAGAGGGATCTGATTGAAACTTACAGAATACTGAGGGGCTTGGATAGAGCTGGCGTGAAGATGTTTCCACTGCTAGGAGAGAGTAGGACCCAGCCTGAGAGTGAAAGGATGACCCTTTAGAACTGAAATGAAGAGAAATTTCTTCAACCAGAGGGTGATTATTGTACGGAATTCATTGTCACAGTGGGCTGTGGAGGCCAACTCATTAAGTATATTTAAGACAGAGGTAAGTTCTTGATTAGTAATGGGATCAAGGGTTACAGGGAGAAGGCAAGAGAATGGATTTGAGAAATGCATCAGTCATGATGGAGCAGACTTGATGAGCTGAGTGGCATAATTATGCTGTATGCCTTATGGTCTGACCATAATTTTTCAACAATACCCCCTGTTCTACAATCACCAGCAAGTTGAAATATTTTATCTTTATCTATCCTGTCTTTTCCTGTTAATATCTTGAAGATTTTGATCAGATCAGCCCTTAACCTTCTAAAATCTAGAGAAGACAGGCCTGATTTATATAAACTCTCCTCAAACTTAACTCAGGAAGTACAGGTGTCATTCTTGTAAATGTACCTTTATACTCCGGTACTGCTGCCCAGGTAGGTGCAGCAAGCACTGGTTCATGCTGCTGAAGGTCCCGCAGGTTTGGTTGCTTGCAGGTAAATACAGAATGTGATGTGTAACAATATCATGTGGTTCAGGAAGAAATTGGTCCAGTGTTTGTAAACCAGTCTAGGGATTGCTGCTCCATTCACTCCACATCCTGGATCAGGGAAGAGAAATATCTGACAATTTATTTGCTGCAATTACTGCAGTAAAGTATTCACAATAACATTGTTAAATAAAAAGTAAACATATAAAGAGATCCAGGACCTGCTCAAAAAGATAGGTTTTAAAGTGCATTTTAAAGAAGGAGAAAGATAAAGATTTGGGGAAGGAATTCCAGTGCTTTGGCAAGGCACTTGAAGACATGGCTGTCAGTGGCAAAAATAAATCAGAAAGCAGTCAGAATCAGAAGAGCATGATTACTCTGGATTATTGTTGAACAAGAGGTATTTATAGAAATGTACAAAGTTAAAAACCACACAACACCAGGTGATAGTCCAACAGGTTTATTTGGAAGCTCTTGCTTTCGGAGCACTGTTCCTTCATCAGGGGTTGTCGCCTGATGATACAACCACCTGATGAAGGATCAGCGCTCTGAAAGCTAGTGCTTTCAAATGACTATCACCTGGTGTTGTGTGAATTTTAACTTTGTATCTCCAGTCTGACACCACCGTCTCCAAATCATTTATTGAGATGGACTTGATAAAGTCATGAGGTTTGGTTTGGTAACTTGTTTTGCCCAAAGAATGGCTCACCTGCTGAGACCAAAATTTGGGGCAGGAGCAAGCAATTTAACTCTTCAAGCCTGTTCAGTATGATCAAGGCAGATCACCTGTCTTGTTAAATTTTCCTGTTTGCTTCCCACAGCCCTGATTCCTTTAAAATCATAAAGTTATCCAAGACAAAAGCTGGAAAATTATAAGCCGATTAGCCTAACCTCTCTTGTAGGTAAAATTCTAGAATCCATCGTTAAGGATGAGATTTCTAAATTCTTGAAGTGCAGGGTAGGATTAGAACAAGTCAGCATAGATTTAGTAAGGGGAGGTTATGCCTGACAAACCTGTTAGAATTCTTTGAAGTGGTAACAAGTAGGTTATACCGGGAAAGGTCAGTAGATGTTATCTATCTAGACTTCCAAAAGGCCTTTGAATAAGGTGCCTCATGGTGGTAGGCTGCTGAGTAAGGTGAGGGCCTATGGTGTTTGAGGTGAACTACTGGCATGGATTGAGGATTTGCTGTCTGACACAAAGCAGAGAGTTGGGATAAAAGGTTCTATTTTGGAATGGCAGCAGGTGACATGTGTGGTCTTGCAGGGTTCAGTGTTGGGGCCACAGCTGTTCACTTACTATGTTCATGATCTGGATGAAGGGACTGGGGCATTCTAGCGAAGTTCACCGATGATACGAAGTTAGGCGGACGGGCAGGTAGTTCTGAGGAGGTAGGGAGGCTGTAGAAAGAGTTAGACAGTTTAGGAGAGTGGTCCAAGAAATGGCTGGTGAAATTCAACATGAGCAAGTGCACTTTGGAAAAAAGAATACAGGCATGGACTATTTTCTAAATGGTGAGAAAATTCATAAAGCCAAAGTACAAAGAGATCTGGGAGTGCTAGTCCAGGATTTGTAAAGGTTGATTTGCAGGTTGAGTCCGTGATTAAGAAAGTAAATGTAATGTTGTCATTTATCTCAAGAGGGTTGGAACATAAAAGCAGCGACGTGCTTCTGAGACTTTATTAAAGCTCTAGTTAGAATCCATTTAGAATACTGTGTCCAATTTTGGGCCCCACACCAGGAGGGACATACTGGCACTGGAGCATGTTCAGCTAGGAGATACAATATTTGGAGTAGAATGACAGTGTTATTGTCAGTAAATTTGATGAATGTTGGTTGATACAGTGTGTCCACAGAGAGCTTTTGCTTTGTTTATTTAATGTATTGATTTCACCAATGATTATAAACATTGTACACAGACGTGATGCAATTTTGGTTCTATAGTATACTTAATGCCTGTCTTCTATGTATGGCATCCAGAAAGGTCTAGGTTAATGGCTACTGAACTTTTGACAAGAGAGCATAATTTATTTATCTGCTGAACGTTTTCTATGATCCTATGGACAGGTGTCGACATCTGCATCTACTATCTGGCTTTGCTGAAATCCTGGTAACAGGGTTCAATACAGTTGGTTTTAACATAGAATGGTACAGCATAGTACAGGCCCTTCGGGCCTCTATGTTGTGCCAGTCTTTTATCCTTTTCTAAGATCAGACTAACCTACAAGAAACCTTTCTTCCATATGCCTATACAAGAGTCACTTAAATGTTCATAATGTTTCTGACTCTTCTACCACTGCTGCCAGTGTATTCCACGCACCCATCACTCTGTAAAGAACCTGCCTCTGACATCTCCCCTAAACCTTCCTCCAATTACCTTAAAATTATGCCCCCTCATGATAGACATTTCCACCTTAAGAAAATGTCTCTAGCTATCCACTCTGTGCTTCTCAACATCTTGTACACCTCTGTCAAGTCACCTCTCATCTTTCTTTGCTCCAGTGAGAAAAGCCCTAGCTCCCTCAACCTTTCTTCTTAACACGTGCCCCCCAGTCCAGGCAGCATCCTGGTAAATCTCCTCTGCACCCTTGCTAAAGCTTCCAAATTTTACTATAGTGAGGCAACCGGAACTGAATGCAATATTCCAAGTGTGGTCTAACAGGGCTTTGTCAGGCTGCACTATAACCTCGTGACTCTTAAAATCAGTCCCCTTGCTAATGAAAAACAACACACCGTGCGCCATCTTAACAGCCTTATCAACTTGGGTGACAACTTCGAGGGATCTATGGACTTGGACCCCAAGATTCACCTGTTCCTTCCCATTGCCAAGAATGTTGCCTGTATCCTGCATTTACATTTTCCAGGTTGACCTCCATCTGCCACTTCTCACCCCAATTCTGCATCTTGTCAATGTTCCATTACAACCGCCCTTCACACTATCCACCACTCCATCAACTTTCATGTCATCAGCAAACTTACTAACCCACCCTTCCCTTTCCTCATGCAAGTCATTTATAAAAATCATGAAGAACGGAGGTCCCAGAACCAATCCCTGCAGAACAGCACTGGTCATCAAGCTCCAGTCTGAATACTTTGCATCTGCTACCACTGTCTGTCTTCTATGGGCCAGCTAATTCTATATCCCAACAGCCAGATTTCCCTGTATCCCAAACCTCCTTACTTTCTGAATGTGCCTACCATGGGGAACCTTATCAAATAGCAGAAAGTGATGCTGCAGATGCTGGAGATCAGAGTTGAAAATGTGTTGCTGGAAAAGCACAGCAGGTCAGGCAGCATCCAAGGAGCAGGAGAATCGACGTTTCGGGCATGAGCCCTTCTTCAGGAGTCCTGAAGAAGGGCTCATGCTCGAAACGTCGATTCTCCTGCTCCTTGGATGCTGCCTGACCTGCTGTGCCTTTCCAGCAACACATTTTCGGCTCGAACCTTATCAAATGCCTTGCTAAAACCCATGTACGCCACATGCACTGCACCACATGCATCAACGTGTTTTATCACTTCCTCAAAGAATTCCATAAGGTTTGTGAGGCATGATCTGCCCCAATGTTGACTATCTCTAATCAAACTATGGTTTTCCAAGTAATCATAAACCCTCTCTCTCAGAATCCTCTCTAGTTATTTGTTCACCACTGAGGTAAGACTGACTGGTTTGTAATTCCCAGGGTTATCCCTATTCCCTTTCTTGAACAAGGGAATAACTTTTGCCACCCTCCAATCATCAGGCACTATTCCAGGGAACAGTGTGGGCGCAAAGATCATCACCAAAGGTGCAGCAATGTCTTCCCATGCTTCCTGTAGTAACCTTGGGTGTATCTGGTGTGGCCCAGATCTTGCCTCATGTATTTCAAAGTTTTCAGCACATCATCTTTCCTAACATCAACTTGTTCAAGCATATCAGTCTGTTTCAAGCTGTCCTCAGAAACATCAAAGTCCCTCTCAGTAGTGAATTCTGAAACAAAGTATTTATTAAGGACCTCCCCTGCTTCTTCTGACTCCAGGCACAAGTTCCCTCCACTATCCCTGATCGGCCCCACCCTCATGTTCCTCATGTAAGTATAGAATGCCTTGAGGTTTCCCTTAATCCTACCAATGAAAGCTTTTTCATGCCCCCTTCTAGCTCTCCTGATTCCATTCTTCAGTTCCTTCCAGGCTACCTTGTAAAGCCCTGTCTGATCCATGCTGCTTCAAACTTAAGTAAGTTTCCTTCTTACACTGAAAGACTGAAGCGACTGGGCTTGTATACCCTTGAGTTTTGAAGATTGAGAGGGGATCTGATTGAGACGTATAAGATTATGAAAGGATTGGACACTCTGGCAGTAGGAAACATATTTCCACTGATGGGTGAGTGGCGAACCAGAGGACACAGCTTAAAAACACGGGGTAGACCATTTAGGACAGAGCTCAGGAGAAACTTCTTCACCCAGAGAGTGGTGGCTGTGTGGAATGCTCTGCCACAGGGGGCAGTGGAGGCCCACTCTCTGGATCCATTTAAGAAGGAGTTGGATAGAGCTCTCAAAGATAGTGGAATCAAGGGTTATGGAGATAAGGCAGGAACAGGATACTGATTAGGAATGATCAGCCATTATTATATTGAATGGCGGTGCAGGCTCGAAGGGCTGAATGGCCTACTCCTGCACCTATTGTCTATTGTCTTGACTAGATGTTCCACATCCTTTGTCACCCAAGGTTCTTACAACCTACCATCCCTTCCTTGCCTCAGTGGGCCAAATCTGTCTGCCACTATCAGCAAGTGCTTCCTAAACAACCTCCACATTTCTGTTGTGCATTTCCCTGAGAACATCTGTTCCCAATTTGGGAGTGGATGGGACTGGTTGAATCTGTTTTGGGAATTTCACGTGGTCTATGGAAAGCAACATTTGACTCTAATCTTTTATTTGCTACACTTTTCTGTTCTCATTTGAAAACCACAAAGCAAGCAGAGCAGAAATGAGGAGTGGATGACTGTCTACAATGAAGGTAGTCTGTCACTTTTCGTTCTGTTGTACTGTGTGAGTCCCTGGATTGGGTTTACCTTGTAATCTGCAAACTCATGCTGTACAAGGAAATATATTGAACACTTATTTGAATCTCTGGATAGCTATTCTTCATGAACATACTAATTCTGAAATTGTTTTGCTAATTACTAAATCTAACTACAAATACATTTGAAGGGTTGGACTGAAAATGGAAATTGCTCCATTATAAAACTTGCTGTGGTTGCAGAGGTGATGAAGCCTGTGCTTTTTGAGTGAATGTCCTTGTCTTGCCACAAATTCTTTACTCCTGTCCCACACCCTAGTCACTATCGTTGTTACCCTTCCTGTACATCACTAGGTCTTGTTACTGGACTCATAACCTAGATCGAGGAGAAAGTGAGGTCTGCAGATGCTGGAGATCAAAGTTGAAACTTTATTGCTGGAACAGCACAGCAGGTCAGGCAGCATCCAGGGAACAGGAGATTCGACGTTTCGGGCACAGGCCCTTCTTCAACTCATAACCTAGATCCCCAGGCTAATGTTCTGGGCACGTGTGTTCTAATCCAAACATGGCAGATGGTGAAATTTTAAATACAATGAAAATTTGGGGAAAAATAATGTTTGGCAACTTTATAAACACGGCTGATTGTTATAAAACCCATTTGCTTTGCTAATATCTTTTAAAGAAGGAAATGTATTGTCTGGCCTGGCTTAAAATGAGACTGCAGGCCCACAACAAGATTGTTAACTGACCTCTGGGTAATTGGAGATGGCTAATAAGTACTGGTTTAGCCAGTGACAGCCACATCCCTTGAACAAATAGAAAGATCAAGTTCCCTCCCCTCCAAAAATATGCCCATCTTACATTGCTTGAAGTTGCAGAAAGTGATTTACCTTGAAGTATCTTGGGATTTTTTTGGCCATTTTCTCTGAGATGTCAGAATAAGATAACACCTTCTTGAAAGTGGTATAGGAGTGTAAAAAAATGTTGTGTGTAAATGTGTGAAGGTGAAACTAGTTTCTCGCCTGAGCTGAATGGTGAAAACCACTAGTTATGCTTATGACATTTGCTTTTAGTGCTTCAGCTGTTTGTAATTCTGTTTCAAAACGGTTTCCTGTGATTAGCTGGTTTTAGAGGTTTCACCTCTTTCTTGCCACAGTCATCTTTTTGCTGAAGATGCTGTCTTGATTTGGGACATAGTCTGAGATGCCCAACACAGAAAAAGGCTCTTCAGCTGGTCAAAAACAACCACTTAACTATTCTATCCTATTTTCTTGACCCAAAATATTCTATGGCTTGGCATTGCAAGTGCACATCTAGATAAATCTTTAATGTTATGAAGATTTCTGCCTTTGCATGCAGTGATTTCCAGATTCCAACTGCCCTCTGGGAGAAAAAGATTTTCCCCATATCTTCTCAAAATCTTCTGTCCCTTCCTTCCATCAACGGAAATAGTTTCTTTGCCCGATCTTTGTTGTGGAGGTGCCCGTGTTGGAGTAGTTGGACAAGGTCAAAAATCACTTGATATCAGGTTATAATTCAACAGGTTTATTTGAAAACACAAGCTCTCAGCGACTTGCTCCTCCTCCAGGTACTGGTGAGACAGGAGACACCACGTACGGAATTTATAAGTAAGAGATCGAATGGACATACAACTGATGGGAAAGTATTGAACAAACTTTTAAATCTTTTATCAGTTAGAATGGCAATGCAGGTTTCGATTGATTAGTATACAAATCCCAGAATTTCTTTCAAGTCACTGTGTGGCATTTTATAAGTTCCCACTTTGGAAATAAAACCAGTCGGATTCCAGGTTAAGACATAGACAGATTCTTAACAAGGCCTCACACCTAAAAGGTATTGTCTGACCTGAGATGTCACCTCTTTTATTCTGAGAAAATTTTAAATTACCTCAGGGAGGTTACTGAAAGAAATTCTGGGATTTGCATATTAATCAATTGAAACCTGCATCTCCATTCTAACTGATTTAACAGCCATTTTAGGCTTGTTCAATACATTCGTATCAGTTGTGAGAGCCTTTGATCTTTTACTTATAAATCATGTGTGTGACATCTCCTGTCTCACCAGCACCTGAAGAAGGAGCAAGGCTCTGAAAACTAGTGTTTTCAAATAAACCTGTTGGATTATAACCTGGTGTTGTCATTTTTGACGTTATGCCTTTCATAATCTTATAGATCTCAATCATGTCCCATCTCAATCTGCTCTGCTCGAAGAAAGCAACCAGAGTCTATCCAATCTCTCTTCATAACTGAAATTCTCCAGTAAATTGATGAAATTACAAATTGCAGTTCTTCAAACACTTTCAAAAATGGCAAACGCTTTTGTGTACATTTCCACAATTTGTCACCACCATCTTGATAAATCTCCTCTATACCATCTCCAGTGCTATTATATCCCTCTTATAATGGTGGATTCCAGAACTGGACACAATTCTCTAGCTGTGGCCTAACCTGTGATTTATGCAGTTCCAGCATAACACCCCTCCTTAAAATCTCTGCCTCAGCTAATAAAGGCAAATATACCTAACTAGTTTATCCCCATGTCCTGATACCTTCAGGGACCGGTGTTCATGCACACCAAGTTCCTTATATCCTCTCTGTTCCCTGGGGTTTAATCATTCATTTTGTATTCCATTTTGTTTGCCCAAGTACATCCCCTCACACTTAGCTGGATTAAATTTCATCTGTTACTGATCAACCCATCTGATCAGCCCATCTATATCCTCATGTAAACTAAGGGTTTACTCCTCACTATTTGCCACTCAATTTTTATATCATCTCCAAACATCATAATTAACCCTCTTAAATTCAACGCTCGTTTATATATACCATGAATAACCAAGGACCCATCTCTGTTCTCTGCAGAACTCCAGTGGACACAGGCTTCCAGTCATAAAAACGCTTCTTGGTCATCACCCTCTGCTTCCTGCCACTCAGCCAAGTAGAATTAGCTAAATTTTCTTAGAAAAGATAAAAGCCCATGGGATCTATCGGTCACCCATGTGGGACTTATCAAGCCTTGCTGAAGAATCTATATATCCAATCACCTCTTCAAAAAATTCAATCGAGTTGGCCAGACGGGGCCTCATCTTAACAAAACTGTTCTGACTGTTCTTGATTAATTCCTTACTATCCAACTGCAGAATAAGTCACTCATTGCTTCCAATAGTTTCTCATCACTGAGGTCATCTTCCAAATGTAGTGTGATTCAAATGTCTACTGTTTTCTTGATATCTTCACTTGTTTGCAGGAGGCACAGGGTGACTGCTTCCCACTTTGTCTTTTAGTTTAGTCACAGTTTACAGTGCCTGGAAATGAATGGCTATCTTCAGGCTTGAGCTGCTTCTTACTGCAGAGCAAAAACAGCTTCTCCAAAGGTACCTGGTTTCTGCCAAAACATTCACACCCTCAAGCTCTTTGGCTATTTGGGAGCCAATCATTTGTTGTTGGTCGGCAGAAGGCCTTTGTCATCAATAATTGATCACTCGTCCACAGACCAATCAGTTGTTGACAGCCAAGCTTCATTTATATATATCCCTTGGCTCCAGTTTGTCTGCAAACTCAGCTTCCATGATTGAACAAGCAGCTGTGTGAACAGTACTTAGAATGATTGAGTTATTCGGTTTTTAAAAATACAGCAGTACTTCAGCAATTCTTGGTTTTCAAAACATTCTTTCCTATTTCAGTCCACATTCAAAAATACAGATAAAAAGATAGTCTTTGCAAGATTTAGAATCTGCTGCTGATATTCACAACTCCACTGTTAAAATAGAAGTCACCACAGTTGAGGGAAAGGTAAGTAAACATGCTGGTGTGAAATGAATAGATGGTTGTGCAAGTAGAGCAAGATGAGATGTGGCAGGAAGCTCTTGTGCTTAAATACTGGTATTGGTCAGTGCTGTACATGCTGTGTCCTTGTGTGCCTGTTCTGGACTGTTTGTTCTGATATGGCCTGATGCTATAAGAAGGTTTTACTGAAACTGTTCTTTGCTTACATACAGTTGTTCTGCAGATAACTGATTTCAAAGAATAAATGCCAATAATTGCATTGTAGACTCTCAAACTTCATTTTCAGTAATGATATCCTATAGTGGTAGCTCATTGGCTGGTTTGCAGTTCAAAATGACACTAAGAACGTGGGTTCAATACCTGCACCAGCCTAGGTTACCTGAAGGACATTCCTTCTCAATCTGTCCCCTTGCCTAAGGCATGTTGACCCTCTGGTTAAACCACAGACAGGTGTCCATCTCTAATGAGGGAACAGCCCTATGTCCAATATGTGACTAAACTTTGCATTTGAGAAGTTTTTCCTTCAGGTATGTTTGTTTGGCTTGTGTATCTGTAGAATTTTAGAAAATGAAAGAATTTGCATAAAACCCTTCTCAGTAAGTCTCACATTAATTTATGGATAATTAATTATTCGTTGAAGTTTATTTCATTCACACATAGGATTTGGGCATTGCAGGTTGGCCAGCATTTGTTGCCCATCTTTACCTGTGCGTGTGAAAGTGTTGGTGAGCTGCAACCTTTTTAGATGAATAAAAGGTAATAGAGGCCATAAATGGATGTTGGGCCACTGGAGCATGAGGCTGAAGAGTTAGTAATGGGGAACAAAGAAATGGTCGAAGAACTAAATAGGACTTTGCACTATTCTTCACCAGTAGCAAACCAGAGTCCCAGAAGTCAGAGATAAGTGTAGTGGCTATCACTATGGAGAAGGTGCTGAGAAGACAGGAGAATGGGGTTGAGAAATATATCTGCCATGATCAAATGGTGGAGCAGTTTCGATGGGCCACAGGATGTTGCCAGGGTTGGAGGATTCCAGCTAAATAGGTTGAAATAGGCTAGACAGCATGGGACTGTTTTCTCTGGAGTGTCAGAGGCTGAGAGGTGACCTTATAGAGGTTTATAAAATCAAGAGGGATATGGATAAGGTAAATAGTCAGTCTTTTCCCTGGGTTGGGTGAGTCCAGAACTAGAGGGCATAGGTTTAGGGTGAGAGGGGAAAGATATAAAAGGGACCTGAGGGGCAACTTTTTCACGCAGAGGGTGGTACGTGTATGGAATGAGCTGCCAGAGGAAGTGGTGGAGGCTGGTACAATAACAACATTTAAGAGGCATTTGGATGGGTATATGAATGGGAAGGGTTTGGAGGGATATGGGTCAGGTGCTGGCAGATGGGACTAGATTGGGTTGGGATATCTGGTCAGCATGGACAGGTTGGACAAAAGGGTCTGTTTCCATGCTGTACATCTCTATGACTATGATTCTATGACTCTGTTTTCAGTTGCCTAGACCTTTTGTTTTGACTAAACTGTTCATTTCCCCTGTTATCCAATGTTCCAGCATCCTGCCCTTCATTTCCACAGGAACATGTCTGTCCTGCACTCTAATCAACTGATCTTTAAAAGACTGTCACATATCAGATGTGGATTTACCCTCAAACAGCCGCTCCCAATCCATACTCTCCTATTCTTGCATAATTCGGTTATAGTTGGCCTTCTCCAATTTAACACCATTGTCTGAAGTCCACTGTTGACCTTATCCATAAGTATTTGAAAACTTATGGAATTATGGTCAGTATTCCTAAAATGGTCACCCACTGAAACTTTGATCACACTGGGCTCACTTAACAATACCAGGTCCAGTGGGACCCCCTCCCTTTTGGAGTATTCACATACTGTTTCAAAAAAACCGTCCCGGACGCACCTAACAAATTGCTCCCCATCAAAACTCCTGGCACTAAGGGAGTCCCAGTCAATATGGGGGAAGTTAACAATACTACCTCAACATCCCTGTTTTCACATCTTTCCATAATCTGACTACATACATCTTCCTCTATCTCCCGCTGGCAGCTGAGAGGTTTCTAGTACAATCCCAGCATTGAGATTGCACCCTTCCTACTCCTGAGCTCTCTCTGTAATGCCTTGCTACAAGATCCCTACATCAACACAGCTGTGATATACTCCCTAACCAGTAATGCTGCTGCTTTTGTCTTGTCTAAAACATTGATATCCTGGGACATTAAGCTGCCTATCCTGATCCTCTTCCAACCGTGTCTCTGTGATAGCAACAATATGATAATGGCATGCGTTAATCCAGGCTGAGTTCTTATCTGTTCTACTTCTTGCATTCAAGCAAACATAGTCCAAGCCTCCAGTCAGCTGAACTCAACAATCGCTCCCTGACTGCTATTCCTCTTAGCTATGTTTGCTTTAGACTCAAGCTCGTTGCCAGTCCCAGTACTTAATAACTTGCTGTTCTCGTTGCCAACCCACTACCACATTGGTTTGAGACTTTCTGACTGGCACTATCCAACTTCCTTGCCAGGATATTGGTGCCCCTCCATTTTTGATGTAATCTGTCCTTTTCAGATTTCACCTTCTGTGGAAGACATTCCAACGAACCACATATCTGAAGCCCTCCCCACCAACTCTTTAGCCATGTGTTCAATTCTACTCTGTCTCTGTTGCTCACTTCAGTAGCACATGGCACGGAGAGTGATCCTGAAATTACTACTCCCAATGTCCTGTTTTTTAGTTTACTACCTAACTCCCTAAATTGTAGTTAGAAGACCTTGTCACTCTTCCTACTTATGTCATTTGTGCTAATATAGACAATTACTTCAGTCTTTTTACTCTCCCATTTCAGGATGCCCTTTACTTACTCAGACATTATGACCTGGCACCTAGGAAACAACACACCATCCTGGAGCCCTTCTTGCAGCCATAGAAACCTATTTGTGCCTCTGACTATTGAATCTCCAATTACCATTGCTTTGTCCCTCCCTTCTGTTCAGCAACCATGGTGTCACTGCTCTGGCTGCTGCTGCTGCTATCACATGGTGGGCTCATCCGTCCTAAATATCTGAAACGGAATACTTGTTTGACAGGAGGACAGATATAGGGGACTGCTGCATTGACTGCCTGCCCTGTCCAGCGGTCACCCATTTATCTTCCTACATCTTGGGTGTCACTGTGTTCCTATGACTTTTTATGATGCTGTCCACTGTTTCTGTGCTCCTTAGCATCCCTAAATGCCACTCAAGCTGATCCATTTGTTTGGTGAGTAGCTGAAACTGGGTAACCTTTCTGCAGATGTAATCCATCTCTGTGTCCATGATTAATGAAACCCCATCAACTGGTATCACTAATCCTTTATTAGCTGACAAGTTAAATTTTAATTAACTACCTTAAAATTATGGTTATTACTCTCTTAAAAAAAAAGCCGCCCTAATTTACTCACTATCTGAACTTCCTGTATTTGCCTGAAGGTGAACTCAGTATACTAAGACTTAAGACACACTTCCCCTGTTCTGCAGTGAGATTCCTTCACCAATGACACAAGGTGCTCACAGCTGACCTTTGGCATTGTTTTAGACCAGGTTCACTGCACTGCTCACAGACTGTTTAATGCTAAATTCCGTTCAGTCTATTTCACAATGATGCTGATCCACTGCACACTCTTCCCGGTCTGCTTCACAGCAATGCTGACTCACTGCACACTCCTCCCGATCTGCTTCACAACGTTGCTGACTCACTGCACACTCATCCCGGTCTGCTTCACAATGATACTGATGGCTACACACTCCTCCCGGTCTGTTTCACAGCGATGCTGACTGCTGCACACTCCTCCCAGTCTGCTTCACAGCGATACTGATGGCTGCACACTCCTCCCGGTCTGCTTCACAGCGATACTGACGGCTGCACACTCCTCCCGGTCTGCTTCACAGCAATGCTGACTCACTGCACACTCCTCCCGGTCTGCTTCACAGCAATGCTGACTCACTGCATAGTCCTCCCGGTCTGCTTCACAGCAATGCTGGCTCACTGCACAGTCCTCCCGGTCTGCTTCACAGTAATGCTGACTCACTGCACGCTCCTCCCGGTCTGCTTCACAGCAATGCTGACTCACTGCACAGTCCTCCCGGTCTGCTTCACAGCAATACTGACTCACTGCACAGTCCTCCCGGTCTGCTTCACAGCAATGCTGACTCACTGCACAGTCCTCCCGGTCTGCTTCACAGCAATGCTGACTCACTGCACAGTCCTCCCGGTCTGCTTCACAGTAATGCTGACTCACTGCACAGTCCTCCCGGTCTGCTTCACAGTAATGCTGACTCACTGCACGCTCCTCCCGGTCTGCTTCACAGCAATGCTGACTCACTACACACTCCCCCCGGTCTGCTTCACAGCAATGCTGACTCACTGCACAGTCCTCCCGGTCTGCTTCACAGCAATACTGACTCACTGCACAGTCCTCCCGGTCTGCTTCACAGCAATGCTGACTCACTGCACAGTCCTCCCGGTCTGCTTCACAGCAATGCTGACTCACTGCACAGTCCTCCCGGTCTGCTTCACAGTAATGCTGACTCACTGCACAGTCCTCCCGGTCTGCTTCACAGCAATGCTGACTCACTGCACAGTCCTCCCGGTCTGCTTCACAGCAATGCTGACTCACTGCACGCTCCTCCCGGTCTGCTTCACAGCAATGCTCCCTCACTGCACAGTCCTCCCGGTCTGCTTCCCAGCAATGCTCCCTCACTGCACACTCCTCCTGATCTACTTTACAGTGTTGCTGACTCGCTGCACACTCTACCCGGTCTGCTTTGCGGCGATGTTCTCTCTGCACACACCTCCTGGTCTGTTACACACCAATGCTCCCTCACTGCACACTCCTTCCGGTCTGCTTCACAGCGATGCTGACTCACTACACACTCCTCCCAGTTTGCTTCACAGCGTTGCTGACTCACTGCACACTCCTCCCCGTCTCCTTCACAGTGATGCTGACTGCTGCACACTCCTCTGGGTCTGCTTCACAGCGATGCTGACTCACTACACACTCTTCTGGGTCTGCTTCACAGTGATGCTGACTCACTGCACACTCCTCCCGGTCCATTACACAGCAATGCTCCCTCACTGCACACTCCTCCTGGTCTGCTTCACAGCGATGCTTTCTCTCTGCACAGTGCCACCGGGGGCGGTAGTCACGTTGCATTATTTTTCTTTGGCACTCGGGTTATGGTGGTTTTCTTGAAGCAGGTTGGGACTTCAGTAGAGTGGAGAAGTTAAAGATGTAAGTGAATACTCCCACGAACTGGTCCATACAGGATCTGAGTGCTCAGCCAGGGACTCCATCTGGTCCAGTTGCTTTCCATGGGTTCACTGTCAAGAACACCGACCTAATGTCTGCCGCAGTGACTGTGGGTACAGGTGCATCTGAGGCTTCCATAAATGCTTTAATACTGATGATCATTTGAGGGATAAATGTCGGACCCAGAATGTCAGGTGCAACTCCCTTGCTTGTTTTCAGGAACATTGTGGGGGCTTTTGTGCTCACTTGAGGTTGAAGATATTTTGGTTTAATATCTCACCCAAAAATAAGCATCTCTTTCAGTCCAATATTTACTTTGGAGTTTCAGCTTTGACCTCGCGCACAAAATTTTGAAGTGTGGAGTGAACCGATGATCTCTGACTTGGAGACATTAATGCAGCCCATTTAGCTACAGCTAATATAATAATACCTGGATTGAGGATTTTGGTTGTGTCTTGAGTGTATCTGATTTTTCTGTGGGTGGGGAAATCATTTGAATATCCCCTAATCAAAGGATTACATGGGATTTACACAGTAACAAGGTGTTTGGTCATCAGTCTATAAAAAGGTTTGACAGAATCACCGTTACTGCACAAAAGGAGACTATTTGACCTGCTATATTTATGCTGGAATTCTGAAGGAGCAATTTTATTTTTACTGAGTCCCATTCCTTCTCCCTGTAGCCCTGTGCATTTTTCCTGTTCAGAGAATTAATTCCCTCTTAAAATGCCTCAATTGAAACTTTCTCCACCATGCACTCAGGTAGTGCATTGCAAACCCAAATCAGATGGTGGATGAAAAAGTTTCTCCTCAGGCTGTTGTTGCTTGTTTCGCCAGTTACCTTGAATTAGCCAATTTCTATATTGGTGTATGTTCTGCACTCAAATAGTTCCTCACTTTATGATTGTAACCCTCCATTCTGTTCTCTTCATTACTTGCTAGTCAAGAGACCCCTTAAATACATTTAGACTATTGTCTTCAGCCACTCCTTTTGCTAGTGTTCAACATTCTCATCACTTCCTGGAGTAGAAAGATTTCTCCTAATGTTAGATTATTTGTTTACAGTCTTATATGCAAGGTCTCTTGTAATGCTGTTCCATAAAACAGGAAACATTCTATCTCTAAGACCTCTGTCAGGTCACTCATTAGTCTGTTTTTCATGGGAATACCATGCAACATGTTGAAGAGATTGGAGATCAGGTGTTGATAATCCCGGCATGCCTAATGTGGACTCTTCTCCAATAACCTGGACTTGATTCCCAGTCAATGTTGAAACAGCTGATTGCTATGGTAACACTTTGCAAGCGTTGCCTGAATGCAGGCCGTTAGTTGCTCAAGCTTCTTTTGTGTTGAGTACAATAGTTGGTCTCAGCACCCCGGGCCATTGTAGCAGATAAAGTCAATTACAAATTGATATCCAATAACTCTGCCTGTGCTTGGCTGAAATCCTTTCAGCCCTTTCCTATTCATGAACTTAGCCAAATGTTTTTTTAAATGTTGTAAATGTACTTGCATCCACCATTTTCGGTGGAAGTTTATTACACAGGAAAAAAAATTGCTACTTGTCCTTTTTAAATCATCTTCCTCCTCTCACCTAAAAGAATATGCCCCCTAGTTTTGACACCTCCCACCCCACCCCACCCCCACGAAGAACAGATCCTTGTCATTCATTGCCTATGCCCCTCATGATTTTATAAATCTCAGGTCACCCCTCAACCTCCTATACTCGAGCGAAAAAAAAGTCCCAGTCTTTACTGTCTATTTTTTATATCTCAAACACTCCATTTGGGAACATAGTCGGGGTGGGCTGGTTGGACTGTAGGGTCTGTTTCCTTGCTGTATGACTCTATAATTCCTACATCATTCAAAATCGCTGACCTGAAATACAGCACAGAAGACAGTCGTAAGGCCTATTGTGTCTGTTCCATCATATTTATTGAATTCCCTTTTGAAATTTACTATTTAATTTGTCCCTGCTAATGCAATGCATTCCAAATTTTAAGTTCATTCTTTTATGGGATGCAGGTCTTCCTGGCAAAGCTATTATTTGTTGCCCATCCTAATTGTCCCTTGAATTGAGTGACTTATTTGGCTGTTTCAGAATGTAGTTAAGGATCAACCATATTGCTATGGGTCTGGTATTGCAAATGATTCAGACCAAGTAAGGACGTCTGATTTCATTCCCTGAAAGACATTAGTGAACCAGAATTTTTTTGCAGTTTCTTAGTTCTTAGTGAGCATGACCAATGGAATAAACTGCAGTGATTACAAATAGAGTAGATTGAAGTGTTGATTGACCTTTGTGCTTACATTATGACAGGAATTGTACTTCAGATACATGTTGTAAAGTATTTTAGTGTGTCTAGAGATAAGACTACCGTGGTACAAGTAAAAAGAAATTTTCCAGTATTTTGAGTAAAGATGTGAGAGGGAGGACAGCACGTTTGCTTGTGTAGCTTGAAAGAGCTTATCCTCTGCATAAAATCAAATAATTGAAGCGTAGAATTGCTACAGTGCAGAAGGTAGCCATTTTGTTTGCATTGGCTCTTCAAATGAGCATCATTCCTGATCAAGGGGTTTTGCCCGAAATGTCAATTTTCCTGCTTCTTGGATGCTGCCTGACCCTCTGTGCTTTTCCAGCACCACTCTAATCTCCAGCATCTGCAGTCCTCACTTTCTCCTAAATGAGCATCATTAACTAGTACCAATCTTATGCTTTTTCCCTATATGACCATGGATGTATTTACTTGAGACATCTTTATCTCCCAATTTTGTTTTGAATGGCACAATAGTGCAGAGGTTATAATACTGGACTAGTAATCTAAAGAGCATGATTTTAAACCTATCATGGCAGTTTAAGAAATTTGCATGTGAGGAATAAACTATGAAGCCCTTGACTTGTTAAAATTTTCAGTGGTTCACTCATGTGCTTGAAGAAAGAAAGAAAGGCTTCTGTCCTTACCTGGTATGGACCTATATTTAATTCCATTCTTGCACTTGGTTGGTTCATCACAAAGCTGAGAAGTAAGTTGTATTGAAATAGCTGCAAAGGAAACTTATCATTTTTGGGCAAGAAATCTGAGGGGAAAAAGAAGAAAATTGCAAGTGTTTTCCTGACTAGGTGTTCAATTTTGTTTTGTGTTAAAGGCTGTATCGGAATTATCACAAAGAATAGTGCACAACTTCTTATTTGTATGAATCAGCTATGTTTAAAGTGCTTGCTCTCTTCCCTTCATGCTCCCCATCACGTTCTTGCACTCTCTCCTGTCTTTTCTTCCTCCCTGTTCTGTATGTGATGTAAAATTTCAAAATCCCTTACTCTGTATTTTGCTTGTGTATTGCAACTAATGATGAATACTGGAACTTGAAGGAGTTTGTCTGACCAATGAGTGTGTCATGATGTGGAGGTGCTAGTGTTGGACTGGGGTGGACAAGGTCAGAAGTCATACAACACAAGGGTATCGTCCAACAGGTTTATTTGAAATCACAAGTTTTTGGACTGCTGGTACTTCATCAGGTGAAGTGATTTCAAATAAACCCAATGGACTATAACCTGGTGTTGTGTGCCTTCTAACAATGAGAGTGTGCCTAAGTGTCGGTTGAGTTCGTCTGAAGAATCAATGTTGAATGATGCCTGGTACACACTGCTCCTGAATACTAGAAGTTACTTGTGTTGATTTCTTTTTTTAAAACTGCTTCTGGAAAGTTCTGAGGGTGTGTAGGAGGTAGAGTACAAAATATATTTTTCAACACTAATAGTTGCAATCCAGTCAGTGCTGAATTCTGTTCATGTGCAACGATTTGATTTGAGATTCCATCTGATGAGATGTTAAACGTGGGCCTATCTGTTCAGGTGCACGTTAAACAACTAATGGCACTAATCATGCCTGGCGAAGAGAGTTCTTCCAGAGTCAGAACATGACATTTATCTTTCAGCTAACAGAAGCAAAAAGGATTAACTGCTATCTTGTTTCTGTTCATAGTCATGCTGTGTTCAAATAGGCAGCTGCACTTGCCATTATGACAAGCTACCAAGCTTTGAGTTTCATTTTTGGGATGGCCTGAAGATGTCACTTGTGTTTGTTTTAATATAGGATCAGTTCAACTATTTCATTTTCAATCCAACTCAGATTGCATTATGAAGTACAGGTCATTCTGCTATAACACACAATTTTGTCAAGCAAATAGCTGTAACCTGATTGACACATTTGGAATAATGTTTCCAAAGCACAAACATTTAACACAAACTCTTTAGAAACAGTGCTGAAAGTTCGATTTTTCTAAAATGCAGGGTTGGACAACAATGCAACCATCATATTATAGATGAACTACCTGAAATGCAACCATTCAATCAAACTGGGACATGCTATTCTTTATGTTCCATATGATTCTCCTCCTACACCTTTCTCACCTAATCCTTTGTGTTAACTTATCTTCCCTCATATGTCAATGTTACTTCTCGCAACCGCTGCTCATAGGAATAAATTCCACATTCTTGCCAATGTCCAGGTAAGTTTCTGCTGTGTTCCCTATTGGGTTAATCAGCTATGTTGTATTTATGTCCCTTACATTTTAGTGTCTCCACCAGGAGAAACATCTCGCAGTTTTATCAAACACTTTCTTAATCTTAAAGGATTATAGCAGGTCACCCTTCTGTTTCCTCCAGAAAAGAGCTCTAACTTGTTCAGTTTTTTCCCTTGTGTGTAATCTCTCTACTGTAATATTATTTCACTAAATCTTTTTATGCCTTTTTGTATTTTTTTTATCAAGACAAAAACTGTTCACAACTTCAAGTCCAGTCTAATAAATGTTCAACACAAGGTTAATCATTTCTTTGCTTTTCACTTCTATTCCTCTGGAATCATCCTTCTGTCTCTTCACTGCACTACTGGTATTAAAATGTCTCCCTTGTGTTTCTGACATTAACAGGACGTACAACGAGATGCTAAGCAAACGCATTTAATTTCAAACTAAAGGGCTGTAGCTCAATGCGGGCAGATTGCTGCTGCACATTTTCATTGACATGAAAAAGCAACTTTGAAGTGACATAATACAGTGATCATTTCCTTTCACTAGAGAAGCAATTATCTGCTCTGGGAATTATCTCAGTTAAAGCTTCAATTGGGAATTTCTTTGAACCATCTGTTTCTTTAGATCACAATGAGTTACTGTTGGATATGAACTAGTGAAATCTGATGCCAAGCCCATTACTTAGACTTGTGCTACCATTCTTCCTATGCTACTTACTGGCCAACCTATTTCTAGGAGAGGAAATAAGATCTTAAAGATGTGGTCAAGCAAATGGAGCCACAGTGATCAGTTACAGATGGTAGCACACTGACTCGCACTGAAGATCCCATTTAAAACTTCTCATTCTAGTTCTCAAATCCTATGACAGACTTGCCCCTTTGTATCCCTGTAATCCCAGCCTTTAAACCTTTAGATCTCTGCACTCCTCCAATTCTCTCTTTATCCCTAATTTTATTTGCAATATAATTTTTTCATTCAGGATGAGAGCATTGCTGACTAGGCCAGAGTTATTGCTCATCCATAATTGGCCAGAGGGCATTTAAGAGTCAACCGCATTGCTGTAATTCTGGAATTGTATGTAGGCTGGATAGAGTAAGGGTGCCAGTTTCCTTCACTAAAGGATGGTATTGAAGCAGGTGGGCTTTTCTGACAATTGACAATGATTTCACAGTCATTATTAGATTGTTAATTTGGGATGCTTATTGAAATCAAATTCTACCATCTGTCAGGGCAGGATTCAAACCCAGTATCTGGGTCTCTTGATTAATTGTCTAGTGATAATACCATGAGGTTATTGCCTCCCCAATTCCAGTAAAACTGCACGACACCACTTTCAAAGCAAATCTCTCAACCCTGAAGTATAGTGTCCAGTGCTAATGCAGTTACTTTAGATATGGTCAAAATTTTAATGAACTGACACCAACAAAGAGGAAATTAACATAAATGAAACTGCTTCACTAATTTTCCATATTATGGGATCAGTCCAACCGATTTGATTCTTCTATCATGTGGAACAGTCACAGGGCAAAAATGGTTTTAAAACATCTAAACAATATGTGGGCAACTCAGTCCCTAAAGGGTGGGAATAAGTTGACCTTTTTCTGAGTAGCAGGCAGTGATTAGTGATATACCACAAGGAAAAGTGCTTGGGACCCATCTATTTGTATATCTATATGACCTGAATGAGGGAACCAGATGGAACACTTCCAAGTTTACTAATGATACAAATCTGGGTGTGGTTGGGAGGAGTCGAAAAGTGTGGTCTGGAAAAGCACAGCTGGTCAGGCAGCATCTGAGGAGCAGGAGAGTTAATGTTTCGAGGATAAGTTCTTCATGAAGAGCTTCTGCACAAAACATCGACTTGCCTGCTTCTCGGATGCTGTCTGACCAACTGTGCTTTTCCAACACCACACTTTTTGACGCTGATCTCCAGCATCAACAGTCCTCACTTTCTTCTGTGGTTGTGAGGAGGTTACAAAGAGGCTTTATGTTAGTTTAGACAACTTGACTGAATTGGGCAAACAAATGGCACACGCAGCACAACATGGGTAAATGTGAAGTTATACACTTTGTTGTGAAAAACAAAGGAAAAGTGTTGTTTAAATGGTAATATGTTGGGAAGTATGGATGTTCAAAGGAATCTGGGTGTCCTTGTAGCCAGTCAAAGAAAGCCGACAGGCAGGTGCAGCAAGCAACTAGAAAGACGATGGTATACCTGTATTGGCTTTCACTGCAAGAGAGTTTGAGTTCAGAAGTGTGAATGTCTTACAGCAGTTATACAGGGCCTTGGTGAGACCACACCTTAAGGATTGCCCACCTCTATTTCCTTAATACCCAGTTCCTTCCTTTTCTACATGTGGTTCCTCAACATTTCTGGTATGTTATTTATGTTCTCCTTTGAGTAACAACCCAAGGTATGTATTTAATCAGCCATTTATTTGTTTTCTGTTATACATTCCTCTGATTTTGACTGTAAGAGAGCTAAATTGTGTTCACTAATCTTTTTCTCTTCCCATACTTACAGAACACAACCTTAATATACTTGCCATAAGGGAGTGCAGTGGAGGTTGAATTGGCTGATACCAGGGCTGGCACGACTGTCCTCTGAGGATAGATGGGTTAAACTGGACCTGTATCACTAGGAACCAGACTGATGAGAGAGGAAATTTACAAAATTCAGACAGACCATATTCAGACTGCTTTCTTATCCTTAATTCATTCATGGGATATGGGCATCACGGGCTAGGCCAGCATTTGTTGCTCATCTGTAATTGGTCAGAGGGCAGTTGAGAGTCATATTGCTGTGGGTCTGGAGTCACATTAGGCCAGACCAGGTAAGAATGGCAAATTTCTTTCTCTGAAGGATATTAGTGAAACAGGTGGGTTTCAACAATTATCGACAATGTCTCCAAGCTGCCATTGGGCCAGCTTCCCTCTATTCCAGATTTTAAGGAATTCTGTTGTGGGATTTTGAACCTATGCCTCAGAACTTCTGGATTGGTAGACTAGTGATACGATCACTTTGTTACTACATTGATTTCCTTTTAGTTTTACTTGAGCATTTGTGAACTCTTCCTCTAACTCTTATCTATTGAGACTTGCTTTTAATCCGAGCTGTGATGTGCTCTTTGCAAAGCAATCCATACATGACACAGCCCTCATTGGGAATTTGAATTCTGTACGTGCGCTGAAATGTGTAACAGCTGATATGGAGTCTTTATGCAAGAGGAAAATTATAAACCACTAATGCAGTCTCTAGGTTGCATCAATCCTGCTGGGAAAGTCAGAAATAGATGTTTGACCCTGTCATTTAGTGAATCCTTGCATAGCTCCTCCATATGATGAAGCAGAGTCCGGATAATTTCATGAAGGGGAGATCATGTCTGACACATTTACTAGGTTTGTTCAATATAATATATCAGTTGCATGACACTATGATCTTTTGCTATAAATTCTGTGATATATGATCCTGCCCCACAGCTACCTGATGAAGGAACAGCGCTCCTGTCAGCGGCCAACACGTTATTGTTGAACTTTAACAGGTGCTTCCTTTCCCCAAGACAATTTGTTAATGTAGCTTTAGTTTGGTGTTGGTTTATTTAGGATTCTTCGAACTCTGAATCAAAGAACAGCAACTTGCAGAGGTTTCTATTGTGAAGCTGAACCTTTTAGAATAGGAAGATTTGTCTCCAACCCACCCAGATTTGTGCTAAATTAAGCAGTGGTGTGGTATGGTAAGGAAGGTGCTGCTGGGCTGTGACAGTTTGATTTTGTGCCCCTTTGTTTAGTTACAGAAAATTAAAATCAGCCAGCCTTCAACTCATGATTGCTTTGCAGTGATCTCTGCAAAGTGTGTAAATGAAAACCTTGAACGGGGTCGGGATTTGTGACCTTGGAAATGAATTCTCTTCTCCATTTATAGATTTGACAGGAGAGGATAAGGGGTGGAAAAAGAGATGCTCTCTCTTTTATATAAAGAATTAAGTGGCATTTTGGCTTCAAGCCAAATTTGTGTCCTTCTATCTGTAACTCAGTTTAACTGGAGTAGACAATAAGATATAAGCAGAAATAGGCATTTCAGGCCATCAGATCTGATCCACCATTCAATGAGATCAAGGCTGATCTGATTGTCTTCCTGAAAATGCCCCCTTTATCCCAACAATGTCTCAAATTAGCCAATTCTCTATGCTAATGTAATACACCCTATACCATGGGGTCTTATCTATTCACTCGCCTAACATATGAGCATTGACCATTGAGAACCTTTTTCCACGTATGGAGTCAGCTATTACGAGGGGGCATAGCTTTAAATTAAGGGGTGGTAGGTATAGGACAGATGTTAGGGGTAGATTCTTTACTCAGTGAGTCGTGAGTTCATGGAATGCCCTGCCAGTAGCAGTGGTGGACACTCCCTCTTTATGGGCATTTAAACGGGCATTGGATAGGCATATGGAGGATAGTGGGCTAGTGTAGGTTAGGTGGGCTTGGATCAGGCAGCATCGAGGGCCAAAGGGCCTGTACTGCGCTGTATTTTTCTATGTTCTATATGGTACCCAATCAAACACCTTATGAATATTCAAAGTTTGGGAGAAGATTTGTAGCTCAGGTGCTCGTTGGTGTGGTTCTGTTTACCGAGCTGGGAATTTGTGTTGCAGACGTTTCGTCCCCTGTCTAGGTGACATCCTCAGTGCTTGGGAGTCTCCAGCGAAGCTCTTCTGTGATGTTTCCTCCGGCATTATAGTGATTTGTATCTGCCGCTTCCGGTTGTCAGTTCCAGCTGTCCGCTGCAGTGGCCGGTATATTGGGTCCAGGTCGATGTGCTTATTGATCGAGTCTGTGGATGAGTGCCATGCCTCTAGGAATTCCCTGGCTGTTCTCTGTTTGGCTTGTCCTATAATAGCAGTGTTGTTCCACTCGAACTCATGTTGCTTGTCATCTGAGTGTGTGGCTACACACTCGGATGACAAGCAACATGAGTTCGACTGGGACTACACTATTTTTCAGTTGTTTGAAACTTTTCCAGAATCTAAGGATTCCTTGAAAATCACTATTAGTACATCCACTATCTCTGCAGCTAATTCCTTTAATATCCTTGAATGCATCCTATCAAATCCAGTGGACATAAGTCTTCAACTCCATTGCTTACCCTAACACTTTTTTTCTCTCATGATAGCTTTTGAATTTATATCCTCTCCTCTTTTTGCCCCTTGAATATTTCGTAATTCTGGGATGCTAGTAGTGTCTTCTACTGTCAAGACTGCAAACTATTTATTCAATGCCTCTGCCATTTCCTGCTTCCTTATTAAGCTTTTCTCAGCCTCATTCTTTGAAAGGTCTATGTTCATTTTGGCCTTGCTCATATTTTTATTTAAGAAGCTCTTCCTGTTCTTGATTTTACTTGTAAGGGTTACTCTCAAAATTTATTTTCTTCCTTTTTTTTGTTGGTTTTAAAACTCTCCTAATCCTCTCTCATACCATGAATCTTCATTTTGATTTCTGTTTTCCTTTTCCTACATTTAAAAAAGCTCTTGCTGTCTGTCATGGGGACTATAACCCAGTATTGTGTGTTTTTTGACTTTGTCTTGATATTACTATTTTCTCCCTTTTTGGTTGTATATTGTTGGTTTTTAAAGCATTATCAATCTTCTGGCTTAACACTAATTTTTTTCTCTATGTTTTTTTCATTCAATGTAATGCAATCTATAACTTCCCTGGTTAACCATGGTTGGTTTATCCCCTTCCCAGAATTCTCCTGCCTTACTGGAGTATGTCTTTGCTGTGAGCCATAAACTATTTTCTTAAACACCTACTATTGTTCCTCAATTGTCTTTGCTGCTAACTCCTTTCCTGGTACTTCAGCTAGCTTTAGTAATTATCTTTATTTCGTACATCTCTTTCCAATCTAAGTTCCTCCCTGTCAAATTGAAACTAAGTTCTTCTGTGTCATGTTATGCTGTTAGTAACTTGCGGGGGAGATGGTGACACCGTGTTCATATCGCTGGGTTAGTAATCCAAAGACTCAAGCAAATGTCATGGAGACATGGGTTAGAACTCCTCCATGAAGGTTGGAACGTGAACCTCATCTCAATATTGGTGATCAGGACCAGCATCAATGATGGCTGTAAAAACTCAAGTTCACTAATATCCTTTAGTGAAGAAAATCTACCATCCTTGCCTAGTCTGGCCTTCATGATACACCACATCTGCACATGTGGTTGCCTCTGAACTGGCCTGTAAAATGGCTGAGCAAGCCTCATGGATTTGAACTTGTATTCCCAGAGCATTAGTTTAGCCTTCTGATAGTCCAGTGATACGAACATCATGCCACCACCTCGCACGCACTGATCCCTGTGGCACTTCGGCGGTTAGCATTTGCAGACCTGAAAAAGGGTAATTAATGTTCCCTGCTTCCTACTAGCTAATCAATGTTTTCCAGGATAATATGTTGTCACCTACATCATATAGTTGTATCTCTTCTTGCAGCCTTTGATGTGGCACCTTTTAAGATACCATTTGGAAATCCAGGTACATCACATCTTTTGATTCCCCTCTGTCCACATTGAATGTTACTCCTTCAAAAAATAGATTAGTTAAATACAAAGTCATGTCTCAATTTGATTGCATTGTGATTTTCAAAGTATTCTGCTATAAACTAAATAATAGATTCTAGCATCTTCTGGATGAGGCTAACTGGCCTATAGTTTCCTGGTTTATGCCTACCCCTTTCTTGAATAAAGTTGTTACATTTGCTACTTTATAATCAGCCAGGACCCTTTCAGAATCTAAGGAACTTTGGAAGATTACGACAAATGTGTTCTGTTTGTATTGCCATTTATTTTAAGAGCCTAGAATGTAGGCGATCTAGTCCTCGGAATTAGTCAGCCTGTAGGTTCAGTTATTTGCCTGCCCCAACTTCCCTGGTGGTGGTGATAGTGATTGTCATTGGCAGAATGCAGAGAGAATATTCCCTGTGGGCTTGGGCAAAACTAAAAGCTGTCGATAGTCACCAAGAAATCCAACAGGGAATTCAGAAGAAGCAACTTCACGCAAATGAATGAGAAGGTGGAGCTTGCTATCTCAGAAGAATTGAGGTGGAGAGTGTTGATGTAGTTAAGAGTAGCTAGAAAGACATAAAGGTTCAAACATAGGGTTGCAATGATGAATTTAGATGTAGAGCTGTGATTAGAAGCTAGAATGGATGTAAGTGTTGACTATGGTATATCCAATTTGACTGGACCTCAGGGCTGAATCTCCCATTTTATTCAATTTTATATGAACAAATGAAGTGTCATGAAGTACTTGGTCAGACAGAACAGTGACAGATTTTTATTAGGTAAATGTGCGAGGATTATGGAATCAAGGCAGTTAAATAGATTTGAGACACTGATCAGCTGCAATCTAATTGAATGGTAGAGTGTGCTGGCAAAGCTGGATGACAGCCACCTGTCGTCATGTTCCATGGCATGAAAGTTTCTCGAAGTCTTGCTTTACTCTGATTCCAGTGATGGTGCTGATTTAATTTTCTTGAAAATCAGCCACAAGTACACCCCAGTTTCTGTAGTGTTTTGTTCTGTACTGCATGGTGTTGTTTGTATCACTGCAGCTGCCAACCTGTGTATGGCATAATTGCAGGCGAGCAAGAAATATCTCTGGGTTCTGCATCTGTTCCTTCCTGCTTCAGACATGCTGGTGGTTTCCAACTTATGGGACTCTCCCACTTGGCAGCAAAATGTGATTTATCGCTCCTGCTCTGAATTCAGATTTACCCTGATTCTGCCACTGCTGGCACAGAATTTGTTTGAACAGTGAAGCCACAGTTTGTTACAGGGAAGAAAATAAAACAAATATCTGAACATAAAATACAGTTTGAAAGATCTTAAAGTTGATGCAAAAACAGTCTCATTCTTTCTTCAGAACCATAATTCTAGTGTTTCAGATCCAGAGAAATTATCTTTCTATCTTGCAAAATGTTCATATTACAGAGGAGGAAGTGCTGGATGTCTTGAAATGGGTAAAGGTGGATAAATCCCCAGGACTTTGTCAGGTGTACCCTAGAACTCTGTGGGAAGCTAGAGAAGTGATTGCTGAGCCTCTTGCTGAGATATTTGTATCATCGATAGTCACAGATGAGGTGACGGAAGATTAGAGGTTGGCTAAGAAGGGTGGTAAGGACAAGCCAGGGATCTGTAGACCAGTGAGCCTTAATGTAGGTGGTGGGCAATTTGTTGGAGGGAATCCTGAGGGACAGGATGTACATGTATTTGGAAAGGCAAGGACTGATTAGGGAAATCATATCTCTCAAACTTGATTGAGTCTTTTGAGGAAGTAACAAAGAGAATTGATGAGGGCAGAGCGGTAGATGTGATCTGTATGGACTTCAGTAAGGAGTTTGACAAGGTTCCCCATGGGAGACTGATGAGCAAGGTTAGATCTCACGGAATACAGGGAAAACTAGCCATCTTGATACAGAACTGGCTCAAAGGTAGAAGACAGAGAGAGGGTGGTGGTGGAGGGTTGTTTTTCAGACTGGAGGCCTGTGACCAGTGGAATGCCACAAGGATCAATGCTGGGTCCTCAATTTTTTGTCATTTACATAAATGATTTGGATGTGAGCATAAGAGGTACAGTTAGTAAGTTTGCAGATGACACCAAAATTGGAGATGTAGTGGACAGCGAAGAGAGTTACCTCAGATTACGACAGGATCTTGACCAGATAGGCCAATGGGCTGAGACGTGGCAGATGGAGTTTAATTCAGATAAATGAGAGGTGCTGCATTTTGGGAAAGCAAATCTTAGCAGGGCTTGTACCCTTAATGGGAAGGTCCTATGGAGTGTTGCTGAACGAAGAGACCTTCGAGTGCAGGTGTATAGTTCCTTGAAAGTGGAGTCGCTGGTAGATAGGATAGTGAAGAAGGCATTTGGTATGCTTTCCTTTATTGGTCAGAGTAGTGAGTACAGGAGTTGGGAGGTCATGTTGTGGCTGTACATGACATTGGTTAGGCCACTGTTGGAATATTGTGTGCGATTCTGGTCTCCTTCCTATCGGAAAGATGTTGTGAAACTTGAAAGGGTTCAGAAAAGATTTACAAGGATGTTGCCAGGGTTGGAGGATTAGAGCTATAGGGAGAGGCTGAACAGGCTGGGGCTGTTTTCCCTGGAGCGTCGGAGGCTGAGGGGTGACCCTATAGATGTTTACAAAATTATGAGGGGCATGAATAGGGTAAGAAGGCAAAGTCTTTTCCCTGGGGTCGGGGAGTCCAGAACTAGAGGGCATAGGTTTAGGGTGAGAGGGGAAAGATATGAAAGAGACCTAAGGGGCAACTTTTTCGCACAGAGGGTGGTATGTGTATGGAATGAGCTGCCAGAGGAAGTGGTGGAGGCTGGTACAATTGCAACATTTTAAAGGCATCTGGATGAGGATAAGAATAGGAAGGGTTTGGAGGGATCTGGGCTGGGTGCTGGCAGGTGGGACTAGATTAGGTTGGGATATCTGGTCAGCATGGACAGGTTGGACTGAAGGGTCTGTTTCTATGCTGTACATCTCTATGACATGAAAATGAAAACTTAGACCATCTCAGCCTTTTAACAATCTCTAACCTTTAACAAAATGCTACTTCTCTGGGAGTTTCACCACCTAATCTTTTAGACCAAGGTATCTGAGCTCTCCCTGAAGTGTACTATGTTCATTTCTGAGAGGAACGTAAAAAAATAGCAACAGACAGGCTGCTCAGCCCATTGGGCTGCTCAGCCATTCAGTATTGTCCTGGCTGATCTTCCATCTTAATACCATACACTTGCTTATCTCCCTGTACCTCTTAAAATAATTAGCTGCTGGAAATATTTCTTACTTTGTTAAATATATTCAGTGACTTTGCTTCCAAAGCCTTCTGTGGTTGAGAACTCCACAGGAAGAAGAAAAACAGGTTTTATTTTTTAAACGGTGCATTTTGTAAGCAATTCGCATTTTAGAACAACATGACAGTTTCTCTCCTAGGATTCTATTTGGTTGTGACCACAGTCAGATCTGTCTGAAACGGTTTCTTGGATTTTCTCAGCTAAAGTCAACTCTTGATTATTATAAACCACCTTGACGCAATGTTTGCACTCACTGTCATTAAGCCCATAGTATAACAGTCTTTCAGTCATCTGCACCTTGACAGAGCTGAAAAATGTGTTGCTGGAAAAGCGCAGCAGGTCAGGCAGCATCCAAGGAGCAGGAGAATCGACGTTTTGGGCATAAGCCCTTCTTCAGGAATGACCACTCTCTCCGCGACTCCCTCGTCAGGTCCACACCCCCCACCAATCCACCTCCATTCCTGCAACCGCAAGAAATGCAAAACTTGTGCCCATACCTCCCCAATCACTTCTCTCCAAGACCCCAAGGGATTCTTTCATATCCGTCACAAATTCACCTGCACCTCCACACACACCATTTACTGCATCCGCTGCACCCGATGTGGCCTCCTCGATATTGGGGAGACAGGCCGCCTAGTTGTGGAACGTTTCAGAGAACACCTCTGGGACACCCGCACCAACCAACCCAACCACCCCATGGCTGAACACTTTAACTCCCCCTCCCACTCTGCCAAGGACATGCAGGTCCTTGGCCTCCTCCATCGCCAGACCATGGCAACACAATGCCTGGAGGAAGAGCACCTCATCTTCTGTTTAGGAACCCTCCAACCACAAGGGATGAATGCAGATTTCTCCAGCTTCCTCATTTCCCCTCCCCCCACCTTATCTCAATCCCAACCCTCGGACTCAGCACTGCCTGCTTGACCTGCAATCTTCTTCCCGACCTCTCCGCCCCCACCCCCTCTCCGGCCTATCATCCTCATCTTAACCTCCTTCCACCTATCGCATTCCCAACGTCCCTCCTCCCTACCTTTTATCTTAGCCTGCTTGGCACACCCTCCTCATTCCTGAAGAAAGGCTTATGGCCGAAATGTAGATTCTTCTGCTCCTTGGATGCTGCCTGACCTGCTGCACTTTTCCAGCAACACATTTTTCAGCTCTGATCTCCAGCATCTGCAGTCCTCACTTTGCACCCTGACAGATACTGGATTAAATCATGTTTCCAAAAATGGTCCTCTGACCTTGCTTTTTTAAACCCCTTCACAGAGGTAACAGTTCACTACTTTGAAATCCAAACCCGAACAAAAATATTACTATCAATATAAATCCCATAACTTCCATCATACTATAGAGAGAGAGTTACCTTTCAAATTAAATATAATTTACCTGCAAAAAGATTAGAAAAATGATATCCAGCTTGAAATAGAGAAAGATAGTGAATTACTGTAAGTGAGTTATGATTGACTTGAAATGTTAAGTCTTTCTCTCTCCACTGATGCTGCTGCACCTACAGTTTTCCTTTTTCAATGCTTTCTCTCTTTATTTCAGTACTTTTGACTTTTGCTGTTGCATTGTAAGGAATCTGGCAGCCAATCTGTACACAGCCATCTCTTGCAACATTCAGAGATAATGACCAAGCAAACAGTTTTTGAAGAGTTGGGTGATGGATAAAGGTTGGCCAGAACACTGAGGCGTACTCTTTGAATAGAAACTTGGAACTTGTATGTCCGACTTGCACGTGTTATGTTCTCCACTGTCATGTCTCCTCCACATCACTTTGCTAAAGATGCTGGAGTTTTGTAAAATGTCCTGTTCTGTTGCTGTAAATCGCACAATGCTGTTTCCATTATTATCATTTTTAGTGCTAACATAGTTAGTGCTCATGTACTTGAGAGGTGTTATTTGTCTGGAGTGGGAACATTTTTAGATTGAGTTTTGATGTTGAATATTGATCATGCCAGACACACACACAATGAAAAGCTTTCTGATGCTTTTGCCTTTCAGCCTCAAGAACACCCCCAGCTATGCTGACATGATATTTCTAATTCCCACATATGTTAGCAATACTGTTATCTTACTGGATCAGTGACTGAGAGACCAGGACAAATGATCTGAGGGACATCACTTCACATTCTGCTAAAGCAACTTGGGAATCAAAATTCAATTAATTGGAAGGAAATAAAAGTGGAATAGAAATCTTCAGAGATGGTGTATCATAGAATCCCTACAGTGTAGAAACAGACCATTTGGCCTACTGAGTCCACACCAACCCTCTGAAGAGCAAAGAACAAAGAAAATTTACAGCCCAGGAACAGGCCCTTTGACCCTCCAAGCCTGAGCCGATCCAAGTGTACTGTCTGAACCTGACGGTCAATTCCTAAGCATCTGTATCCTCCTGCTCCACGTCGACTCATGCATCTGTCCAGACGCATCTTAAATGAATCTATCGTGCCTGCCTCTACCACCTCTGCTGGCAATGTGTTCCAAATGCCCACCACCCTCTGTGTGACGTACTTGCCGCATGTATCCCCCTTAAACTTTCACGCCTCACCTTGAAAGCATGACCTCTCGTTATTGAATCCTTCACCCTGGGAAAAAGCTTGTTTCTATCCACCCTATCTATACCCTTCATGGTTTTGTAAACCTCAATCAGGTCCCCCCTCAATCTCCTTTTTTCTAATGAAAATAAACCTAACCTACTCAACCTCTCTTCATAGCTAGCACCTTTCATACCAGGCAGCATCCTCATGGAACTTCTCTGCACTGTCTCCAAAGCGTCCACATCCTTTTGGTAATGTGGCGCCCAGAACTGTACACAGTATTCTAAATGTGGCCGAACCAATGTCTTGTACAATTTTAACATGACTAGCCAGCTCTTCTACTCAATTCCCCGTACAATGAAGGCAAGCATACTAATATGCCTTCTTGACCACTCTATCCATCTGTACAGCAACTTTCAGGATACAATGGAGCTGCATTCCCAGATCTCTCTGCCCATCAACTTTTCCCAAGGATGTTCCATTCATTGTATAATTCGCTCTAGGATTAGTCTTGCCTAAATGCATCACCTCACATTTGTCTGGATTGAAAGCCATCTGCCACTTTTCCGCCCAACTTTCCAGTCGATGTATATCCTCCTGTATTCTCTGACAGTCCCTTATGCTTTCTGCCACTCCACCAATCTTTGTGTGATCAGCATGTTTGCAGATGATACCAACAGTGCCCTCTTCTAGGTCATTTAGATTAGATTAGATTACTTACAGTGTGGAAACAGGCCCTTCGGCCCAACAAGTTCACACTGACCCTCTGAAGAGCAACCCATCCAGACTCATTCCCCTACATTTACCCCTTCACTACACTACAGGCAATTTAGCACGGCCAGGTCACCTGACCTGCACATTTTTGGACTGTGGGAAGAAATCGGAGCACCCGGAGGAAACCCACGCAGACACGGGGAGAATGTGCAAACTCCACACACAGTTGCCTGAGGCGGGAAATGAACCCGGGTCTCTGGCGCTGTGAGGCAGCAGTGCTAACCATTGTGCCACCGTGCCAATACTGACCCCTGTGGAACACCACTGGTCACCTTTCTCCATTTCAAGAAACTCCCTTCAACTACTATTCTGTCTCCTGTTGCTCAACCAGTTCTTTATCCACCTGGCTAGAACACCCTGCACACCATGTGACTTCACTTTCCCCATTAGTCTACAGTGGGGAACCTTATCAAATGCCTTACTAAAGTCCATGTATATTTTCATCAACAGCTCTTCCTTCATCTAACACCTTGGTCACTTCCTCGAAGAACTCTATCAAGTTGGTAAGGCAAGATCTCCCCCGCACAAAACCATGTCGCCCATCACCGATGAGCTCATTCCTTTCCAAATATAAATAGATCTATCTCTTGGTATCCTCTCCAGCAACTTCCCCACCACCGCCGTCAGGCTCACTGCTCTGTAGTTACCCCGAATATCCCTACTACCCTTCTTGTATAGGGGGGCAACATGAGCAACCTTCCAGTTCTCTGGCACCTCACCTGTATTTAAGGATGCCACAAAGATATCTGTCGGGGCCTTAGCTATTTTCTCTCTCGCCTCCCTCAACAACTTGGGATAGATTCCATCCAGTCCTGGGGATTTGTCCACATTAATAACCTCTAGCATACTCAACACATCTTCCCTGCTTATGCCAACATGATCCAGACGAATCAAACTTCTATCTCAATATCCATCATGTTCCTCTCCTCAGTGAACACTGATGCAAAGTAATGATTCAGAATCTGACCCATTCTCTCAGGTTCAGCACACAGCCTTCCTTCATTATCTTTGTGGATCAATCCTTTCTCTAGTTACCTGCTTGCTGCTTATATAAGAACAAAATGCTTTGGGATTTTCCTTAATTTTGCTAGCTAAAGCTATTTCATGACCCCTTTTAGCCCGCTTGATTCCTTGTTTAAGACTTGTCCTACTCTTCCGATATTCCTCCAGGGCCCGTTCTATTCTCAGCTGCCTAGACGTTATGTATGCTTCCCTTTTCCTCTTGGCTAGCCATACAATTTCTCCTGTCATCCACAGTTCACGAATCTTGCCCTTCCTATCCTTTGCCTTCAACGGGACATGCCTATCCTGCACTACCTTTAACCTATCTTTGAAAGCCTTCCACATCTCAAATGTGGACTTCCCTTCAAATAGCTGTGTCCAATCCACATTTCCCAGCTCCTGCCTAATTTTGATATAATTGGCCTTGGTCCAGTTTCGCACTCTTCCCTTAGGACCGCTCTCTTCTTTATCTACGAGTATTCTAAAACTTATAGAATTGTGGTCACTGTTCCCAAAGAAATCCCCCACCGCAACTTCTACCACTTGTCCTGGCTCATTCCCCAGTACCAGGTCCAATATGGCCCTTTCTCTCATTGGACTATTGACATACTGCTCTAGAAAACTCTCCTGGATGCTCCTTACAAATTCTACCCCATCCTGACCTCTGGCGCTAAGTGTATCCCAGTCAATGTTGGTAAAATTAAAATCTCCCATCACCACTACCCTATTGCCTCTACATCTTTCCATAATCTGTTTACCTATTTCTACTTCTACCTCATGCTCTGTGTTTGGAGGCCTGTAATACAGCCCCAACAATGTAACTGCACCCATAATGCCTCACTACCCAAGATGTCCGTAGTGTCCTCCTTTAGCACAGCCGTGATATCGTCCCTGACCAGCAATGCAACTCCATCACCCCCCCCTTTACTTCCCTCCCTGTCCTGTCTGGAAAGTCTATATCCTGGAACATTTAGTTGCCAATTGTCATGCCCTTCCTTCAACCAAGTCTCTGTGATGGCAATAATGTCATACTCCCAGGCACCAATCCAAGCCCTAAGTTCATCTGTCTTACACACTATACTCCTTGCATTAAAGTAAATGCATTTCAGGCCACCAGTTGTTTTGTGCTCACCTGTTCTCTGCCTATTCTTCCCTTTATTCGTGCTATCTTCATAATTCTTACAGTCTGCAGTCTCCACCTCACTGCCTACTTGTTTTCTCTTCTGGTTCCCAGCCCCCTGCCACATTAGTTTAAAACCTCACAAACATCAGTAGCAAAAACTCCCCCAAGGCCATTGGTTCCGGTCTGGTTCGGATGTAGACCGTCCCTTTTGTAATAGTCCCACCTTCCCCAGAACCGGTCCCAATGTCCAACAAATCTGAACCCCTCCCTCCTACACCATCTCTCAAGCCACGTGTTCATCCTGCCTATTTTTTCATTTCTACACTGGCTAGTATGTGGCACTGGTAGTAATCCTGAGATCACTACCTTTGAGGCCCTCCCCTTTAACTTCTCTCCTAGCTCCCTGAATGTTTCTTTCAGGACCTCATCTCGCTTTCTACTTATATCGTTGGTGCCTATATGTACCAAGGCAACTGGCTGTTCGCCTTCCCCTTTTAGAATGCTCGGCAGCCAATCAGTGATGCCCCTGACCCGAGCACCTGGGAGGCAACATCCCATCCAGGAGTCCTGTTTTCGGCCACAGAACCACCTATCTACTCCCCTCACAATAGAATCTCCTATGACTATGGCCCTACAAATCTTTTTACTGTCCTTCTGAACAGCAGTGCCCGCCCCGGTGCCATGATCTTGACAACTGCCGCCCTCCCCTGGTGAGCCATTTCCTCCAACAGTATCCAAAACAGTATACCTGTTTTGGAGGGCGATGACTGCAAGGGGCACCTGTATTGCCTTCCTACTCTTTTTCTGTCTTTTGGTCAGCCATTCACTGTCTCCCTCAGCAATCCTAACCTGCGGTTATGACCAGTTCACTAAATGTGCTATCCACGACCTCCTCAGCATCGCGGATGCTCCACAGTGAGTCCATCTGCAGCTCCAGAGCCATCATGCAGTCTGACAACAGCTGTAGCTGGACTCATTTCTTGCAAGTGTAAGAGTCAGGAATGTCAGTCACGTTCCGAAGCTCCCACATCAAGCAAGAGTCGTGTGCCACGGGTCTGAGGTCTCCTGCCATTGGAAGCTTAATTTTATATGATCTAACTAAAACCAAACAATGCACTTAAATAAATGAAAAAGAAAGATAAGAAATAAAAGCCTTACGTTACAGGATCCTTTTCTTCTGGTTAGAGGAGGGGGGCAGTAAACCCAGACCCAACCCCTACCCTATTACCCTGCTGTTCCACCTAGCCTGCATCCTGGACAGTATCGGGCAACTTGGCATGGCTAATCCACCTAACTGGCACACCTTTCGACTGTGGGAGGAAACCGGACTACCTGGAAGAAATCCACACAGATACAGGGAGAATGTGCAAACTGCACACAGTCACCTGAGGTTCAATTCCTGAGGGTGGAATTGAACCTGGGTCTTTGGCATTGTGAGGCAGCAGTGCTAACCACTGAGCCATCATGTCACCCCAGAAACCAATGGAGTGAAAACAGCAGAAGCTTTGCCCCAGATGGTCTTGAGCCACCAACCTTTCTGTTAACGGCCTAATGCGCTGACCAGTTGCGCCACAGAGACTGGCTTGTTCACTGTGTTCTTTTGGGAGGGAAATCTGCCATCCTTTTTAAAAATATTTTTATTGACAAATGTTTCTTTAGAAAGTTACAGAAACATGAAAATATAGCATCATAATATCAAAGACAACAATAAACAATAAACCAACTACTATACTACTCTACAAAAGAAATCAAAACTTATGCCTATTACAAATCAATCAAACAATAAATAACTCCACTCAGCGCAACAAGACCATAGTTCTCAACCTACAAGAGCAACAATTATTAAATCCACATTTGTTCGAAATTCTTCCCCTCATTGCCTTAGGTTTATCAGACCAAACCATCATGGTTAGACAAAAGCCTTAATCAAAATGGCAGACAGATCTGCTTCCAAGTAATTCGAAAAGGGCTGCCACGTCTTGTAACGTTGTTTGTTTTCTGGTGCACCATATTTGTGAGAAGGTCTAAAAGAATGTGTTCCATAATTAACTTATGCCACCCTGACCGACATGGGGTTTCTCAGACACCCAACACATCAGAATGGTCTTCCTCACACAAAAAGCAAGAATATTTAAAGCTTTTTCCCATGTACGTCGAAGTGAGGTAAATTCGGCAGACCCAGGAGCAGAGAGATCAGGTCCACCTTGACTTCAGACCCCAAGACACTCATTATTACTTCTGCCACAGAGCTTCAATATGCATGAGCCTGTGGCAGGACCACAAACAATGAGTGAGGGTACCCATGTTTATTTTACACTTAGGGCACATTGAAGACGCTCCCTACTTAAATTTTGCAAGACGATCTGGAGCCAGATGAGCCCTATAAAGAATCTTTAACTGCATAGCGTGGGTCCTATTACTTATCAAAATCCTCTTCACATTCTCACAGATGTCCTCCCATGTTTCCAAAGTGATCTCAACTCCTAACTCTCTCTTCCAGACCTCATGTAGACGCTCAATGTCATCTGAGGAATCTCCCCCCAACAAATGATAGTGTATTCACTGAAAGAGTGCTCGTAGCCTGAAGCACCTTCTCATCCGTATCAGATCTATAACACTCAGTCAACAGTGTGGTCTCGAATCTGCCATTCTTACAAGGCCTAGTCTATATGAACCTCATAGACCACACTAATATGGTTGATTACAGAATCCCAGAATTATTATACTATAGAAGGACGCCATTCAGCTCTATTGTCTAGTACTAATCCCATGCCTTTTCCTCATATCCCTGCCCACCAAAACTATCCAGAACATTCCAGTGCCCTCTTGTATGTCTCAATCAAACTGCCTCCACTACATTTTCATTTTCAGATAGTGCATTCCAGACTTAATTTCATCTGTGAAAGTTCTTTTCCTCCCATCTCACTTGTGTTATTTGCATGACAGTTACTGCCCTCTGAAATGGCCTAGAAATCGTTGGTAATAATCATAGTCAGAGTTTCTTGACCACAGGATATTTGGAAGTTCAGTAAGATGACTGGCTACTATTTTAAGAGTAATTGGAAATAGGCAATACATACTGCATTTGCAAGTTATGTCAACATCCCATAAGTGAAGAACCCTAATATTCCTGTGATGTTACCTGCAGAGATGGCTGATTTATGCGAAAATGTGAGCAATCAATGAAGTTGATTGGTAGTTTCAAGCTCATTTAATACAGTAGCTCTGAAATTATTTATAGGTGAGCAGCGAGACTTTTGCTTTCTTCGTCCTGGATTTGAATCCAAATTATAGAAAGAAAAATCAACATCCAGTCCACTGACATGCCTAGTTCCCAGTTTGTACGTAACCTAAAGATGTTTTATCAGCTGACACGTTTTTGAAAACCATTACAGTAAAAGATATCAATTTCACCTGCACTGCTACCTCCAATTGTCACTTAAGAGTTTGCATTTAAAAAAAGATAAATAGGACGAGGGTGGATTATCGAATCTCCCAAATTTATGTTCCAGCTCTATTTCTACATATCTTAGTTCCCTAACTATTGTCTGTTATAATGTACTCAATAACTGAGTATCTACAACCCTCTGGAGTAGCAAATTCCTTAGTTTTACAACCCAAGTGATGAAATTTCTCTTCATTTCAGTCCAAGATAACTGGCCTGTTATCCTAAGAATGTAATCCCAGACACTTCAGAGAAGACAATGATTTCTCAGAATGAACCCTTTCAAGCCCTCTATTCCAATATAATTAACTGGAAGAAGTAGAGCTCTTTCAGTCTTGACTGAACAAAACGAGGTTGAGCTTTGAATCAAAAGATTGAATCAGATCCATGTTAACTCAGTCATTAGTCCACAATAGAGGCATTGGAAGTGTACAACTCCTTTTGACTATTTTTGTTGGGCCAGGCCACAACTTTTCCTATTGTCTTGATTGTTCAGATCCACTCAGGAATGTTGTCTAGTTTCCTGCCGATGGACAATTGTGTAACTTATTAGTCTGCGTAATTGGTTCTTCCTTGACTTGAACTTCTGTTTCCTGAAATGGATTGTTTATGCAGTTAGTACTATATTTTGCTTTTGCTTTGTGGAGGGAGAATGTTTAATGTGACCCTGCACTTTCCCTCTTGAGGTCTGTAAGCTTGAAAGGCGCTCTTTCAGAGGCACCACACCATAGCACAGTTTTAAATTAAAATTTATATGAAAAGATATTGTTGAGCAACTGAAGTCTAGCTTGCTTGGCAGCAGCTTCTATTTTGGGTAGTTCTGCAGGGCAGTATTTACATACATATTTGCTTTCCTTTTGAACATAAGATATTTTTATATTTTAGTTAAAAAATAAAATAGCTACAAAATGGACTATTCTGAAAGGCCGACAAACTTCTACAAATGATTTTTTTTTTCTTTCAGTGGATGTGTGCATCACAACTTGATTTGTTGCCCATCCAGCTCCTTTTTTGTTAATTTACTCAGAATGCAGCTGGGTCAGCATATGTTGCCCATACTTAGTTGCCCTTGAGAAGGCAAGGTGAGCTTCCTCTTTGAACTTTTGCAGTCGATGAGCTGCAGATAGACCCAGAATGCTGTTAAGGAGGAAGCTCCAGGATTTTAACCCAATGACACTTGTGGAACGATAATATGTTTTCACCTCAGGATGGCGACTAGCTTAGAAGGGAATTTGCAAGTGTATCTGTTCACGTGTATCTGCTACCCTAGTTCTTCTAGGTGGACACTGTTGTGATGTTGGAAGGAGTTGTTGAAGGAGCCTTGGTGAATTTCTGCAATGCATCTTGTAGATGTACATGCTACTGCTACTCAGTATTGCTGCTGGAGGGAGTGGGTGTGGTTCACATCAAGCAGCTGCTTTGTGCTGGATGCTGTCAAGCTTCTTGAGTGTTGTTAGAGCTGAAGTCATCCAGGCAAGTGGAGAGTATTCCCTCACACACTGGACTTGTGCATTGTACGTGGTGGATGGGTTTTAGGGAATCAGGAGAGTTGCTGAAGGAGACAGCCCCTGACCTGTTTTTGAAGCCACTGAATTATATGTCGAGCCCAGTTCAGTTTCTTGTTTATAGTAAATCCCAGCATATTGATATTGGGGTTTTGGTGATGCTAATACCAGTTAATGTCAAGGGATTATGGTTACATTCTGTCTTGTTGGAGATGGTCATTGCTTGGCATTTGTGTTGTATGAATGCTACTTGGCACTTTTCAACCCAAGCCAGGATATTGCCCGGGTATTGCTTCCATATCTGACAAATTGTGATTGGTGCTGAACATCTTGTGATCTCTGGCAAACATCCTATGTCTAATCTCGTGATGGAGGGGAGGTCATTGAAGCAGCTGAAGATGGTTGGACCTCGGAACTGCCCTGAGGAACTCTTGAAGAGATATGCTGGAGGTGAGATGACTGACCTTCAACAAACACAATGAACTTTCATTATTGCAGCTATGGCTCCAAACCCAGTGGAGACTCTTTTTCTCCCCCACCCCCATCCCAGGAATCCCATTGACCCCAGTTTTGCTAGAACTCTTTGCCACAGTCGCTCAAATGCAGCCTTGATGTCAAGGGCTGTTGCCCTCATCTTCTATCTGGAGTTCAACTGTTTATTTTTCCATGTTTGAGCCACGGCTGTAATGACATCAGGAACTGAGTGGCCCTGCCAGAATCCAAACAAAGTTTCAATGTGTAGATTATTGCTGAGCAGGTGTTTCTTGGTCACACTGCTAATGACATCAATCACTTTGAGAGTAGAGTGAGGTGGTGATTTGCTGGATTGGATTTGTCCTGATTTTTCTGTACAGGGCATGGCTGGGTAATTTTCACGTATGTAGATGCCAGTGTTGTTACTGTACTAGTACAACAAGTTCTAGTACTATTACTGGAATGTTATCATGGCTCATGGCTTTTGCATGATCCAGCTTCCAGCTGTTTCTTGATATAACGCGAGGTGTATTGATTTTGTTGAATACTGTAATCTGTGACGTTGGGGACCCCTGGAGGAGGCTGATATGGATCGTACATTCAGTACTTCTGGTTGAAAATTGTTGCAGATTCTTTTGCTTCATCTTTTACACTGATGTGCTGGGTCCCCCCATCATTGAGGATGGCAATATTCGTGGAGCCGCCTCCTAAAATTTATTTAATTGCCCACCACTATTCAGAACTTGATGTGAAAGAACTGCAGCGCTTAGATCATGTTGATATTTCCGGTGCCTTTAGTCAATGCCAGCTGGTCATCTGGTTTCATTTCATTTTTTTAAGACTTTCTGGTGATTAGAACATAACGTAAGAACTAGGAGTAGGCAATTTAGTCCCTCAACCCTGCTCTGCCATTTAATATGATCAGGGCTGATCTCCAATCTTCATTACCTTTCAACCCATTACTAATTAAAAATCTGTTTATTTCCTCCTCAAATTTACTCAGTGTCCCAGCAGGTTAGTGAATTTCAGAAATTTATTGCCCTTTGAGCAAAATAATTTCTTCTCTCCTCGGTTTTAATTCTGCTACTCCTTATCCTAAATCGACACCCTCCTGTTTTAGTTGCTACATCTGACTTGTTTGCAAGGCCATTTGAGGGTAGGTAAGAGTCAATCAAGTCTCACGTCATGTATTGGCTAGACCAGGTAAGGATGTCAGATTTCCTTCCCTAAAGAACATTAGTTTCCTGATCACACTTAGACTTTGAATTCAAGGTTTCTATTGAATTTAAATTCTGTCATTGGCTTTTGAGGGATTTGAAACTGAGAATTCATAATAAAGTGGCTGATTATCAAAGGATATGCAATATTTAGGAAGAGAAAATGAACTCAGTAGTGAGGAAGGATATTAGCTCCAGTGAAGTAAAATCTAAACATGTAGAGTTTAGAAGCACCTCGGGACAGAAAACAACAATATATATTGTATATTCAAGGTTTGTGTAAGGATTTGTAGTTCAAGTGCTGGTTGTCATGGTTGTGGGTATGTTCGCTGAGCTGGGAATTTGATTTGCACACACTTTGTCCCCTGTTTATGTGCCAACGTCAGTGCTTTGGAGCCTCCTGTGAAGCGCTGCTGAACTGTCTCTTCTAGAATTTATTTGGTATCGTTTCTGCTGTTTCTGGTTGTTCGTTGTAGTAACATACCAAATGAATTCCAGAAGAGACAGTACAACAGCGCTTCACAGGAGGCTCCAAAGCACTGAAGATGTCACCTTGGTAGGGGACGAAACATCGGCAAATCAACTTCTCAGTTTGGCGAACATAGCCACAACCACGACAGGCATTGTATATAGACCTCACACTGTAGTGGTAATGTTGAGAAAGGCATTAAACAGGAAATTAGAGACTCTAGCAATAAAGGTACTGCTGTAATTATGGGTGATTTTAATCTGCATATAGAGTGGGCAAATAAAATCAGATGCAATACTATCGAAGAGCAATTCCTGGAATGTAAGTGGGATGGTTTCTGGATTAATACATTGGCAATGCCAATGATAACCCAAACCAATTAGCACCCTTTTTACATGATACAAAATTTGCTGTCCCTTTTGCAAATCTGTTTCTTGCATCCTCGTCCCGATGAAAGCATGGTCAAATGTACTGACTTTGTGCCTTCTTTTCGCAATGGCTAAACTCTGTACAAGGTAATTATTTATAAATAAAGAATTATTAAGACTAGAACAAAGAAAGAGGTTATTAGGAGACTGCAGGAGATCAATGCAAGGTTTGAGGGGACAACCAGCAACAACGTGTCTTTTTACAGCATCTCTCAGGTTCCAAGCACTTCACAGAAGTGCTGTCAAATAAAATGTTGGCACTGGCCAAATTGGATATACAACGGTTACAATCCAAGTTAACTTTTGGTCTTAGTTCTTAGATCAGGTGTCAATTTTGGTCAGGGTGTTGTCATAGAAGTTGAGAGATGTTGACAGTCTCCATGATCCTTATCTTTACCAATGACAAAAATGCATGCATGTATAAAGTCTTGTGCCTGCAAAACAGGGTGCTTTGTGTTAAAATACGGTATATAGCTTCCAGCATGTGCAAATGCATCACACTGCACACGTGACACATAATTAGTTTCCAGTGTAATTCTTAGCAAAGACCAGACTATTTAATAAAGGCAAAATACTGTGGAAGCTGGAAATCTGATACAAACACAGAATGATGGAAAAAAAACTCAGCAGGCCTGGCAGCATCTATGGAGAGAGAAAGAGTATTAATGTTTCAGTCTGGTATGACTCCTCTTCAAAACTCCATGCTACTGCCTCTCTGGTGGTGAGGAATAGTATGTAAAATGCAGTTTGACTCAGCCATGTTGCTGTTTACTCACCATGAGCATATACTTCCAAACAAATTCTACTTGCCATGTTCCCTTCTCAGTGCTGTTTCCTTCACCCACCTATCCAGTCCAATCAATCCAGAAAGTTAACTTTGGTTATTTGGTATTTACAGAACTTAAATATTGCAGAAAAAAGACATGGTTTGTTGAAGCTTTTTGTTTTGCATTCACTTGTATAATTTGCAAGAATTCCAATTTAGAGTGAGTCAACACTTAGTCTGCGGGTACTGATTGATTGGCACGTGGACGCCAGAGATGTTGCAATGGTCAATGCGCCATTAATGCCAATTGGCTAATTTAGGGTTCTTAACTGTGCTTGCATTGTGGCATATTCGCATGTACTATAATTAAATATATTAGTACAAGGGTCCCTTTTCTTGCAAACAATAAATGTCGACATGTTGTGCTTGTTGCAACTCAACAAGGTAGGTCATGACCATTCACTGGTCCATGTCTCAAGACAATGATTTGACCACTGGCTAACCTGCCTGATTTGAAATGTTTAAAGTTCAGCTGTTAACTATCAATCATCATGAACTGGTCTGTTCTCTCTGGTAACACAGCTGAATCCACTTGCTAAACAATCAACATTTTTTTTTCATGCAGCACAAATGTTGGGTTTCCCCTCTCAGGATGAGGACAGTGCTGGTTAGACCAGCATGCTTGCCTAATCTTCATTACCCGGGGGGCAATTAAGGGTCAACCACATTGATTTGGGTCTGGAATCACATGTAGGGCCAACCAGATAAAGATGGTAGGTTCTTTCCTTAAATGACATTTGTGATCAGATGGATTTTTCCAACAGTTGGCATGGGTATCATGTTTACCATTAGATTCTTAATTCCAGATTTTTATTGAATTCAAATTCTACCGTCTGCCAGGGTGGGTTTTGAACCTAGGTCTGTAGAACATTGCGTCTCTGGATTAACAGTACAACAGCAATGCCTTAGGCCATTGCCTACCAAAGCAATTGTTCTTAAAAAGTGAGTACCTTTACGAATGACCTTACAGAATCTGAGGTTCATGTGGCTGTGATGCATGCTGCATTGCTGACTTTTAAATGCCTGCCACATTTAAGAGCTGGGTAATAAATCGGGCTTTGCCGCAACTGCCCATATCCTGAGAACAAATCTACAAATGTATATTTGATAACTTGGCTGATACATAATCAGTGATCTGGTGTGCTAGATTAACACCTTCATCTTATCTTGTTCTCTCATCTGAAACTTCCTGTCATAGTCACGCCTACACCTGTATACTTAAACTATCAGTGCTGTAGATGTCTACGTTTATTCTAACAGCATTAATATTCAGGATAATTTATGCTGGCATTTTTGTCAGCAATTTAAAGGGAGATTTGCTGGGGTATAACTTTACATTTCTTGTAAATCAAATCTGGTACATCTGGACCTGAAACGTTAACTCTGCCCTCTTTCAACAGATGCTGCCAGACCTGAGTTTTTCCACCAATTTTTGATTTTGTTTCATTTCCAGCAACTGCAGTTCTTTGGGGTTTTTTTTGGACATTGATTCCAATTATGGACAAATCACTGAAGGACCAATGGTACAGAGGACACAACTTGAAAATACATAACACTGTGGTGTTGGAGATATGTTTGTCAACTTAGTAGTCAGCTGGTTGTAGGTCAAATTGTACTCCAGAAATTTGACTGTTAGAAAGTCTAACATTTCAGAATGATAGTGATTGAAGGACTGCTACACTGTTTGGGGTGTCGGTGTGGAACTGCAATGTTAAATCCATTTGTGTACTCTCATATGGATGTAAAAGATCCCAAGGTCACTACTTGGAGAAGGAACAACACTGTACCCTGATCAATAGTTGATATTTATTCCTCAGCCGACATTGCTGAAGCTATGTTGTGAGAGACTTTGTGCACAACTGTTGAGATTTCAATTATAACACAATAAAAGTAATTTCTTACCCTCAGGTGCTTTGTAGCATATTGAAAATTGTGAAAGTAGCTGTAGAAATAGTCTTTTCCCACTTTGTTGTTTTGTTTCCCAAACTTTGCACAACATTTTCTGTATCTGAGGCAAATATGGCAGCCATTTTGTTCCCAGAATTAAATAAAGGGCCAATTATATTTTTAGTGATTGATCTTGATTCAAGGAATGGAGTTTTGGTCCTGACATTGGAAGAATTTTCAACTTTTATTTGCATAGTGACATTGAACTTTGAAAGTGCACCTACACTACAGATACAGGTCCTCCATTAAATGTCATCTAGATGCTGGTTCTTCCAGTAGTGCTACACCTAAGTGAACATAAAATGTGCTGCAGTCTGGAAATGGGCCTTGAATCCACAAACCACCTGACTTCAAAATTTGTCTGTTACTCAAGTCGAGCTGACTCTTGGAGCAAAATGTCGAGGGCCCAGAGGATAATTATTTTGGCTGCTCTGACAATAGCAAACTTGAGATGAATGTTGTATAAAGTAATAGTTTGACATCTTTTGCAGAATTGCTGTTGCAATTTGCTGGAGTGTGATAGCTGCCTGCTTGGCCTCAGATACATCTGTTTTATGTTAAGTTTGCAAAGTATTTCTGGTTTTTGTTTCTCCAATGTTAGAGAATTGAATGGCTCATTTATTTTGGAGAATTGATGAAAGTTGTTGGATGGGAGACCATCACTTGAATAACACAAGAAATTTGACATTTCTGGGTGAAGATGCAGATAATGCAAGGGAATTGAGATTTGGGGCGTGTAAGTTAGTCCATCTGCATCCTTAATTAGATTTAAAGTTATATTGGCCCTTTGTTCTGATTTTTAAAAAAATCAACTTGTTCAGAGATGTTATGACATACCTCTGGAGCAGTTAGGACTTGTACCTGGGCCTCTTGGCTCCAAGGTAGTGGCATACCACTCTACCACAAGTGGCCTAAGCTGCTTCAGCATTCTGGCCCTTTCCCCACCACACCCTCACTCTTTTCAAATATTCTTCCCATTCCAACTTTTATGTTGATTTCTGTTTATATTAATTAGTGAAACAAGCTTTTGTGGCATGAGACTTTGCTCGGTCAACATTCTGTTCCTGAACCATGCCTAATTGACCATACTTGTGAGCCAAGCTGGCCAATATTGTAGGCCCAAGTGTTGGAGATCACAAACGAGTCCTGCCATTCTCATAACAGCCATCGTATTGTTTAGTCTCCATTTGGAAATCATTATGTAGAAATAGATTTTATAAAAAATAAATCTTTGGAATTGAAGTTATTTTTCATTTTTAAATATTTCAAGGTATAAATGACTTTTAGTGAAAAGATTTTAGTCTTGAATCCTGCAAGCTTAATGGAAATGAACTGAGAAGATTACCCATCTGAAGTGAGGGTGGAGTTGAAGTTTGGGGTTTCAGGGCAGTGGTTTCTTCTGTAGAGAAACTGGAGGCTGTTGAACCTGTTATTGAGATAGCACTAAGGTTTGCTTGAATGGATGTGATGTTACCAAGTTGCAATGGTTGCAAAACAGCAGAAGATTTTGCTGAATGAACTTCCTTGGTAGTACCTGGGGGGGGAAAATAGTCTCTTTCATTCCTCAGCAGGAGAGTCAAAGACCCAGCAAATAAGCACCTTTCTGGGGTCTGACACGTCATCCTGATCTTTGGTGTTCTTGTGTGATTTTGATATTGCTGGGTTTTATATCTCTTTCTCTATTATTAGAAAAGATCTGAAACTAAAATAGTGAATGTTGAGCATACACAATTTCCTTTAAAATGTTCAAAAAACCCCAAAGCATGATGCGTAGTTCAGCATAACTATTAGGCAAATTAGTAGGAAGAGTTCAGGAGTTGTAATGATACTTTGTCAGGCAGCAGCCACATGAATTTTCACACCACGCAGTCTAACCTCATACAGTTGTAAAATTTCAGAAAGCCACTTGGGACAGGGTCAATCTTCACTTTGTCTACATTTATTTTTAAAGGGTAACATTACAAGCAAACACCTAACTTGAGGGACACTATCATTGTGCCAAAAGAGCCTTCCTTACATGCTCAAAGTATTTTCCTAATCAGCTTGTTTGGCGATGTTATGATACCCCCTGTTGAGGTTTATAAAATCATGAGGGGCGGAGATAAGGTGAATGACCAGGGTCTTTTTCCCTAGGGTTGGGGAGTTCAAAATTAGGGGACATATTTTTAAGGTGAGAGGAGAAAGATTTAAAAAGGACACAGGCAATTTTATTTTACACATTGTTCATATGTGGAATGAACTGCCAGAAGGAGTGGTGAATATGGGTACAGTTATAATGTTTAAAAGACATTTAGATAAGAATCATAGAATCCCTACATTCAGCCCATTGAGACCACACCAACCCTCTAAAGAATATCCCACCAAAACCCATGCTGCCCTGCTACCCTAGACCTGTAATCTGTATTTCCCATGGCTAATCGATCTAACCTGCACATCCCTGGACACTATGGGCAATTTACATAGCCAACCTGCCTAACCTGCACATTTTTGGACTGTGGGAGGAAAGCAGAGCACCTGGGGGAAACTCTTGCAGACAGAGGGAGAATGTGCAAACTCCACATAGATGATTGCCTGAGTATGGAATCGAACCCAGGTCCCTGGTATGAGGCAGCAATGCTAACCACTGAGCTACTGTGCCTCTCTAGTTCGTTAATAGGAAAGGTTTGGAGGGATATAGGCCAAGCACAGGCAAATGGGACTATTTAATTTGGCGTGGACTGGTTGGACTGAAGGATCTGTTTCCATGCTGTATGACTCTGACTCTATTTAGGGCAGGTGGAACATGAAGCTGGTCCTCTGGCCCAGAAGTGGGCGGCACGGTGGCACAGTGGTTAGCACTGCTGCCTCGCAGCGCCAGAGACCCGGGTTCAATTCCCGACTCAGGCGACTGACTGTGTGGAGTTTGCACGTTCTCCCCGTGTCTGCGTGGGTTTCCTCCGGGTGCTCCGGTTTCCTCCCACAGTCCAAAGTTGTGCAGGTTAGGTGAATTGGCCATACTAAATTGCCCATAGTGTTAGGTAAGGGGTAAATGTAGGGGTATAGGTGGGTTTCGCTTCGGCGGGTCGGTGTGGACTTGTTGGGCCGAAGGGCCTGTTTCCACACTGTAATCTAATCTAAAAAAGTAGGGACACTACTACTGTGCCACAAGAGCCCCAGTATATATTCTAGATATTTTCTAATCGACCCCTTCAGCAATATTGCACACCTCTTGAGCAGGTGGCATGTAAGCCTGGTCTCTGACCCAGAGGCAGAAACACTCCCACTGCACCACTAATCTCCCACCTCTTGTGCTCAATGTTTATTTTTCTAGTAAGCTATTTCTAATCAGTGATGATATTGCACATCTCTGGACGTGAACCCAGGCTTCCTGGTTCAGAGATATAGACACTACTACTGTGCCACAAGAGCCCTCCACATGTCCTCCCCTTAGTTTTTTTAAAATTAGGCTTCCTCTTAGTGATATCTCAGTTACGACACTCCACGTCCATATCATTAAGCATAGTTGATACACAAATGCTTTTTGCTATAAATATGTCAGCTATTCTGATTAAACAGATTTGAACGTGACAATTGGTTGAATTTTTATCTTTTCCCTTCGAATTCTTTTAATTTTCTTTCAGCTTGTAATTTTCATAGCAACTCATTGTCCCTCAGATTTGTTCAGTACTGATCAATTATTTGAATGTCTCAATGTCAGGGCAGTCTGTGCTTAAACATCCTAAAGTTGTCTCCTATGACCAGGTGAATTATACTTTGTTAGCCATTGATCTTATCGACAACCAGTATGTGAATATTCTTTTGCTGAAAAAACTTTGCACCTTGTCTCATTAATTCTTGAGTTTTATTCCAATAACATTGGATCATCTAATCTGAAATGCGGAATGTTGAAGTTGATGTGAAATGACCAGTCCTAGCTGATGATAAAATGACAGGAAAGCAAGTTGGGAGGAGGATACAGAGAGACTGCCAAGCATAGTAGATAGGTTAAATAGTGGACAAATATTTGGTATATGGAGTATATTGTGGAAATTGAGATTGGCTGGAAGAATACAAAAGTAGAATATGATTCAACTGAAGAGAAATTGCAAAATGCTGCAATTGAAGGAATCTAGTAATCCTCGTACATGAATCACGAAAGGTTAGAGTGCAGGTACAGCACATAATTAGCAATGTTGACCTTGAGTGTAAAGGGAATGTCATAAACGTGATGATGTCTTGCTATAATTGTTTAAAACATTGGTACCACATTGGATGCCACATATGATTGTACACTTCTTAATATTGTTTCATCCTGTTCCTAACAACAGGAATGCTCCATTAACTAAAATTTCTGGATTTTGACTGCTTGTCGTTTCTCCTTTTTTTAAAAAAAAAATCTATTCCTTTGGGACTGTTTGTGCATGCTCTGCTTCATAACAGGAAGCAAATCAAAATTATAAAATTGGGCTATTTGGAAAAGTTATCTTTTAAGATTAATGAGTGAACTGTGCAGATAAATTACATGACCAAGCAGGCACTGAGAGGAAGTAGTAGGGTTATAAGCAACCCTTCCATGAGGCTGTTTAATTCTCAGTATGTCCCAGATAACACAGATTGTGGTCCGGTTGCATTAGGCGCAGATCTGAGTGAGTTCATGATGTTGGTTCCTGGTATAAAGGAGTTGTGTTATGAGAAATATTGGATAACTTTGATCAGTATTCATTGGAGTTTAGATGAATGAGTTGTAATTTTGATGAAACACATCTGCTTTGAGGAGTCTTTACAGGCTGGGTACTGAGATGATTCCCTTCTTGGGGACATCTCAAATTAGAAGACACAATTTTCTTTTTGTAAAAAAGGTCTCCCATTTAAGACTGAGATGATAAAACATTTTTTGAGGATGGTAGATCATTTGATTTATCTTCCCCAGAAGGCCAAGGAGTCTGGATCATTAGATATATTCAATTTTGATCTGCAGGAGACTTAACGATTATTTGGGGTGGGGACAGGAGAGAGGAGCAAATGCCATAAATCAGTCACAATATTACTGAATGGTTCCTAGGACCAAATGAACTATTTCGACTTCTAATGCTTATCATCTTAGCTCACCTATTGAGCACTTATTTGTTCACTATTCTATTTCCTTATTTAAAACCAAATCTTTTTCCCTTGTCCCCTTGTGCAACCCACGCCAAGTAATGACCCAGCACAGGTCTGGTTTCATGGGAACCAACTATTTTCCAGTATTTCATATGTGTTCTCTCTCCTACAGGTATGTGCATGTCTAAAAGTCATCCATAAATACAATATTCTTCAGTCATCAGATGCTGGTGACAGGGCTTCTGATTTCACATCATTGCTGTCTTCTGGAAGATAACAGTGCACTTTCTTTCTCTATTGCTATGACATGTTTCAAAAATAGTTGGCCATGGACTGTTTGGGACTGCTTCAAGTCATCAAAAATGTCATCAAATAAATTTTCAGAAAAAGTAAGTTACAAAATTGTACATAAAATACATTTTTGATGACTTGATGTACAATTTTGTAACTTACTTTTTCTGAAAATTTATTTGTTGATGTTTAATGAAAGGGGATTCTTTCCCTGCGCATAGAATCACAGAATAATACAGCATGGAAACAGACCCTTTGGTCTAACCTGTCTGTGCTGTTTCCCAAACTAAACTAGTCCCTTTTTGGCCCATATCCTTCTAACCTTTCCTATTGTACCTGTCCAAATGTCTTTTAAATGTTGTGATTACACCTGCATATACCACTTCCTCAGGCAGTTCATTCCACATACTTCTGTGTGCAAACGTTGCCCCTCTCAGGTCCTTTTTAAATCTGCTCTCCCATTAAATTTATGTCCTCTGGTTTTGAATTTCCCTACCCTAGAGAAGAGACATTTCCTATTCACCTTATCTATGCCCCTCAACCTCCTGTGCTCTAGTGAAAAGTTTGTCTTTCCTTAAACTCAAACCGTCCAGTCCCAGTAACATCCTTGTAGATCTTTTATGCACCCTCTCCAATTTAATAATATCCTTCCTTTAGCAGGGAGACTGGAACTGGTATGCAGTACTCCAAAAGTGACCTTACCAGTGTTCTGTACAACAGCAACATGATGTCCCAATTTGTGTACTCAAAGGTCTGAACAATGAAGGCAAATGAGCCAGATGCTTTCCCTACCACCCTATCTATCTGTGATGCAACTTTCAGTGAACTATGTACCTGAACTCATCAGTCTCTCCTGATGAAGGGCTTTTGCCTGAAACGTCGATTTCGCTGCTCTTTGGATGCTGCCTGAACTGCTGTGCTCTTCCAGCACACTAATCCAGAATCTGGTTTCCAGCATCTGCAGTCATTGTTTTTACCTTTTTAACACTCCCCAGGGCCTTGCTGTTAACTGTAAGTCTGCCCTCATTCATTTTACCAAATTGCAACACTTTGCATTTATCTGAATTAAACCTCATGTGCCACTCCTCAGCCCATTGATCCAATTGATCAAGATCCCATTATAATCCTACATGACCTTCCTAATTGTCTACTAAACCACCAAGTTTGGTGTCATCCGCAAAATTACTAACCATGCTTCCTATATTGTCATCCAAATTGTTCGTATAATTGACAAACAACAGTGGATCCAGCACTGATCCTCGTAGAACACTGCTGGTCACAGCCCTCTAGTTCAAAAAGCAATCCTCCTCCACCACCACCACCCTCTGTCTCCTAACATCAAGCCAAGTTTGGATTCAATTTGTCCCTGAATCCAATGTGACCTAACTTTACTACCATTCAAAACCTTTTCAAAGGCCTTACCAAAGTCCATGTTAGACAATCCCTACCGCTCTGCCCTCATCTATCTATCTTGGTCATATCCTCAAAAAGATTTAGTCAATTTTGTGAGGCATGATTTCCCATGCATAAAGCCATGCTGACTGTCCCTAATCAGTCCTGGCTTTTCCATATGCATATAAATCCTGTCTCTCAGAATCCCCTTCAACAACTTACCCACCACTGACAGGGTATTGTACAAGTTTAACAACACTTCCGAATTTTATTGAGAAATAAATCCCAGTTACTGCTGAGATTTCCTATATTGCCATTAATAATGACAGCAAAATTGTTTCAGATTTCCAACATCTGCACTATCAGATTTGGTAGCAGGTCTTGCAGCATCTGTCGAGAGAGAAAATAGTCAACAGTTTGAGTCCAATACTGAGTTCTGAAAAATAGTCATCGTGGACTCAATGGTAACACAACGATTCTTGTTTAACACTAAGAATTTTAAATTCTGTCATAACTGGAATAGATGATCAATGCACTTTGACTGTTGAGTCCTGGCAATATCCTTGTAAATTTATTCTGCACTCTTTCCAGTTTAATAACATCCTTCCCATAACAAGGTGACCAAAACTGAACACACTGTTCCAAGTGCAGCCTCACCAATGTCCTGTACAACTGCAGCATAACTTCCTAACTTGTATACTCATGCCCTGACTGATGAAGACCAGTGTGCCAAAAGCCACCTTCAAGCAGTCAATTAATCACTTGCCATTTCCAAGATTCACTTCATATCCCTAAATAGCTACACAATTACTACTGCACAATCCCTCATCAAACCAAGTTTTCTGTTCACATTGTGTGTTGTACTTCCCACTCCACCCTTCTAAATCCTTCATCATTATTGATTTTGATATTTCTCACACAGAATTTACGAACTCTGATTCCTGATATCAGTGTCTCAATTCATGTCACCCTTATGTTTGCTCTGTCAGCCATGCTTATCTATTGATAAAGATGACAACAGTGCAAGGCTTGACTTGTGCTCCTCATTTGGGAAATTCTTTGAGGGCTTCTCGCTGCTGAATAGCTTAGAGAGAAAAGAGACTTAGAGATACAAGTGAACAAATCAGTAAAAGCACCATTTCAAGTCAGCACAACAATTGAGAAATGCTGATAAAGCACTGGGATTTGATTTTGAGGTTAGACTCCAGAAGTAAGTACAGCCGTGTTAATCATGTATAGGACCCTGGTCGGACTGTACCTGGGCAACCGTGCAAGTTTTCACACTGTCAAAAAGATGCAACTATATTAGGTAAAGTGCAGAAAAAGGATTTCAAAGATGCTACCAGACTAAGAGATTACAGCAGTCAGGAAATATTGAACAGGTTGGAGCCTTATCTTTGGAAAACAGATATCTCAGAGTAGAACTTAATGAAACATTTAAATTTATGAATGAGTTGTAAAGAATGCTCCTTTTTGTGGGAGAATCTGCAATCTTCCCATTTTGGGGCAGTGTAATAGTATGGTAGAGATCGGGGATGCTGCCTGACCTGCTGCGCTTTTCCAGCAACACATTTTTAAGCTCTGATCCCCAGCATCTGCAGTCCTCACTTTCTCCTAGAGATAGGGGATTTCAATTTCTCCAATATGAACTGGGGTAGTCCTTATTTGAAAGGTTTCGAGGCATGGAATTCTTAAAATTCATCCAGGACAGCTTTTTAAGCCAGTACATAGAAGCCCAACAGAGAAGGCGTGGTCTTAATTTCATGTAATGAAGCTGGGCAAGTGCTTGAAGAATCATAGAGTCAGAGTCCTAGAGTACAGAGGCAGGTCCTTTGGCCCAAACTGGTCCATGCCAGCCTAAATGTCCATTCACTCTAACCCCATTTCCCTGCACTTGGCCCATATCCTTCTAAATCTTTCCTATCCATATATTTGTCCAAATGCCTTTTAAATTTTGTTAATATACCTGCTCAACCACTTCTGGCAGCTCATTCCATGTGCAGCCCACCCTCTGAGTAAAAAAAAAGTTGCCTCTCAGGTTCTCTTTTATTCTTTTCTGTCTAACCTTAACCTGATGCCCTCTCGTCCTTGATTCCCCAACCCTGGGATAAGGACTGAGAGCATTCACCCTATCCATGCCTCTCATGATCATACACACCTCTATAAGATTTCCCCCCCCCCTCAGTCTCCTATGCTCTAAAGAAAAAAAAGTCCTAGCTTGTCCAACCTCTCCCTATAACTCAGACTGTTGAGCCCTGGCAATATCATTGTAAATTTCTTGTGCAGTCTTTCCAGTTTAAAAACATCCTTCCTGTAACAAGGTGACCAAAATTGAACAATACTCCCAAGTGCGACCTCACCAACGTCCTGTACAACCACAACATAACTTCCCAATTTCTATACTCGATGCCCTGACTGATGAAGGCCAATGTGCCAAAAGCCGCCTTCGTTGCCCTGTCTACCTGTGACTACTTTCAGAGAACCATGCACCTGAACTCCAAGGTTCCTCTGTTCCACTTTACTCGTTAAAGTCTTACCATTCACCATGAAACTCCTACCTTGATTTGACTTTCCAGAATGCAAAACCTCACTTATGTATATTAGACTCCATTTGCTGTTTCTCAGTCCAGTTCCCAGTTGATCAATTCCTGCTGCAATTTCTGATAACCTTCCTCACTATGCATAATATTGCCTATTTTAGTCTCATCTGCAAACATACTACACATACCTTGTATATTCTCATGCAAATCATTGATATAGATGTCAAACAGCAATGGACCCAGCACCAACTCCAAGGCACCCGACTAGTCACAGGCCTCCAGTCCGACAGGCATCCTTCCACTATTACCCTCTGCTTCCTTCCATCAGGACAATTGTGCATCCAATTTGCTGGCTCCCTCTGGATTCCATGCGATCTAACCTTCCAGAACAGCCTCCCATGTGGAACCTTATCAAAGGTCTTACTAAAATCCATATAGACTATGTCTACCGCCCTGCAGTGATCAATCTTCCTGGTCACTTCATCAAAGAACTCTGACAAATTTGTGAGGCATAATCTCCCATGCACAAAGTCATGCTGACTACTCCTAATAAGCTCTTGTCTTTCCAAATGCATATATATCTTATCTCTCAGAATCTTCTCAAGTAACTTACCTAAACTTCCAGGTTTTTCTTTGCAGTACTCTTGAATAATGGCACATTTGCTACCCTCCAGTTTTCCCGGACCTCACCCGTGGCTAATGCTGATGCAAAAATATCAGCTAGGGTCCCCACAATTTCTTCTTTCGCCTTTTGCAGTGTTCTTGGATATATCTGGTCAGGACCAGCAGATTTATCCACCTTTGTAAATTGTAATACATATAACAACACCTCTGTCATGTGGACTGTCCTCAAGATATGGCCACTAACTTCCCCAAGTTCCCAGGTCTTCACATCTTTCTCCATAGTAAACACAGAAGAGAAATATTCATTGAGGACCTCGCCCCATCTTCTGCGGTTCTGCACCTACATATCCACTTCAGTCCTTGACGGGTCCTATTCTGTCTTTAGTTATTCTTTTTCCTTTTAATATACTTGAAGAGCCCCTTTGTATTCAACCTAATCTTCTCAGCCAAAGCGATCTAGTGTTTTCTTTTCGCCCTCCTGATTTCCTCCTCAAGTAAACTTCTATCCCTATATATCTCCAGGGATTCCCTTGATCCCAGCTGCCTGTACCTGAGCCATAGCACCACCACCTTTTCTGGTCAAAGCCTCATTACCTCTCATCATCCAGTATTCCCTATTCCTGTCAACCTTGCTTTTCACTCTCACAGGAATATATCGACCTTGAAGGCAAAAGTGAGGACAGCAGATCCTGGAGATTAGAGTCAAGTGCATGCAGCTGGAAAAGCACAGCAGGTCAGGCTAGAGGAGCAGGAGAATCGACGTTTCAGGAAATGCCCTTTGTTAGGAATGAACTCTTGGCTCTATGTAGACCTTGAACTCTACCTTTTTCAGTTTTAAAGGCTTCCCAATTGCTGGAGGTCTCTATCCCTGCAAACAAATGCTGCATGCTCCTGTTTAATTCTATCAAAATTTGCCTGGTCCCAATTTAGCAATTGAACCAGTAGACCAGTTTTGTCCCTCTCCAATAACTATTTTAAAATTAATAGAACTATGGTCACTGGTCCCAAAGTGCTCCCCCACATCATCTCAGTCACCTGTCCTGTCCTATTTCCCAAGTGTAGGTTGAGTTTTACCCCTTCCCCAGTATGACTGTCTACGTACTGCTTGAGGAAACTTTCCTGAATGCACTTAACAAATTCCACCCCATCTAAGCTCTTTGTGTCATGGCAGTCCCAGCCTGTGTTCAGAAAATTAAAATCCCCTATTATGACAACCCTATTGCTCCTGCAAGTCTCCCTGCATATTTGTTCCTCGAATTCCCGTTGACTGTTTGGGAGTCTATAGTACAACCCCAATAATATCATCATCGCCTTCTTATTTCTTAGTTCCACCTACTAAGCCTCACTGGATGATTTTTCAATTATTTCATCTCTGATTACTGCTATGATACTCATCTGCATCAAAAATTCAACTCCCCGTCCCCTCTTTCCACCACTTTTGTCCTGCCTAAAGCACCTGTACCCTGGCACATTCAGCTGCCAATCCTGTCCGTCCCTTAGTTAATCAGTGGGGAACATTTTGCAGGCAACGATCATAACTCTGTTAGATTCAAGATTGATTTCAGGCCTATCCTTGTCCTTTTCCAAAACAAAGTTCCCAACTGGAGTAGGCTGATTTTAATATGATTAGATATGATTGGGCCAGAGTGGCCTGCGTGCAGATATTTTCAGGTAAATCTGTCTCAGAACAGTGGGATGCATTCAAGGAGGAAATATGGAGAGTACAGACTTTTGACAGATGAAATTACTCTAGAAATCAGGGATAAGCTCTGTGATATAATTAAAGCAATTAGTATATGCAGAGAGGAGATTGAGAAGTTTGGTAGGCTGAAAAGTAGATAAGTCTCCACGGTGATAAAATGGTACCCAGATTGTTAAGGGAGGCAAGGAGGAAATCGGGAGCTGACAGCTTTCGATTTCTGTCTGACTACTGGAGAGATGATAGAGGATTGCCAATACAGTACCATTATTCAAGAAGGGAACAAGGGATAAAACCAGCAAACTATAGTCAGTCTAATCTTGGTAGACGGGAAACTATTGAAAGCAATTCTGCATTGGAAGCCATCTGCATTAATCAAGGACAGCTGGCATGGATTAGTTAAGGGGAGGGCAATGGTTTTGATGTTATGTATTTAGGGGGACTGAATAGCAAAAGTAAGGCCCATTGGATTCAAGGAAACTGTCCAAAATTGGCTGAGTGGCAAGAAGGAAATGGTTGAGAGGTGTTTTGTCCAGTAGAGTCCCACAGTGTTCACTGGAACCCTTGCTGTTTGTGGTTTATATACATGATTTAAGCTGGAATGTAGGAAGGTTGATCAATAGGTTGGCAGATGATACAAAAAGTTTAGAGATAAATAGAGTAGGATAACCATAAACTAGAAGAACATATAGACTAGTCAGATGACCTTATTGGAAATGGAATTAAATTTGGATAACTGAGGTAATGCACTTGTATAGGACAAATAACATGATGAACAGGGAGGATCCTGGGAAGCATCAAGGATCGGAGGGACCTTGGTGTGCATGTACACGAGTCCCTGAAAGTATCAGGACAGGAGGATTTAGTAGTCAAGAAAATGTATGGTATGTTTTTATTAGTCATGACACACAGTTTAAGAACAGGATGGTTATGCTGGAACTGTATAAAATGTTGGTTAGCTCACAACTAGAGTATTGTATGCAGCTCTGAAATCTACACGAAAGGAGGGCATTGATAGCACTGGAGAGGATGCAGAGAATATTTACCAGGATTTTTCCTGGACTGAAGACTCTGTTTTGAAGAGAGATTGGACAGACTGGGGATGTTTTCCTTGGAGCAGAGAAGATTGCGAGAGGGCATGATTGACATGCATACAGTTATGAGGTGCTTAGATAGGGTCGACAGGAAGAAATTATCCCTCTTCATGGAAGGACCAATGATCGAAAGGGCAGAGACTGAAGGTAAAGGGGCAGAAGGTAAAGAGGAGACATGAGGAATAGCTTTTTCACCCATAGGGTGTGAGAGGCAGAAACATTAATGACATTTAAGAAATATGTAGGTGTGCACTTGCTTGGCCACACCATATAGGGCAATGGGCCAAGTGCTGAAAAATGGGATTAGAATAGTTAGGTAGTTGTTTTTGACTAGCACAAGCACGATGGGCTACAGGGCCTTTTTCAGCATTGTCGATCCCTATGATTGTGATGCTCACTAAAACCAAGAGCTAGAAATAGGAGAAAATTGCTTATAAATCCATTGGGGAAATTAAGGAACAATTTCTTTACTCAGAGTGGCTACAGAGCAAAATTGACTGGAGGCACTTGAGGCAAATAGCTGAATACACTAAACTAGGAAAAGAACAAAGATTTAAAAGATGTTTGTGATTAAGCAGATAGTCTGGGATCTGTTACAAGTTACTTTTACATCTGCTTGCACCATATTTCTGGCAGCATATGACAGATCACAAGAACTTGGTGTGTTTAACATAAAAAGTTCCTTTATTAGTTATCTTTAACCTGTCTCATTTCAACAATTAAACATCTTACTACTAATCACTTTTGCAGCATGATCATGAAGGTCTCATCAAATCTCATTTTGGTGCCACTTGTTACTTTTCCAACTCTGACCACATTTATCTGGGTTTCAGTTGTGGCTGAATGTGTAACTTTCTTGCTTCTAGGTTCTGGGTTCAAGTCCACCTGCAGGGTTTGAGTACAAAAATAAAGGTTGCTACTCCTGAAGCAATACTGAGGGAGAGCTGTACTGTCGAGCTAGTGTCTTTTCGAGGAGATATTGAGCTGAGTCACTGTCTGCTTCATGCGGAGGCCAACATACCACGTTTGCCAGCAATCAAGGCACTAATGACTTGAAGCCAGCCCCACCAGGTGGGACATGCTGTTTGCGTGCTTGACACCAAATTCTTGAAGCAGCTGCTTTTCTTGGAACTTCCATACTCAGGAAAAATACTTTCAGGATCCCTGAAGCGGTTAAATACGCCTGATTCATGAGGAAACCCTGGCTTTAGAATGACTACAGTGGTGAAAGTTCTTCAGGGAAGCCTTCAAACACTTCAGGAAACTTTGCCTGGAATGCATGAAGTTTGGACCAAGCTTTTAGACCGTGTTCATAAAATACAAAGCACCTCAGGTTCCAACTGTTCTGGCACCACCACCTCCAAATATGATGCAGCCTGTGTATCTCATGTTATACTTATCAACTATCTTGCAATGCATCAAACAGAGTAGATGACCCCGATCCAAAGGGAGAGAAAATAAAAGGTCATATGATTGCTATTCAAAACAGCAAGAAGAGTTCTCCCTGATGTCCTGGTCATTTGTACCTCAATTAGCAGCATTGAAACTGATTATCAGGTCATTATCATTGCTGATTTGTGGGATTAGCATTTTCAGCATTAAGTAATGACCACACTTCAGTGGTTTCTGTAGCTTTGAGTTATTCTGAGGTAATTGAGGACCTATACAAATAAACATTGTTTATATTCTTGGTTTCACTATGTGACCTCCTGTCAAGCACCGCTCACCACCACATGGCTGTTTTTGGTCACCCTTAAGATTTGCAAGTCTTATTCTTTCAACCCATTGGTGATTAGGGCTTCCATATTGATAGAGTGCAGCTAGTGCTGTTTTTACTGCTGTGCCTTTGAGGCACAGTCACCTAACAGATCACCTGTAGTGGTTCTTCTTCAAAGACTGCAATTTCCCCCCAGATGTGATCGACGATGCTCTCCACTGCATCTCCTCCACTTCCCACTCCTCCGCCCTTGAGCCCCACCCCTCCAATCGCCACCAGGACAGAACCCCACTGGTCCTTACCTACCACCCCACCAACCTCCTTTTACATCGTATCTTCCGTCGTCATTTCCGCCACCTCCAAACGGACCCCATCACCAGGGATATATTTCCCTCCCCTCCCCTATCAGCTTTCCGAAAAGACCACTCCCTCCGTGACTCCCTCGTCAGGTCCACACCCCCCCACCAACCCAACCTCCACTCTCGGCACCTTCCCCTGCAACCGCAAGAAATGCAAAACTTGCGCCCACACCTCTCCCCTTACTTAGCTCCAAGGCCCCAAGGGATCCTTCCATATCCGCCATAAATTCACCTGCATCTCCACACACATCATTTCCTGCATCCGCTGCACCCGATGTGGCCTCCTCTATATTGGGGAGACAGGCCGCCTACTTGCGGAACGTTTCAGAGAACACCTCTGGGACACCCGGACCAACCAACCCAACCACCCCGTGGCTCAACACTTCAACTCCCCGTCCCACTCCTGAAGAAGGGCTTATGCCCGAAACGTCGATTCTCCTTCTCCTTGGATGCTGCCTGACCTGCTGCGCTTTTCCAGCAACACATTTTTAAGCTCTGATCTCCAGCATCTGCAGTCCTCACTTTCTCCCCGTCCCACTCCACCAAGGACATGCAGGTCCTTGGACTCCTCCATTGCCAGACCGTAGCAACACAATGGCCGGAGGAAAAGCGCCTCATCTTCTGCCTAGGAACCCTCCAACCACAAGGGATGAACTCAGATTTCTACAGTTTCCTCATTTCCCCTCCTCCCACCTTGTCTCAGTCCCAACCCTCGAATTCAGCACCACCTTCCTAACCTGCAATCTTCTTCCTGACCTCTCCGCGCCCACCCCAGTCTGACCTATCACCCTCACCTTGACCTCTTCCCACCTATCGCATTTCCAACGCCTCTCCCCCAAGTCCCTCCTCCCTACCTTTTATCTTAGCCTGCTGGGCACACTTTCCTCATTCCTGAAGAAGGGCTCATGCCCGAAACGTCGATTCTCCTGCTCCTTGGATGCTGCCTGACCTGCGCTTTTTCAGCAACACATTTTCAGCTCTGATCTCCAGCATCTGCAGTTCTCACTTTCTCCCAAATCACCTGTAGTGTCAGTTAACAGCTGCAGTCAGCATGTAGGTGGTGGCTGCAGGTGCTGCTATTTTGTGTAGCTGTTCAGTTATCGTGTGTTGACTTACTAAGGCTAATAAGGACATACTAAACAGTTTTTCTGTTGTGTATTCATATCAATCAGTGATGTTTAGTAAATTAAATATTTTGTTCCACTACACATTTTCCATTTTTAGATCTTTTCTATTAATCTATTCAGAAATGTTATTACACACCTTTGGAACAGATGGGATTTCATCCCAGGCCTCCTGGGTCACAGGCAAGAACATTAACACTACCACGAGCACCTATTTCCCATCTTTATATTTGTCTCTTTCCCTCTGTTGTTGTCTTTTTGTTCCAGAATGAGTCTTTATGTCGGGTTATTTGATTCTAGTTAGTAACCTCATCTAAGGATGTTTGCTCTTATGGTGTGGCTGACTTCATATTTATTGCCTCTCATTAGTTACACTGAAATTAGTGATGTAGACTGATCCAGCCTTGAGTAGTATATTGAAATCACTGTCTCAACTTGTCATGATGGCTTGCAATCCCTGCGTTGTTAATCAAATGCCATGCCCCCTCATCAAGATACATCTAGGATTGGGTTGGGACCTTTTTCTCACTGCATTCTCTCCATCTATCTTTCTTGTTGCACAAATTCTCCTCTCTCGTCAGGAAAATACCTGATCTCTTCTCACCAGTCAGTATGCTCATGCTGTTTGATTTGTAATAGTTGACACTGCAGCCATTGTACATTGATAATGAATGGACTAAGTGTTTAACATGGTGGTTGGGATACCAGTTGATCTGTTTTGGAATGTTATACATTTCCTTGTAATGTTGGAGCTGTGCTGATCCAGGCAAGTGGGGCGTATTCCATCACACTCCTGACTTGAGCTGGCTTGAAAGAAGATTTGAGGTCTGGGGCAGATCAGCCATGATCTTCGAGAATGACAGGGCAGGCTTGAGGGGCTGAATATCCTTACTCCTATTTCTTAAATTTTTGTGTTCTTTGGAGTTCAACTTGCAAACAATGTGTTATGAATTTTTAGTTAGACCTTTTGTCTACATCTCAAGGAGAAGACACTAAAACCTGCGAATAGGTGAATCAATTTGTTTTCAGGCTGCAAATTTTTTTTTTTCTTGACTGCTGGTTAGTCCTTTTGTCAGGGTTTCTGATTGATAGTTTAACCAGTCTAATTGGGCAATGAGAGGAACTAGTGCTCCTGTGGCATAGTGGTGGTGTCCCTGTCTTTGAGCCAGGAGACCTGGGTTCAAGTCCCACCTCTCCAGATATGTGTAATCTCTGAACAGGTTGATTGGAAAATGTTAGCCAGTCTAGTTTGGACATGACAAGAATTGAGACAAGGAGTCTTGTGGCACAATGGTGATTCTTTACTTCTGAATAAGAAGCCCACCTGCTCCAGATAAGTGTCATCACATGTCTGAACAGGTTGATTCAAAAATATCGAGAACTAGTTTAAGAATGAGATCTCCCTTTTATGAAGGAGAAAGAATGCTTTTCTGTGTTACTGTAGTGTGACATTATTTTGCCTTGACAGCATTGGAAGCTGGTTCATTAAATTTATTCAAGGCTGATTTAGATTTTTGATAGAAACGTACAAGGATAATGGGATAGCAGAAAGGAAAGTGGAGCAAAGAAAGGAATAAGGTCACTCAAGATTGTATCAAATGTTGGAGGAAATTCAAAAGGCTTATTTGTCTGCTCTTGCTTGAAAGTTCCTGTTTCAGCTTGGTATCCTCATCAAACTTTGAATGTCTTCAGGTCTTAAAATTTACAAATTTGAGCCAGTACCAACTAATACAGGAAGTTGGAAAACAAATCTGTTGGCATATTTTCCAATGTTAATATTCTGTTCATGACCAATAAAATGATCCACTGGGGCTTTGGACCTGATCAGTGGTAATATTAACCCTTGATTGTGGTTAAGATTGGACAAATAATTAATTTTGCTTTTTCTTTGAAAACATTTTTTGCAAATCTTTCTTGAAGCGCCAAGGCCTAAGTGTGGGATATCATCAAAGCTCAAAATCTGAGGCAAGAAGCAGTGGTTTGTGTTATTGTTCTTGGATTTTAAAAGGCAGCGAGTTCATTTTAAAAAGGAGAGATGTAGGAGGTGATGATTCATGGTTCTTCAAGAATGAGGTGGAATTTTTGATTGAGTCCCAAGTCTGCAGGATTCCCTTTTAAGATTTTGAAAGGGTTTTCATGGGTTGATGTGCAGAAGATGTTGCCACCTGTGAAGGAGAGTTAAAACCGTGACTGTAATCTAAGGTAGTCACAATTCATTTCATTAGGGAATCAGGAGAAAACTCTTTATCCAGAGTGTGGTAAGATTGTAGACTTCAGTACCACATGCAGTGGTTGATGTAATTTGCAAAGATTTTGTGAAGATGGATAAACAAAGGAGCAAGAGTTATAGGGGGCTCCAAAGCTCTGGACAAATAGCACAAAATGGACCTGAACATGACAGCTGTGTAGAAGAACCAGCACAGGTATGAGGGGCTGAATGAGATTCTTCATTGCTGAGAATTTCTTATTTCAATGTTTATGATAGGCAGACAGTAAGAGGATGCTTTGTATTTCAGTAGAGCTGAGAGGTTTTTATCTGTGCTGATGGCAGAGTGATGTCTGTGGTACTTTGGAGAAATGGGTACAATTGAAGAAAGCAAATAATCATTATAGTATCAGTATAAAATAAATTGAAGTGCTGGAAAAGTGCAGCAGGTCAGGCAGCATCTGAGGAGTAGGAAAATCGATGTTTCAGGCAAAAGCCCTTTGTGAGGAAACGTCGATTTTTCCTGCTTCTCAGATGCTGCCTGACCTACTGTGCTTTTCCAGCACCACTCTAATCTAGACTCTGATCTCCAGCATCTGCAGTCCTCACTTTTGCCTATAAAATAAATTAAGAATAGAGATTTGTATTTATACATAGCATAAATATACATATTTGTACCTGTATGTATTATTATCTGTAATATACAGTGTGTATCCACAAACAATTCTCAGCAAGTTTCCAGTTTGAGCCACTTGATGTGCCTGAGAATTTAATGACCAGCTGCTTCCGTCTTATTAGCAAACACAGCAAAGCTTGTGCACTGAAATAAAGGCCAGTATGTACACCAATACTGTTCTCAGTTCTTGATCTCCCAAGTTTCTATTGTTGCTCAGTTCCAAAGGCTCTGACTGTCTTTACATTAACCTCAGTGAACGTCCTCTCATGCAACAGGTTTGCTAGGGGAGGAAGTAAAATCTTACAAACCATGTCAAAGGTTGACTTGGGTATTTTTGACTTAGTATTTGATGCATAATGCTAATCTTGATCAACCTCACCAATATAGGAAGCAGATATTAATGTATTTAAAAGGAAACTTAAGTCAAACAGCCACCTCCCTTGATCAATCATAATTAACAGGACATTTATGGCACTCATTTTTTTTTTAACCTATATTATCAAATGCCTTGTGTTTTAAAATCCCACAATGCTTCACCCACAGTTACTTTATATGAATTTGTTCTCAGAAGTTCTGGAATTTCCTCCCTCAAGCCTCCTGGCTTTTCTCTTCTTTAATATTCCCCATAAAATTGACTCTTTTGATGAACCATTTAGTTGTTTCCACAACTTCCTGCTCCATATCAGTTTTGCTCCAAATATGTCCTTGCGAAGCCTTATGGAAGGTGTTGTATATTAAAGGTTCAAAATAAAAGTAGATTTCTCTCCTGAACAACATAGTGTACTTACGTTCCAAGGATTAGAGATCAAGAAGACAGCTCACCATCAGTTCTCTGGGGCAGCTAACGGTGGTCAATAAATGTTGGCTTAGCCAGTGTTGCCCACATCCATGAAAGAATAAAAAGAACCTTTTAGTTGATTTTGACTTTTGAGTGTTGTAATTAAATTTGTCTATATGGAATTTTATGGTAAACAGCCTCTATCCGGATATTCCTGATGAAAATGGAACTCGCATGTATTGCAACCAGACAAGTCACTGACCAAACCTGCAATGTGTCTGGCGTGGTAAATGGAACCAGGTTGCTTCCAGTAGTCAAAGGTCAAGAGTGAGGGATCATGCATTTAAGATTAAATATTATAGATTTGGAACAGGGCATGGGAAACAACGCCATTCCAATAGTGAGGTTGTAAGTGGGTTTCAAGCCTTCGGTTAGAGATTGAAGGAGAAAATTATCTATGAATAAGATTAGTTTGAAATGTACTTGAAAGTTCACTGTGGACATTGGAAATTTTTATTTTAACAAGTCTTCTGAAAAATCACATCACTGACAACTGCTTCCTTTGCTGTAGATCTTTTTGGAATTGCTTTGAATTGTGACTGGCTTAGAGGTTTTTGTGGCATTTGGTGGAATTGGAGGTAAACCTGCTAAGAATAAGCTGGATTTGAGGGAAGCTTATTCAGAACAAGCTGAACAGCTAATCTTTCCCATTTCTAAAAGAAAACTTTACATTGGTTTGCAGTGAGACCTATTGACCTTCTTTGAAAGTGTGATTTTAGGAATATCTCAAGATTGTATTTTCTGAGCAAGCTATGTCTGCAAGACTTGAGACAGATGTAACCAGAGATTGGTTACTTTGACCATTTAAAAAAAAAGAAACAGGCCCCTCAAGCCTGCTCCAGTGTTCAGAAGGATCATGGCTGATCTGACTCACTCCCCACATCCACTTTCCTGTCTTTTCCCTATAACCTTTGATTCCCTACTGATCAAGAATCTACCTAGCTCGGCCTTAAATATACACAAGGACTCTGCTCCCACACCCCTCTGTGGCAAGGAATTCCAAAGATACTTATTCCTCTGACAAAATAAATTCTTTCTAACAAAATAAGTTCTTTCTCCCCTTATTCTTAAATTGGTGCCTCTTTATTCTGAGACGATGCCCTATGGTCCTAGACTCTTTGTATGAGAGAAAACATTCTGTGAGCATTTACGCTTCATGATTAGATTGATTTTCCAAATGTTGTGCTATTACTTCTTAATAAATAATTCCAATACTTTTGAACAGTAGATTTTAGGCCAATCGGCCTATAGTTACCTGGTTTTGCCTCCCCCTCCTTTTTGAATAGAGTGTCACGTTGGCAGTTTTGCTGTCCTCTGTGAATCAAAAGAATTTTTGGAAAATTACAACCAATGCTGTCACTACGGCTACCTCTTTTAGGTTCCTAGAATGCATGCCATCACGGCCAGGAACCTTATTTACTCTTGGCTCTATTATTTTGTCTAATGCTGCTACTTTAGTGATGGTAGTGATACTTAATTCCTCTCCCATATACTTTAGTGTTAACAGGATATTAGAAGTATCTTCTACCATAAAGACTGATGTATAATATCTATTTAACTCCTCTGCCATCTCCTTGTTCGCCACAACCATCTCCCCAGATTAATTTCAAAGTGGCCTATGTTCACTTTGACCTCTCTTAACCATGTGAAGGCACAACAGACTCCTGAACATTCTAGCAGAGATTTCTTTTCTCTGTACTTCTGAAGAATTTGCATTTGTCTTTTGAGAATAGTTAGAAGATGAAATGCATTTGTACTTCTACCTTACTCTCTCGGTGGTGGAGGCTGGTTCTTAAGTTTGAATATTCAAGCCCATTTAAAATATTTAATAAAAGACTTGCAAAATCACATACTATATTTTGGTACTCTCAGATAGTTTAATGCTGGGTTTGTTGGATGGTTGCGAAATACAACGCAGTGAGCCTTTTGACTGTGTGCGAGTTCTTCACACCTACTCTTGAGTTGGGTTCACAAAAGGCTTAATGGTAAATCTCATGGTGGTGTTGCAAAGGTGAGCAGATGGGGAAGGAAAGATCATGTGCTGAAGCAGTGTGTAACGGAAATGGATTTGATGATTTAAACACTGTTGAGCAAAAGATCAAATAGACTAAGCCACTGAATTTCCTGTTGAGCAATGCAAATGTCAGGAGTTAATTTGCAGCCCTGGAATGGTGTTCAGAATGTTTGGTCAAAATATGAAACTGCTGGCATGTTTCCGGGACTGGAAGACTGCTGCATCAGGCATAATCTCCTTTAAGCTTTCATTGTATTTTAAAATTCTCGTTCTTGTTTTCAAATCCCTCTGTTAGTTTATGCTGACACACGCAGACACCACTCCCCCAAAATCTCCTTCCCCCAAATCTCTGCAATTTCTCTAGACCAGTATCCAATACTCTGCATTCCTCAAAGCTTGGCATTTTGCCCAACGCCAATTTTTTTTGCTTTGACTGTGCTATTTTTCCTTTCAGCTTATCTGGCCCAAAGATCTGGAATTTCGTGCTTGAACCTCTTCACCTTTGCCTCTTACTTTAATAGACACTGTGCAAAACCTACCTTATTTATTAAGCTTATGTTTACCTGTCTATCTTTCACGCATGTATCTGTCTCAATTTGGCTTGATTAGGACACCTATGAAGCACCTTGGAACATTTTGTTCTGTGAAAGATGCTTTACAAATGCAAGTTGTTGCCTAATGGATTACTTCCCTCCTGAAGACCCATATTGAATAGAGTTCAATACTTCAATGAAAGTGATCCTGGAAATGAAACAATAACCAAGTGTTGGGAATTTATCCGCTTTACGTCATCTGAAGTTGTCAAGGTTATGGGTGTGGATGCTTCGCTCAGTTTGGTAAAGTTTGCAGATAAAGAATGGAGTTTCTTCCTCAGGACTTTATTCTCAGCTACCTCCAAAGTAATAAGGAAATAAAAGTTCGGTTCGACCAGTGTTCTGGCTTGGATCCAGCAAGACTGTTCAGTTCTGAATTAAATTTGTTCCCAGTGGTGGTGTTTCCCGTTATTGAGTAGCATGTTAGTTTGAGTCAGAAAGTTGTGCTCAAGCCTTAGTGCAGAGATTTGAATACAGTCCGGGCAGACTCTTCAATCGCAATAAAGATATTTCCCTCTTAAACTCTGTTCCAATGGTGTGTTTCTATTATACTGGTAAGTCTAGTAACGTTGCCTCAATGTTTGGCTTTATGCAGTTAATTTTCTTTTTGCAAGAAAAGGTATACAGTATTGGCATTGGAGACATTCCAGAGAAGGTTGTCTAGGTTGATCTCGATACGGAGGAATTTTGTTATGAGATGAGTAGGTTGGGCTTGGAGTTTAGAAGAATGAGACAACACCTCATAGGAGACAGGGTAAATGCAGAGACATTGTTTCTCCTTGTAGGCGAGTTAACGATCAGTGGGCAAAATTTCAGAGAAATTAATTGACCATTTCAGATGGAGGGGAGGAATTTCTTCTCAGTGGTGAATTGTGGAATTCTTGACTTAAAGACGGCCTGTACACTACATTCAAGGCTGAGATACAGACTTTTAATCAGCAAGGGATTTGAGGATAAGGCAGGAAAATGGAATTAAGGATTATCAAATCCAACATGCATCGAAAAGGATGAGGACAGAAAATAATGGAAATAAAACTACCTTCAAATTCCACTCCAAGCCACTCAACTTTCTGACTTGGAAATATATTGCTGTTGCTGGGTCAAAATCCTAGAATACTCTCTCTGACAATATTGTTCGAGCAGGCAACTCATGACCACCACTTCAAGGGTAACTATAGGCAGGTAGTAAATACTGGCCCAGCCAAAGATGCCTATATCCTCCATCCATGGGCCAATTAGAAAATCTTCTAGGAGAAAGTGAGGACTGCAGATGCTGGAGATCAGAGCTGAAAATGTGTTGCTGGAAAAGCGCAGCAGGTCAGGCAGCATCCAAGGAGCAGGAGAATCGACGTTTCGGGCATTAGCCCTTCTTCAGCCCTTCCTGAAGAAGGGCTCATGCCCGAAACGTCGATTCTCCTGCTCCTTGGATGCTGCCTGACCTGCTGCGCTTTTCCAGCAACACATTTTCAGCCAATTAGAAAATATCAATTTCAATCAAAGTCTCATTGGTGGAGCAGACTTGATGGGCTAAATGGCCTACCTGCTTCTATATTTTATGGTCTTGTGAGCATGCTCAATCTTTTTAAAAAATAAACGATCACTTTTTGGTTTCTGTTTACCATCTGTCTTGCTTTCTTGGTTACTTTGTTCCCTCTTGCCGGCCCCCCCTCAAACCCTCACTCACTACGAGCGTCTGGAAAAGAGAAAGAGCAAGCAGGAGAGATGGTTTGATGGCAATTGAAGAATTGAAGTTTTGGGAAAAGAGTGAGTGGAACAGTCAGAGGAAAGGACAGGGCATGCAAAGCAGTTGGGGAGGGGAAAGGGGCAAGCAGGTTGAGTAGAGGGAGTGGGTGGTGTGGAGAGTCAGGGTGAAGTTTCGTGAGGAGATAAATTGTGTGTTGTAAGATGAATGTTGGACAGCTTGGATTCATGACAATGAATAGATTTTAAATGTAAACATTACAAGTCAGAAATATAACTCCCCTTGATTATCTGGCCTCTTCCGAGAAAGTGATTTTTATGTAGCTCTCTGAGGAGCTAAGAGAGGGGTAGCAGTGCTGAGGGGCTGCACTGTTGGAGCTGCTGTCCTTCAGACGAGCTTTACGTGGTAATGACTGGAATTTAAGATCCAGATCTATTGGAAGGGAAGTGGAGCTCTCTGGTGTCCTGGTCAACATTCAACAAACAACACTTTTTGAAAACTGATCATCACATCAATTACCTAATTGATGTTTGTGGGAGCCTGTTATGTGGAAACTGGTAACTGTGTTTCCTATTTTTTTTAAAAATGACAACTTTTCAAAACTACTGCACCGGCTGTGAAGCACTTCAGAAAATCCTAAGGTTGTGCAATATGCTATATGAAGCAAGTCTTTCTTCCTTGTCAGTACAAGGCTAAAGCAAGTTGATTACTCATAAAGCCACTGGAGCAGTTTGTTTTTAAATTGAAGATTGTAGGCATAGCTTGAAGCCATTTCAGAAATTAGATAGCCACCAGGATTGTGAATTGTAAGGTTCTGGCATCCATAATTTTAAAAGAAAGCAGTAGCCATTAGCAATCTGAGTTGTATAAATTGGATCAGATTTGAAGCCTAGTTTCGTTCAACAGGATCTAACGGATGGATATGTGTCAAAAGTATTTTTGAGCAAACACTGTGCTGCACCGAGACACGGAGTGTTCGCTGTTTAAAGAATTAAAATGCCAAATGCATGCTCTGATTGAGCATCCCTTTCGCCCCTTCCCCATGTCACATGACCTGATTCACTCTATCTGCTTTTAAAATTTAACTCTATTTAAACACACTGGCTGTATATGCAAATCAACTCCAGCGCTATGATGCTGATTTTCCTTTTGTCTAAAGCTGCTGATTTGTGGCAGATTGAGTGACTCCTGAGTATTGTTCATGTTCCAGTCTTAATGGGGTCTGTGTGTATTGATAAATTCAAGGTGCAATGCAAATTCAACTTTCTTTTGAAAGCAAAAGATGGTGCACTTAACCAAAGAGACTGTTGCAATGATTTTTGTTGAGGGTCATCCTGAGCACCTCTGTGATGCAGGACTCTAATCTGTATGGGCTGTTCCTGGGATGCACTGAGACTGACGTTGATTGTACTTGGAAGACCATCAACTTGGTGAAAGACGCTCTTTGGTCTTCCCACAATGTTTGGTCTCAGAGTAAAAGGTTGACCTTGACAAGTGTTGCAGACTGGTGGATTCCAAGGTCCAGATCTATGTGCTAAGCGACGCACTAAAGCTTGGGCAATTGCTGCCAAGGCGCAATGGGGAAAGACCAACGTCTAAGGTTTTTCTGCCAAAGTGTAATGGGGGTCCTTTCAGTTATCAGGCCCTCTTGTTCCCTCGCTGTATACCAGTTCAAACCTGCATGATAAGAAATGCCTTTGTTTTTTGCAATTAGAGGGAATGTAAAATTCCAATGTTGTTTTTCCTTGATTTGCAAAGACCATACAGAACTACCTTGGTACTTGCAGATGTCGATGCGTTTTTATGAATAATGTATATTTTTGCAATTAAAGAAAGAGACTGTCACTCCTCTCCTTCTGGAATGTGTCTTTGCACAGAAGGTCCTGAGCAGCACTCGGGACTTCTGTGCAAAGGCATATTCCAAAAGGAGAGGAGTGACAGTGTCTTGTGCCTTATTGCTGGTTACCTGATACATGACGAGAAACATTGGTTAGTCCTTCAGGCACATCATCTCAGTGAAAGGCCCGCTTTGACTGCCAGAATCTTTTTGATCTTTGGTTCTCAGACCCTATCAGGGCATTAATATGAAGTGAAAATGCTTTATATTTGTGCATCTTTGGAGAACCTCTGAGGAGTGTAGCATTCCAATTTTTTGTTTGGATTTTTTTCTCTGCAAAGTCTGTACAGATGTAAATTAGAACCTTTGTATGCATTTATAGATGATTTTCATGAATAAAGTATATCTTGAAATAAAAAAGTTAAGCTTGTGCTCTTCACCTGACAGCATTTGAGACAGGAATAACTATTCCATCTAGGGGTTTTCAGATTGACTTACTGTTTCCTCCCACAACTTCCCTTTCAAATTCATGTTATAGAGTTAGCAGTAATGCTCAATGTCATGAACACATTAACAGGATGAGGCCTCCAGCTGTTAACGTTATCCGTCAGACCATAGCTTAACTCTTTGTTAACTCCATCCAACTGCTTTTGTCCTATAATCATAATACCCTTTCCGACCAAAAATCTGTTGACCTTTGATTATTTTATAGGCTGTGCTCATTACTGGCAAGTTGCCTATTGCCTTTAAGAAGGTAGGGGTGAGCTGTCATCTTAAACCATTGCAGCTGACTGCTTTCTGTGGCACTTGGGTATGCGGGCTGGAGGCAGCTAAGAGTAAAGTATCTTGCTGTGGGTCTGTTGTGATATGTGGTCCAGGCAGGTATGACCAGGATGAGATTTCCTTCCCTAAACTGCACTAAGCTAGATGGGTTTTTATGACAAATTAATAGTTTCATGGGACCATTACAGAGTCCAGCCTTGTATTCCTGATTTATTATTTCATTTTAGTATGATTTCATGGTATGATTTGAACCTTTCTTGCCTGGGTATTAGTCTGAGTCTCTGGTTTACTAGTTCAGTTATATTACCACTACACCACTGTCTGCCCTGCATAGCTATTTTGGGGTCTTGGGTGACTTGGTGGAGGCCAGTCTTCTGTTCTGTATGCTCCATTCCACCTAACGTAATGTGTTTACTCAAACAATTGGAGGAACTCCGACGCATGTCTTTCAGTGGATGCATTCTGGCACTTTACACTGCTGCTTAACTTGAGTGGAACTGGATTATTTTTATTTGAACTTTGATTTTCAACAGTCCAGCTGTTCAGGCTGAGTATTTATATGGTTCAAAGAGGACTCTAGGACATTGACTTAACAGCATTGCATAAATGTATTGAGCAAGCTGCAGGAACCTTGATGGTCATCTTCACCTCCTGGTTAGTTGGCTGAAATTGAACATTGACAAGGTTGCTGAGTTTATGTTGGCCTTTAACTAATAGGACACCATTCAGTCCTATAGTCTATCCTGCTGTTGTTTGATAGTTGCTTATCTATATTCTAACTCTAGTTTTCTTTCTTGGGCTTGTTTTCCTTACAAATCAAGAATCCTCAGCCTCAACAGCATTATAAGGAGGAGAGTTCCAGATGCTCTGTCCTTTTGTGTGAAGAAGTGCTTTCTAACTGAATTCCTTAATGGCCTGACTCTAATATTAAAGGTTATTGCTGGGGACAAAACATGTTCTTAAAGCTTTTGTCTTACACTCATCAGTCAAAAGCTTTATAGACAATAGGTGCAGGAGTAGGACATTCAGCCCTTCGAGCCTGCACAGCCATTCAATATGATCATGGCTGATCATTCCTAATCAGTATCCTGTTCCTGCCTTATCTCCATATCCCTTGATTCCATGATCTTTGAGAGCTCTATCCAACTCTTTTTTAAATGAATCCAGAGACTGGGCCTCCACTGCCCTCTGGGGCAGAACATTCCACACAGCAACCACTCTCTGGGTGAAGATGTTTCTCCTCATCTCTGTTCTAAATGGTCTACCCCGTATTTTTAAGCTGTGTCCTCTGGTTCGGCACTCACCCATCAGAGGAAACATGTTTCCTGCTGCCAGAGTGTCCAATCCTTTCATAATCCTATATGTCTCAATCAGATCCCCTTTCAGTCTTCTAAACTCAAGGGTATACAAGCCCATTCGCTCCAGTCTTTCAGTGTAAGGTAATCCCGCCATTCCAGGAATTGATCTCGTGAACCTACACTGCACTCCCTCAATAGCCAGAATGTCTTTCCTCAAATTTGGAGACCAGAACTGCACACAGTACTCCAGGTGTGGTCTCACCAGGGCCCTGTACAGCTGCAGAAGCACCTCTTTGCTTCTATACTCAATTCCTCTTATTATGAAGGCCAGCATGCTATTAGCCTTCTTCACTACCTGCTGTACCTGCATGCTTGCCTTCATTGACTGGTGTACAAGAACACCTATATCTCTCTGTACTGCCCCTTTACCTAAATTGATTCCATTGAAGTAGTAATCTACCTTCCTGTTCTTGTCACCAAAGTGGATAACCAAACATTTATCCACATTAAACTGCATCTGCCATGCATCAGCCCACTCACCTAACTTGTCCAGGTCACCCTGTGATCTCCTAACATCCTCCTCACATTTCACCCTGCCACCCAGCTTTGTATCATCAGCAAATTTGCTAATGTTATTGCTGATACCATCTTCTATATCATTAACATATATTGTAAAAAGCTGCAGTCCCAGCACGGATCCCTGCGGTATCCCACTGGTCACTGCCTGCCATTCAGAAATGGAGCCGTTTATCACTACCCTTTGTTTCCTATCAGCCAACCAATTTTCAATCCAATCTAGTACTTTGCCCCCAATACCATGCGCCCTAATTTTACTCACTAACCTCCTGTGTGGGACTTTATCAAAAGTTTTCTGAAAGTCCATGTACACTACATCTACTGGATCTCCCTCGTCCATCTTCAGAGTTACATCCTCAAAAAATTCCAGAAGATTAGTCAAGCATGATTTCCCCTTCATAAATCCATGCTGACTCTGACCTATCCTGTTACTACTATCCAGATGTGCCGTAATTTCATCCTTCATAATAGACTCCAGCATCTTTCCCACCACTGAGGTCAGACTAACTGCTTTCTCTCTCCCACCTTTCTTGAAAAGTGGTATAACATTAGCCACCCTCCAGTCCTCAGGAACCGACCCTGAATTAATTGATGTTTTTCTTTTTTCTCAGCAATACTCAGTCTGTACTGCCAAATCACAATTAATATTAATGTTTTTCCCTGTCTTTGTTTACTCCACACAACAGTAGCTACGTTCTTAATTGATTTTCAACAGAATACAAAGTCTCTGCAAACTTTCTTCATAATTGAGTGTTTTGAGCCCCAGTGTCAATACAGTGAATCTATGATGCATTTCCTTGAAGATTAACATAACCAGATTCCAAACTGTGACTAAACCCCTTGGACTTCAGTAGAGTACTGTGTACATTTGCTGTTGGGAGACTGAAAATATATGAGGCACTCTTCATGGATTGTTTCTATATGATAAGGCATTAACTTGACTAAAAGAGTTTCCTCTTGTAGTAATAAAAATGCTAACAGTTGCATTCATACCGCATCTGTTAACCATCTTGCTGTCTCAAATCCTGATGTGGTTTTTTCACAATTCTTGGTTTTAATTCATTCATCACGGGATGTGGGTGTCAGTGGCTAGGCCAGCATTTATTGCCCAGAGGGCAGTTAAGAATCAAACCCGTGGCTGTGGGTCTGAAGTCACAGGTAAACCGACAGGAACAGCAGTTCCTTCCTTGAATGGTCATTAGCAAACCAGTTGGGTGTTTCAAACAATTGGCAACAGTTTCATGGTCATCGTTAGACTCAGATTCCATATCTACCATGAGATATCCACTTGGAATTTGAACTCAAGTTCCAAGGACATTACCTGAGTCTCTGGATCACCTCACCCGCTGGGAGCACCTAGAAACATTCTTTGTTTTAATCATGGAATCACAGAGTCATACAACATGGAAATGGATCCTTTTGTCCAACTCGTCCATGCCAACCAAATTTTCCAAATTAAACTTGTGCTACTTGCCTGCATTTGGCCTATATCCCTCTAAACATTCCCTATTCTTGTACTGTCCAAACGTCTTTTAAATGTTTAACTGTATCTGCACCTACCACTTGCTCTGGTGGTTTTGTTCCATTCGCAAGTCACCCTCTTGGAAAATGTTGGCCCTCGGATCTTTTTTAAATCATCTTCTCTCTCCTTAAAATTATGCCTTTCAGTTTTGAATTCCCCTGGCCTAGAGAAAAGATCTTTGCTATTTACCTTATCTATGCCCCTCATGATTTCATAAACCTTTTCAGGTCACTCCTCAATCTCTTGTGCTCCAGTGAAAAAAAGTTCCAGCCTGTCCATCCTTTCCTGATAGCTCAAACCCTTCAGTCCCAGTAACGTCCTTGTAAATCTTTTCTGCAACTTCTCTGATTTAATAATGTCCTTCCTACAGCAGGGAGACTAGAACTGTACTGAATAACAATTTGTGCATAGCAAGCTTCCACAAACAGCAATATGATATAATGTTGATCCTCCTGATAATGAGCAATCATGTTTGCACAAGCTACGGTAATTAATTGTTGGGTGAGCAGGATTCATTTCAATGAGTTGGAGCCTAATTGTGTTTGGTGCTGTGCTGACCTGTCTTGCCTGTATTTGTCGGAGATGCATCAGATAGAGATGCCTGGTTTATGAGGAATATTTGATTCCTTCTTTCCATCTAGACTTTTCCGTTATTCCAGAGGTTGGAAAAGCACTTGAGGCCACAAAAGACTTGTAAAATCCAGCTAGGTAAAGGGCTGCAGAATAAAAACGCAATGTAAAGAAATCTGTTGCAAATACTCCTACTGTAATTAAACCTTTAGCAATAATTGTGTATTTCTGCTAATTGTTACACCAGTGAAAACAGTTGTCTGTTTCGAAATGCAGTCTTTTATTTTCCTGTCTAGTCTGTCTAAAATAAGACTTGCATTTATTTAGTGCATCTTTTCAACTTCAGGCTGCCCAAAGTGCTGTGTGACCATTGCAATATTTTTGAAATGCATCCATTGTTGCATTGTGGACTAGTGTTGCATGTGGTAATACTTAACAGCTGGAGAGGAAGTATCTGTAGCTGCAGCAAAATTTTGATGACTTGAAATAACACGTTCCCCTTTCCCTCTTATTGTAGCTAAATACACAACTGCCATCCCACAGCATCAGTATCTACTTGTATAGGACTTTTTAAAAAAACTCATCTGTGGGATGTGAGCATCATTGGCTAGGCCAGCATTTATTTCTTATTTCTAATCGCCAGAAGGCAATTAACAGTCAACCACCTTGCAGTGGTATAGTGTCACTCACAAATGGACCATACTGGATAAAGATTATCTTCTCTACAGGACATTAGTGAAATAGATGGGTTTTTACACTGGTTTCATATTTATCATTAGGCTAGTTTTCTATTGTAGATTTTCCTGAATTCAAATTTTATCATCTGCCATGATTGAGTTGAAACCTGTGTCCTCAGAATTTGCTTGGGCTTCTGGTTTTGTAGTGAAGCAAACAATAGCTGGGAAGCTTTGACTGGCTAGATAAGGAACAGCAATGTGTATGGTATATCATTGGATAAGATTGCGAGGGGTTCTGTAGCCCATGGATCAGAGGCTGAAAAATATTTTAAAAGAAATTGCTGTTGGTGGAGTGGAAACCGCTCTGACTAAACTTCAGTAGCAGCAGAGGCTGCCCTCCATCCCGACAGCCTCATCGTTGCTTGAAAATATATTTTCCATCCTCCACTCCCATCACTACTTCAGCATTGGGCTGCTGGTGGTGGTCACCTGCTTTTAGCTGATGGACTTCCCCATGAGGCTGGGGAACTGAACTTCTGGTAAAACACCGATGGCCTTGACAAAATGATTCTTAGCAATGCCTTTGCAGATTTCCATTTCCATATGTCAGGAAGCCTTTTAAGTTCCATTCCCGACTTGGCAAGATGGCAGTGATTCTGTAGAACTGCTGTGGACAGCTCTGCCTAACATACTGGTGTTTTTTGCCATCCCTGGCCAACTTATGTGGTGGAATTATTAGTTTAAAACCTTACAGAAAACACATTTGTTAATATTTGGAAGTGGGAAGGATGCCAAAGGGAAATGGAACAAGCACACAGCAGCAAGGAGGACACTCCCCTGCAGCACCTACAACAAAGAGACTGCAGCAGCAGCCTCTCTTGACCCCTTCTGGGGACCTGACAGACTCTCAGGAATTGGCTGTGGCGATGGAGGGACTTACCTTGAAAGTTTGGGGCTGTGATTGAGGAGATCCGTGGGGAGATTTGTGCCCAGGTCCAACCTATTGCATCCATGCTGCAGAAGCATGAGCAGGAGATCCAGGGCCTCTGGGAGATGAGGGAGGAGGTGGAGGGTCGAACTAAGGCCTCGGAAGCTGCAATGGAGTCTTCATCCAGTCAAATCCAGGTGCGGGCCTTGTGAGACAATATCGATGACCTCGAAAATCGAGAGCGGAGAATAAATCTCTGAATTGTTGTGCTCCCGGAAGGTGAGCAGCCAGTGAGCTTCTTTGAAAACAGGCTGCCGAAGTTTTTGGGCCTTTACATCCAGTCCAGCAGGCTACAGATTGAAAGGGCTTATCGGGTTACAGTGCACAGGTCAGGGCTGGTGCAGCACCCCCAGTCCTAGTGCATTTCCATTCATATAAGGGCAAGCAAAACATCATAGAAGCTTTCAGATCCCTAAAAAAAGATCCGCAAGCACTACTGTACAAAAAATCAAAAATCATGTTTGTGAGATGTTTTTCCAGGATTTCTCTGCAGCTGTAATTCGAAAGAGGAAGCCCTTCGATGAAGTTAAAAAGAGGCTGAGGAACCGGGGCATCCAGCACTCCATGAAATACCCCGCAGTGCTCCATTTCAGCACGAGGACTCAGTTTGTAAAATTGACTCAGCGGATAAAGCTAAAAACTTTGTAGACACTTTAAAATAGACAGATTGGCCTGAAGAATATGGTTTAATGTTTGTTCTCTTTTCTATCTTTCCCCATGTTTTCCCTTCCTTTTTTTAAAATTCCTTTTTTTCACCCTAATAATTTCCTTTTTGGAAAGAGGGGAAAAGACCTTGGAATAAGTTCCTTTTTTTTTAATAACTGGATTTTCTGATGAGAAATTTTATGGATGTCCTTTGTTATCTCTCTCCTTTTTTTATTTGTTCTGTTTCCCTTTTAGTCACAAGTTGGGGTGACATGAAACCAGGGATGGGTGGAGTGCTCATCCTGACTTGGTCTTTTTTCTGTTGATTTAAGGATCATCTCCTTGGTTTTTTTTATGGCCTAAGGCTGGGGCACAGTCCTGGTTTGAAGGAACTGTAAAGGAGGGGATGGGTTGGGTGAGTTCAACCTATGCGCAGGGGGAAGAGTCTTCCATTCAAGGTTTTATCGTTGCTTTTTATTTTGTAGTTTTTTGGTAGTAATAGTTGTTTATAGTTATGATAGAGTAGTTTTTGTATATATAGTTCCTCGAATCTGAGTCTTTATTTACTTATGCTCGGCGCTTTGTAAGCAGAGTTCTCCCTCCCAAGGGGTTCAAAGGTCTCTGAAAGGGGATATGGCTAAGTGTCTTATTAAATGGTGCACCTGGAACATTAAGGGAAGTCATTCGCCTGTTAAAAGGAAAAAAAGTGCTTTCTAGTCTTAAGAGGGAAAGGGTTGATATCGCTTTGTTGCAGGAAACCCATTTTGATGATGGGGAACACCTGAAATTACAACAGGGGGGTTATGACCAGGTATTCTTTTCATGCTTTACTACTAAAAGTAGGGGAGTTGCGGTACTTATCCAGAAAAATCTTCCGTTCATATTATTAGAGCAGGTAAAAGATGAGAATGGACGGCTTGTGATACTTAAAGCCCTGATACATGGGGAGGAATATGGCATTTTAAATGTCTACTGTCCTCCGGTGCATCCCCTTAAATTTCTGATTAGTGCTTTCTCTAAGTTGAGTGCTTTTGGAACATGGCACATTATTATAGCAGGGAGGGATTTTAATTGTCTTTTGGATCTGACCATGGACAGGATGCCTTGTGGGCCCCCAACTATTTCTTCGCAGGCCAAGCAGGTGATTGATTTATGCAAGGAGTTGGAGTTGGTGGATATTTGGAAATGTCTTCATCCTACCGGCAGGGATTTCACGTTTTTTTCAAACCCACATAAATGTCACACAAGGATTGACCTCTTTCTGGCTTCCTTGGCCCTTCTGGATTAGATTATGGGTTGTAAAATTGGGAATATAGCTATCTCTGATCATGCAGCAGTGTATTTGGAGGTTAAGGCCAAGAGTGAGGGGCTAAGTTTGCGGCACTGGCATTTGGACCCTTTTCTCCTTAAGGATTCCAAATTTGTGGAATACTTTTTGAAGGAGTTTCAGGAATTCTTAACTATCAACTCAGGCACGGCTAGTAGTCCATCTATGCAATGGGAGATTGCTAAGGCCTTTGCTAGGGGATTAGCTATTTCCTATTCGGCTAGCCGGAAGCGACAGAAGGAGGAACAGCAGTGTCTACTTGAGATGTCGTTGAAAGCCGCCGAGGCGGCACATTGTGTGCGGCCTTCAATGACCAAGCTACAGCGGATCACGGCCCTCTGGGCTGTCTTGAATTCAATACTGACACAAAACGCAGAGAAAGAACTTGCTTTTGCTAGACCAAGGATGTTCGAATATGGGGATAAGGCAGGGAAATATTTAGTGTACCTGACTAGGAAAAAGCGTGCTCCCCAATCCATTACTGACATTAGAGACAGCGCCGGGGTCCTTACGTACAATGCTAAAAAGATTAATGAGGCTTTTCAGAGCTTTTACTCTGAATTGTATTGGTCTGAAGGTTGCCAGGAGAGGAGGGCTAAAATGGAGACCTTTTTTAAGAACCTGGACCTCCCAGAGGTAACCTTGGAACAGGCTTCTCTCCTTAATGCCCCCTTGACAGTTCAGGAAATACAGGAGGCAGCTCGGCAACTTCAGAGTGGGAAAGCGCCTGGCCCTGATGGTCTTCTGGGTGAGTTTTATAAGGATTTTATAGGGATTCTGTCAGGGCTGATATTGGAGATGTACAATCACTCCTATATGCATGAATCCCTACCACCATCTTTGAGAGAAGCTAATATTTCCCTAATTCTTAAGAAGGGGAAGGTTCCTGAGTATTGTGCCTCATACAGGCCATCTCTCTACAAAATTCAGATTTCAAGATTCTGTCCAAGATCCTGGCGCATGAGATTGGGAAGGGTGTTGCCCCATATTATTAAAGAGGACCAGACAGGCTTTATAAGGGGCCATAGGTCCTCTAATAATATTAGAAGGTTGCTAAATATGGTCCAAGCTTGTCAGCAACGATCGATTCAGGGATTGGTGATTTCCTTAGATGCAGAGAAAGCATTTGACCGGGTGGAATGGCCATATCTTTTTTATGTCTTAGAACAGTTTGGTTTGGGTGGAGTCTTTGCTAGGTGGATAGAGGTTTTATATCGCCATCCCCTGGCCATGGTCATCACCAATGGGGTGAAGTCTGGGAATTTTAGGATTGGTAGGGTTAGTCGGCAAGGCTGCCCCCTTTCACCGCTGTTGTTTATGTTGGTGACAGAGCCGCTGGCAGAGGCCATTCATCAGAACGTCCACATAACCGCTCCGGAAGTGGGATCAAGGGCACACAAGTTTACACTGTATGCGAATGATGTCCTTCTGTTTTTATCAAACCTGATGACCTCCATACCCCATTTGATACAATGTATCAATTAATTTGGGGCTATTTCAGGATATAAGATTAACTTTGCAAATTCGGAAGCTATGCCTTTGGGGAACCTTAAGGATGTACCAGAAGTTGAAGGTGGCCCTAAGTTCCCTTTTAAGTGGTCACGGGCAGGGTTCCGATACCTAGGCATTTTTATGACCCCCAAGTTTGATCTGTTATTTCGGACTAACTTTGCTCATTTACTCGACAATATTAGGCGAGATCTCCAGAAATGGGAGGCTCTTCCAATTTCATGGCTAGGCTGAATATCTCTCATTAAGATGAATGTTCTTCCTTGTTTGCTTTATCCTATGTGTATGCTCCCTATAATGTTTCCCAGGTCAACGCTGCGGAAGCTTATGGGGTGGTTTGGTTCCTTTGTCTGGCATCGTGGGCGGCCCCTCATCAAACTTACTAAATTACAGTTGCCTCATGGAGGGGGAGGAGTTGATTTCCCAGGCATCAGGAGGTACCAATTGAGTTCCCTGCTGTCCTTTGTCTGTGATTGGTTAGGTAACGATCCAAACTCAATACGGCTGGATATCGAGGTCTCCCAGGCAAAGTGCCCTCTTACTAACCTGTTGTTCATGGATAAGATGAGGGCAGTTATGGACCATTGCCGGAACCCCATTGCCATTAGTACAATCAAGGCATGGATGGCGATGTGTCAGAGTGAGGGTTGTTTATTCAAGACTTCGCGACTTACACCTATAGTTGGCATGCCAGGGTTCCGACCAGGGATGATGGACTCAGGGTTCAAATTATGGGCAGCAAGAGGAGTTTCTAGTTTGGGAGACTTGTTTGGAGCATTGACAGTTGATTGGAAGTGCATTTTGGTCGATAAAACAGGGAATGAAGAATGGGAGAATTTCGAAGGAGAGATGAATAGGTGCATACCCATGCGAAACAGAAGAATGATCGCCATATATATTAATGTGCAGTTTAGTATTTTGAGATATATTATATTTATTTGATTTATCCAATATTTAAATATCATTTTATTCGATGCTACATTGCAGGTTATAGTCTGTTTTGGTTATGCCGTTGAGTTATTTTTAACGTTTCAAGTTTTGTCAACAATTACTGGATGTTGAATGGTCACAATAACAATCAAGAAAGATTTTGTAATAGTACAGAAGAGGTAGGAAAATTTCAAATTCGTAATCTTATTCCATGTGAAGCATTCTGAACAGTCAAATCCATGTAAGAGTCTATCTTACAAGGCAGATTGAAAATGTAAATGATTTGCTGCACTTCTCCCTGTCTCTTCCTTCTTTCTCGAGTGAAACATTGCTGTGGCTTTAAGAAGTGTGCTTAATTTGGTTTCTTTGAGAGAGAGAGATTGGGGTAACAGGAGCCAAGTAGTCTGAGAAAATAAATGACCTGTGAGGCTTGGGGAATTAAAAAATTGAAACGATAGAAGCAGCCCAAGTGGGTGTGGATCAGCACTCAGATACAGGACTTTTAGGTTGCTTTCAGCCATTGTCACTGGGATCTGAACAGGGTTGGAAGGCAGTGAATCTCTTCCAGTTGCTATTCTCCCTCTCTTGCACGTTTTCTCCCTCTCTGGTGCGTGCTCTCTTCCCCCCCCTCCCCCTTTGGCGTGTGCACCCCACCCCTCCCCAACTCAGTATGTGCCCTCTTACCCTCCCCAACCTCAGCAGACCCCTCCCCCCAACGTTCATCTTCTCACACCTCCCCCTCTCCCGCTCAGCATAAGCCCCCCCCCCTCCCCACAACCAGGCTTGCACCCTCTCCCTCTTCCCCTCCCTTGGCATGCGGCCTTTCCCTTCCTTGGCGTGCACCTTCTCCCTCCCTCCCACCCAGCACGCGCCTTCTCCCTCCCACCCCCCCCCCTCTCAGCACGCGCCTTCTCCCTCCCACCCACCCCCCCCTCTCAGCACGCACCTTCTCCCTCCCACCCACCCCCCCCTCTCAGCACGCACCTTCTCCCTCCCACCCACCCCCCCCTCTCAGCACGCACCTTCTCCCTCCCACCAACCCCCCCCTCTCGTCATGCGCCTTCTCCCTCCCCCCCCTCTCTCGTCACGCGCCTTCTCCCTTCCACCCACCCCCCTCTCGTCACGCGCCTTCTCCCTCCCACCCACCCCCCTCTCGTCACGCGCCTTCTCCCTCCCACCCACCCCCCTCTCGTCACGCGCCTTCTCCCTCCCACCCACCCCCCTCTCGTCACGCGCCTTCTCCCTCCCACCCACCCACCCCCCTCTCGTCACGCGCCTTCTCCCTCCCACCCACACCCCCTCTCGTCACCCGCCTTCTCCTCCCTCCCACCCACACCCCCTCTCGTCACCCGCCTTCTCCTCCCTCCCACCCACCCCCCCTCTCGTCACCCGCCTTCTCCTCCCTCCCACCCACCCCCCCTCTCGTCACCCGCCTTCTCCTCCCTCCCACCCACCCCCCCTCTCGTCACCCGCCTTCTCCTCCCTCCCACCCACCCCCCCTCTCGTCACCCGCCTTCTCCTCCCTCCCACCCACCCCCCCCTCGTCACCCGCCTTCTCCCTCCCACCCACCCCCCTCTTGTCACCCGCCTTCTCCTCCCTCCCACCCACCCCCCCTCTCGTCACCCGCCTTCTCCTCCCTCCCACCCACCCCCCTCTCGTCACCCGCCTTCTCCTCCCTCCCACCCACCCCCCCTCTCGTCACCCGCCTTCTCCTCCCTCCCACCCACCCCCCCTCTCGTCACCCGCCTTCTCCTCCCTCCCACCCACCCCCCCTCTCGTCACCCGCCTTCTCCTCCCTCCCACCCACCCCCCCTCTCGTCACCCGCCTTCTCCTCCCTCCCACCCACCCACCCCCCCCTCGTCACCCGCCTTCTCCTCCCTCCCACCCACCCCCCCTCTCGTCACCCGCCTTCTCCTCCCTCCCACCCACCCCCCCTCTCGTCACCCGCCTTCTCCTCCCTCCCACCCACCCCCCCTCTCGTCACCCGCCTTCTCCTCCCTCCCACCCACCCCCCCTCTCGTCACCCGCCTTCTCCTCCCTCCCACCCACCCCCCCCCTCGTCACCCGCCTTCTCCTCCCTCCCACCCACCCCCCCTCTCGTCACCCGCCTTCTCCTCCCTCCCACCCACCCCCCCTCTCGTCACCCGCCTTCTCCTCCCTCCCACCCACCCTAACCCGCACTCTCCTCCCCTCGGCACGCACTCTCTTCCCCTCGGCGCGCACTCTCTTCCCCTCTGAGGTTTTCTCTGTTCTCAATCATAATTCAATCTGTTTCAGTTCCTTATGTCTCTCTTTTGCCTCTAATTCAAGCTGGTTCATTTGCATTTGAATTTTAGCAATTTCCAAAGTTTGTGATGGCATTTCCAACAATCATAAATGTTGAGCTGTTGTTGCTATTACCTCACCTTTTTTGCACAGACAAAGGCAACCCTGACTCCAGCTGGTCTTTCAATTTTGAAAACCTTTGCCCTGCTCACTTACTATAAAACTCCCAAATTGATTTTTTCCACCCTCAGGAAATTCCTACTGACTGAAAGAACCATTTTTACAAAAAGCACACTGTGTCTTAACAAGCGAATTCAACACCCGAAACAAAGGACACTAACACCGCATGCTGCCTTTGAGTCCAATAATCCTAAATCCACTCCTGAATTTTGATCCTGACAAGAGCCCCCAATTTGTAATGGACCAGAGCAGACCCCCTCAAATTATATTAAGAAGGTAGCCTAGATCCAGAGTGAGAGATGGATGTTGCTGGCTGACCATCTTGAACTGCTGCAGTCCATGTGCTGTATGTAGACTTACAATGCCCTTAAGGAAGGGATTACAGGGCTTTGAACCAGTGACAGAGAAGGAATGATGATATATTCCCCAGTCAGGATGGTCAGTGGCTTGGAGGGGAACCTGCAGAGAGTGGTGTCTCCATGCATCTGATGCCCTTGCTCTTCTAGATGGAGGTGGTTGTAAGTTTAGAGGGTGGTGTCTAAGTATCTTTGGTGAATTTCTGCAGTGCATCTTGTAGATAGTACACACAGCTGCGACTAAGCATTGCTTGTGGATGTGGTGCCAATCAAGTGGGCAGCTTTGTCCTGGATGTCAGATTTCTCGAGTGTTGTTGGAGCTATATCAATCCTGGCAGGTGGGAACTATTGCACCACACTCTTGATATGTGCCTTGTAAATGATGGATAAGTTTTGGGAGACAGGTGGTGAGTTACTAGAGCAGAATTCCCAGTCTCTGACCTTCTCCCATAGCCACAAGTATATATGGTGAGTCTGGTTCTGGTCAACAGTAACTCCCAGGATGTTGATAGGGCATTAAGCAATGATAATGCCATCAAACATCATTGATGTTGATGGTTATTAGCATCTGTGTAGCATTAATGCTGCTTGCCATTTGTCAGTCCAAACCTGGATATTGTCCTGATCTGTCAGACTGGATGTGTGGTTAGTCAGGGAGCTTTGCACCTGAGTGCTACATTGTTCGAGCTTATTGCCTTTTGCACAGGGTATGAAACCAATACGTGTTTATTGGTTTGTTAGTTTTAGACCTACATATTAACAGTGACTACACTTCAAAAATAGTTAATTGGCTGTGAACCGCTTCGTATGGTTGTGTGAATTTCTTTCGAAATGCAAATTTTAGCTCGAAAGAATGGGCTGAACATGTGACTGCAGGGATCGTGCAGGCGGGAAGGTTTCAGGTATATGGATAATTGGGGCTCATCCAGGGAAGGTGGGACCTTGACAAACAGGACGGTCTTCACATGAACCAGAGGGGTACTAATATCCTGAGTGGGATTTGCTGGTGCTATTTGGGTAGGTTTAAACTAGCTTAGTAGGGGGATGGGAACCTGTGGTGTAGTTGCAGTGCACAGGAGGATGAGAGTAGGGAGGACATGGACAGCATTTCACAGCCACAGGAATGTGCTGACAGACAGCAAGCTGGTTTGAAGTGCGTCTACTTCAAGGCCAGGAGTATCTAGAATAAGGTAGGTGAGCTTGCAGCATGGATAGGTACCTGGGACTTCGATGTTGTGATCATTTCAGAGACATGGATAGAGCAGGGTCAAGAATGGATGTGGCAGGTTCCAGGGTTTAGATCTTTTATTAAGATCAATGCTGGTGGTTAAAAAAGGGGAGGTGTGGCTTTGTTAGTCAAGGACAGTATAATGGTGGCTGAAAGAACTTTTGACGGGAACTCGTCTACTGAGTTAGTATGAGCTGAGGTTAGAAACAGGAAAGGCGAGGTCACACTGCTGGGATTTGTTTAAAGGTCTCCGCAACGTTCCAGGGATGTGGAGGAGAGGATTGGCGAAATCATTCTGGGTAGGAGTGAAAGGAACAGGGTGGTCACTATAGGAGACTTTATCTTGCCCTGCATTGACTGGAAATGCTACGTCGGATGGATCAGTTTTTGTCCAATGTGTGCAGGAGGGTTTCCTGACACGGTATGTCGAAGGGCTGGCAAGAGGGGAGACCACACTGGATCTGGTACTTGGTAATGAACAGGCCAGGTGTTTGATTTAGTGGCAGGTGAGCACTTTGGAGAGAGTGACAATAATTTGGTTACATTTAGTTTAATGATGGAAAGGGATAGGTACATACCACAGGGCATGAGTTACAGACAGGGGAAGAGCAATTATAATGCAATTAGGCAGGACTTAGGAGGCAGAGAATGGGGCAGCAAAATGCAGGGGATGGGAACAGTTGAAATATAGAGCTGGTTTAAGGAACAGATACTGCATGTCCTTGGTAGGTATGTTCCTGTCAGGCAGGGAGGAAGTGATCAGGTAAAGGAACCATGGTTTACTAAAGAAATTGTATCTCTTGTTAAGCGGAAGAGGGAAGCTTATGTGACGTTGAGACAAGATGGTTCAGATGAGGCGATGGAGAGTTACAGATTAACTAGGAAGGATTTAAAGAGAGAGTTAAGAAGAGCAAGGAAGGGACATGAGTAGTCTTTGGCAGGTAGACTAAAGGAGAACCCTAAAACTTTCCTTAGGTATGTTAGGAATAAAAAGATGACTAGGGTAGGAATAGGGCCAGTCAGAGATAGAAGTGGGAAGTTGTGTGTGGACCTTGTGAAAATCAGAGAGGTACTAAACGAATATTTCTCATCTGTTTTCACTCAGGAGAAGGAGAATATTGTAAAGGAGAAGACTGAGATACAGGCTATTAGACTAGAAAGGATTGAGGTTAGTAAAGAGGTGGTGTTATCAATTCTAGAATGTGTGAAAGTAAATAAGTCCCCTGGGCTGGATGAGATTTATCCAAGGATTCTCTGGGAAGCTAGAGAGGAGATGGTGGAGCCTCTGGCCATGATCTTTGATTCATCATTGTCTATAGGTTTAGTACAAGAGGACTGGGGAATTGCAAATGTGCCCTTGTTCAAGAAGGGCAGTAGAGATGACCCAGGTAATTATAGACCAGTGAGCCTTCCTTCTGTTTTAGGAAAAGCTTTGGAAAGGATTATAAGAGATAAGATTTATAATCATCTAGCAAGCAGCAACTTGATTGGAGATAGTCAACATGATTTTGTCAAGGGCAGGTCGTGTCTCACAAACCTCATTGAGTTTTTTGAGAAGGTGACCAAGCATGTAGATGAGGGTAGGGCAGTTGATGTGGTGGTTGATGTGGTGTATATGGACTCTAGTAAAGCCTTTGATAAAGTTCCAAATGGTAGGCTTTTGGAGAAAATGCGGAGGCATGGGACTGAGAGTGATTTAGCAGTTTGGATTAGAAACTGGCTTTCTGTAAGGAGGCAGCGAGTGGTGGTTCATGGAAAATATTCAGCCTGGAGTCCAGTTACTAGTGATGTGCCACAAAGATCTGTTTTGGGACACTGCTGTTTGTCATTTTGATAAATGACTTGGACGCAGGCATAGGTGGATGGGTTAGTAAGTTTGCAGATGATACTAAAGTTGGTGGAGTAGTGGACAGTTTGGAAGAATGTTACAGGTTCAGGGGGACTTGGAAAAACTACAGGATTGGGCTGAGAGGTCACAAATGGAGTTCAATCCAACTAAATGTGAGGTGATTCACTTTGGGAAGAATAACAGGAAGGCAGAATACTGGGTCAATGGAAAGATTCTTGGTAGTGTGGATGTTCAGAGGGATCTTGGTGTCCATGTGCATAGGCCCCTGAAAGTTGCCACCCAAATTGATAGTGCTGTTCAGAAGGCATACGGTATGTTAGGTTTTATTGGTAGAAGGATTGAATTCCAGAGCTGTGATGTCATGCTGCAACTGTACAAAACGCTAGTGCAGCCTCACTTGGAATACTGTGTGCAGTTCTGGTCGCCCCATTACAGGAAGGATGTGGAAGCATTGGAAAAGGTTCAAAGGAGATTTACCAGGATGTTGCCTGGTCTCGAGGGAAGGTCTTATGAGGGAAAGGCTGAGACATTTGGGTTTGTTCTCATTGGAGAGAAGGTGGCCAAAGGGATTTAATAGAGACATAGAAGCTGATCAGAGGATTAGATAGGGTGGACAGTGAGAATCTTTTTCCTAGGATGATGACGTCAGCTTGTACGAGGGGGCATAGCTGCAAACTGAGGGGTGATAGATTTAAGACAGATGTCAGAGGCAGGTTCTTTACTTAGAGAATGATAAGGGTGTGGAATGCCCTGCCTGCCAATGTAGTTAACTCAGCCACATTAGGGGCATTTAAACAGTCCTTGGATAAGCACATGGATGACGATGGGATAGTGTTGGGGGATGGGCTTAGATTAGTTCGCAGGTCGATGCAACATCGAGGTTCTGAGCTGTTATGTTCTATGTTAGTTACCGTTCTACAAAGTTAGTGGACAGTTTTCTCCAGTACAGGTTTATTTTTACCCCTCCAACAATGTCTTTCAAGTGGATTGTTTGGTAATTATTGCATTACCTTTTGTGAGAGCTTGCTGTGCAAATTGGCTGCCATGTTTCTTACAGTGTAACTGCAACTAGACTTCAGTTTTGTCTAATTGGCTATGAACTGCTTTGAGAGTTAGTGAAAGGCCCCATGTGAATGCAACTCACATTTGTTTGGACCATTTTCTCTTTTAAATCATTGTACTTTATTGCTGGCATTATGATACTGTCTCTTAATGTTCCAAGCCTTTCATCCTTCCCTGTTCCTGTTGGAAGGAATATTTCATTGTGAATCTGACCCAGTTACAGCTAGTTTTCAACTACCATGGTGTTTTTCATGTATTTCGGTAAATGATTCTGGATTCCAAAATTTATTTCCTCACGCACATTTCAAATCATGAAAGAACTTAAGTTTATGCAGTGTCTTCAATTTTGACTTTGGAAACCATTTTAGTACCTTTAACAGTTTATTTTCATGTCCTAAAATCAAGTACAGGGATCCAGGAGTACAGTGAAATGTTTACAAAGTAGCCATTCTACCTTAGGTACAAAGGCAAAGAGGTACAAAATCTTCGATACAAAGTAGAAAATTAATGAAATAAGGTAAAAATTAAACCTCACAGTCCTTAGTATCATGTCAAAAAAAAACTGTCCTCCTTTAGCCATGAGTCTGCAGAAGCTCCATGCTGGGCTTCCTCACGAGGGCTGGATCTCTTCTGTACAGTGCTCAGTCCCCTGGGTGCGTGCTCTTCTGCGATGCTGTCTTACTGTTGACTGCAAGAGTCCAGTCCACTTTGCCAGACATCTTGCCACTGACTGTCATCCATGCTCTTTAGCCACCTTGCTGCAGATAGCCAGAATCCTGACTTGGTACAACACCGAGCCCCTAAGCTGCTTCCAAACTCTGGACTTTGAAGAAGGCTGCGGTAGCATTGCATTAGCTGCCTTGTGCCAAATACCCACCCTGGGCCCACAGCCACAGCTGTCCCTGCTGCTTCCATGACTGAGCTCCCCCCAGAAGGTGAGGTGAAAAAAAAATGAAAAAATGATTAAAAAAAGCAACAAAAGAGGTCAGAGCAGATAAGTTATGGCCCAAGACTCCTACTCCGTTGTCATCTTGGAAGAAAAATCAGCAAAGTTGTCCCAGCCTAACATGTACCCATTTATACCTACTCTGTTTTCCACCTTTCAGCCAACTTGCAATTTATGATGCCAAGGGCCTATCAATCTCAAACATTTCTAATATCACTTTGTCAGCGTAGTTCTTATTGCCTATATCTAATTGCTCTTAAGAGATAGTCAGTGAACTGCTATTTTGAAAGACTGCTGGGAAATTGCTAGCTTGTAAGGAAAGTTGAACCACTGATGATGAAGGAGCGATGGTGTCCATCTAAGCTATGATAATGTGTGATTTTAGAGAGGATTTGGCATCATTATGCAATAATTTATGAAAAGTGACAGGGAAGCAGGTTTCGTCATATTGGACTGCCTACAGCAAAACTGAGCTTTTGGGGAAATTTATTGTGTCCCTCAATTTGAAACTTGGTGAAAATATCCCTGCTGTAAATAAGCAAATAACCAGGAACACAGAATTACAATTGTTACATGGTATAAGGAGGCCAATAGGCACGTTGTGTACTGATCCACAACATGACACTGCAACTGTACTATCATTGAACTTGACCAACTTGCATTAAAAAAAAAACAAATTAACTGATCTCTTTTTCTCTCCTAGGTATCAGAAGCATGTACATACTTACAGGATCTTACCCGATGAAGATGATTTTCTGGCAGTACAGGTGAGAGAAGCAGACTGAGGCTGATTGGCACTTTAGTTCTGTGTTTCTGTGCTGTCAATAATGTAATGTTATTAGCCACACATGGCCAACTGGGAATCCAGATGTAGCTAATTGAATTTCTTCATGAGTTGATGAGTCAGATTCTGTTGAACATGTGATCAGAGTATTCCATATTTGTATGGCATATGCATGCTATCTGTAACCCTTTTTATTGGTTGGCAAAGTACCAACATATGAAGCATGTTTTGTTTCGCAAGAACTAGATATGACCATTGTGTAAGAGAATTATAGGCATACAACTTGATAGTCACCATTGGACAAAAGTTGGATTGGATTGAAAAAAAATCATGAATGGGATGTGGGTGTTGCTGGTTGGACCAGCATTTATTTTCCATCATTATATGCTGTTGAGAAGATGGTGGTGAACGTCCTTCTTGAATTACTGCAGTTTATTTGGTGCAAGTTGACCTACAATGCTATTAGGGAAGAAGTTCCTGGATTTTGACTCAGTGGCAGTGAAAGAACAGATATCTTCCCAAATCAGGATGGTGGGTGACTTGGAGGGATATTTGCTAATGGTGGTGGATCCATGAATCTAATGTTCGTGTCCTTCTAGGTGGTAGAGGTTGTAGATGGTGGCTGAAAGAGCATAACAAATATGAACAAGAGTGGACCATATGATCTGTTGAACCTGGTCCATCATTCAATCTGATCATGGCCGGACAAGAGCTCCACATTCCTGCTAACTCCTCATATCCTGTGATTGCCTAAGAGACCAAATATTTGACTACCTCAACATTGAATATATTCAAATGATGGAACTCTTTGGGGTAATGATTTCCAAAGATGAACACGAGTGAAGATTAGTTTTCCTGATTTCAGTTCTTGAATGAACAGCTGCTTATACTGAGACTCTGTCCCTGTGTTCTAGATTTTCCTGTTGGGGAAACAATTTGGTTATCACGTCCTGTCACAACTTTTAATATTTTTTTCATGGAATACTAATGTCACTAGCAAGGCTGGTAATTTTTGTTCATCTCTAATTCATTTGAGAAGCTGGTGATGAATTACTGCCTTGATGTGCTGTGTTCATGTGATGTAAGTAGATATTAATTTGGAGTAGAATATGGAGGCTCAGGCATTGATGATGATCTTGTGTTTTTCATTAAAACAGACTTCTCAAGGCGTGCAGGTGAGACGCTTCAAAACACTGACTGAACTTATCACGTCCTACCTCCAGCCAAACCAGGGCCTGGTCAGTACACTGCTGTATCCTGTAGAGAGGGAGGACAAGAAGGAGACAGCCGAGGACAAGGACTACTCAGGTATTTTTTTTTGTTTGGAAGGGCTGACTTATTACAAGCACTGACTAGTTTCGTCAGCTCAATGGGAGCTGATGTTTCAAGACTAATGACCATTTATTCATTTGTAACCCTGAGCCCCAACATTATTTTCATAGCTTCTTCATTGTCTATCCTTTTCCTCTGCTGGTCCACCATGAGCTGTCTTCAATCACACCTCACCAGTGACATTGACTCCTTTCTCCTGGGCTTAAATTGCGAACTTTTCACCTTCCCTTCCTGCTGCCTCCACAAATTAACACATGGTTCCCTTTCCTCAAGCTTTCGGAACTGCTATCATCATTCCTCCAAATAAACAAGCCACTACAACTCCTTTCTAACAGATGCCCTTAGTCAACACATTGACTGGAATTGTTGACCTAATTTTTTTTAAACTTTTTTTTAAATTTGAAGTTATAAAGTTTCTCCTCATCTTGCTGGTAATTTAGTAAATCCCTTGATGGATTGGTGGATTTGAACTTGACTTAATTATTGCTGTGGAGAGAAAGTGAGGTCTGCAGATGCTGGAGATCAGAGCTGGAAATGTGTTGCTGGAAAAGCGCAGCAGGTCAGGCAGCATCCAGGGAACAGGAGAATCGACGTTTCGGGCATAAGCCCTTCTTCAGGAATTATTGCTGTATTTTGCTCATCCATTTCTCATAATGCTGATAAGGCAGTTAACATAACACTGGATTCCTTCTGTATCCCTGTGCAGCCAATTCTGCTTCAACACCACTCTAAATCTTGCCGCAGTTGTTGAATTACCACATTGCTTTCCAACATCAAGTCTAGGTCACCGATAATTGCCTCAAACTAAATATGGGGAAGACCAAAGCCACTGTTTCAGTCCCTGCCATGAACTTGATTCCCTTGCCCCAAGCTACACCCCTCAACCTAACAATTGTCAGAAGCCAAATCGGACTGTTCACATCTTTGGCTTTATGCTTGACCTTGTCCTTCCAAACATGCATTTACTTTATCAAGACCATCTATTTCTATCTCAGTAATGTGGCCAGCATCTGGCCTTCCGTCAGCTCACTGCCGCTGAAATCGATGCCTTTGTTCCCTTTTAGTCTTGCCTGAGTGTTCACTAGGCTGACCCCCTTAATCTTAAGTTCATTAAAAACCCTTCTGTCTGTGCTCAAATTGGCACAAAGATCCACGCACCCATCACCCACTGTGCTTGCTTATCTGCACTGGCTGGGGAATCAATTTTAAAACGTTCATAGTTGTTTTCAAATCTGTTTGTAGTCGTGTCCCTTCTTATTTCTGCAATCTCCTTAAAGCTTCACAACCTTCCAAGATCTCTCCGTTCCTCCAATTCTGCCATCATCTGTATTCCTATTTTTAACGACTCCACCATTGGCCCTTGCTCAGCTGCCTAGGACTTGAGCTTTGAATTCGCCTTGTAAATCTCTCTGCTTCACTTCCCCTCTTTCCAATGAGGCATGTGGTAGCTCCATCTTCTTAATGAGGACTGAAAACTTTCTACCTCTTCCCACTATTTACATGGAGCAAATTGTAGATTTTAATTTTTTAAAATCTTTTTGTAGATGGTGAAGATGAGAAGCCACCTTTACCCCCTCGCTCTGCTTCTACCAGTTTCAGTGGCAGTGCTGGCACTTGCCTTAGTCCGGTCGCGCAAGATGGAGCAGCAGACAGGTAAATTGAAGTCAAGGAGTACAAGACATCATACTAGTAAGAACGCCAGTGGAGTTAGTTTCTTCAATGGATGTTTAATAAGGCATGCCATGGGAACAGCTCTTTTCTTGAAATGTTTGATGGAATTTAGGCATTGCTGGCAAGGCCAGCATTTGTTGCCTGTCCTTAATTGCACCCTTGAAATTACCACGTCAGGGTTGGAGAATATGTCCTTAACAACATTAAAGTAGAGTTGAAGTCGCATGGAGGCTAGACCAGTAACGTTGGTAAATTTCATTCCCAATGTGAGTTAGATCATTTTTGCATGATGGTCAGTTGTCATGACAATACTGTTCATCATCATCGAGATAATTTTATATTTTCAGTTGTATTAATTAAATTTAAATTTCCCTGGCTGCTGTCGTGGGAGTCATAGAGATGTACAGCATGGAAACAGACCCTTCGGTCCAACCTGTCCATGCTGACCAGATATCCCAACCCAATCTAGTCCACCCTCCAGCACCCGGCCCATATCCCTCCAAACCCTTCCTATTCATATACCCATCCAAATGCCTCTTAAATGTTGCAATTGTACCAGCCTCCACCACATCCTCTGGCAGCTCATTCCATACACGTACCACCCTCTGCATGAAAAAGTTGCCCCTTAGGTCTCTTTGATATCTTTCTCCTCTCACCCTAAACCTATGCCCTCTAGTTCTGGACTCCCCGATCCCAGGGAAAAGACTTTGTCTATTTATCCTATCCATGCCCTTCATAATTTTGTAAACCTCTATAAGGTCACCCCTCAGCATCCGACGCTCCAGGGAAAACAGCCCCAGCCTGTTCAGCCTCTCCCTATAGCTCAAATCCTCCAACCCTGGCAACATCCTTGTAAATCTTTTCTGAACCCTTTCAAGTTTCACATCATCTTTCCGATAAGAAGGAGACTAGAATTGCATGCAATATTCCAACAGTGGCCTAACCAATGTCCTGTACAGCCACAACATGACCTCCCAACTCCTGAATGCAATACTCTGACCAATAAAGGAAAGCATACCAAACGCCTTCATTCTAGCATCTGCAGTAATTTGGCGCCTTCACTATCCAATCTACCTGTGACTCCACTTTCAAGGAGCTATGAACCTGCACTCCAAGGTCTCTTTGTTCAGCAACACTCCCTAGGACCTTACCATTAAGTGTACAAGTCCTGCTAAGATTTGCTTTCCCAAAATGCAGCACCTCGCATTTATCTGAATTAAACTCCATTTGCCACTTCTCAGCCCATTGGCTCATCTGGTCCAGATACTGTTGTAATCTGAGGTAACCCTCTTCGCTGGCTACTACACCTCCAATTTTGGTGTCATCTGCAAACGTACTAACTGTACCTCTTATGCTCGCATCCAAATCAGTTATGTAAATGGTGAAAAGTAGAGGACCCAACACCGATCCTTGTGGCACTCCACTGGTCACAGGCCTCCAGTCTGAAAAACAACCCTCCACCACCACCCTTTGTCTTCTACCTTTGAGCCAGTTCTGTATCCAAATGGCTAGTTCTCCCTGTATTCTATGAGATCCAACCTTGCTAATCAGTCTCCCATGCGGAACCTTGTCGAAGGCCTTACTGAAGTCCATATAGATCACATCTACTGCTCTGCCCTCATCAATCTTCTTTGTTACTTCTTCAAAACACTCAATCAAGTTTGTGAGACATGATTTCCCACGCACAAAGTCATGTTGACTATCCCTAATCAGTCCTTGCCTTTCCAAATACATGTACATCCTGTCCCTCAGGATTCCCTCCAAACAACTTGCCCACCACTGAGGTCAGGCTCACCAGTCTATAGTTCCCTGGCTTGTTTTTACCGCCCTTCTTAAACAGTTGCACCACGTTTGCCAACCTCCAGTCTTCTGGCACCTCACCTGTGACTATTGATGATACAAATATCTGAGCAAGAGGCCCAGCAATCACTTCTCTAGCTTCCCACAGAGTTCTCGGGTACGCCTGCTCATTTCCTGGGGATTTATCCACCTTTAACCGTTTCAAGACATCTAGCACTTCCTCCTCTGTAATCTGGGCATTTTGCAAGATGTCACCATCTATTTCCCTACAGTTGATATCTTGCATATCCTTTCCCACAGTAAATACTGATGCAAAATATTCATTTAGTATCTCCCCCATTTTCTGTGGCTCCACACAAAGGCGGCCTTGCTGATCTTTGAGGGACCCTATTCTCTCCCTAGTTACCCTTTTGTCCTTAATACATTTGTAAAAGCCCTTTGGATTCTCCTTAATTCTATTTGCCAAAGCTATCGCACGTACCCTTTTTGCCCTCCTGATTTCCCTCTTAAGTTGACTCCTACTTCCTTTATACTCTTCTAAGGATTCCCTTGATCTATCCTGTCTATACCTGACATATGCTTCCTTCTTTTACTTAACCAAACCCTCAATTTCTTTAGTCATCCAGCATTCCCTATACCTACCAGACTTCCTTTTCACCCTGACAGGAATATACTTTCTCTGGATTCTTGTTATCTCATTTCTGAAGACTTCCCATTTTCCAGCCGTCCCTTTACCTGCGAACATCTGCCTCCAATCAGCTTTCAAAAGTTCTTGCCTAATACCATCAAAATTGGCTTTCTCCAATTTAGAACTTCAACTTTTAGATCTGCTCTATCCTTTTCCACCACGATTTTAAAAAGAATAGAATTATGGTAACTGGCCCCAAAGTGCTCCCCCACTGACACCTCAGTCACCTACCCTGCCTTATCTCCCAAGAGTAGGTCAAGTTTTGCACCTTCTCTAGTAGGTAATCCACATACTGAATCAGAAAATTGTCTTGTACACACTTAAGAAATTCCTCTCCATCTAAACCTTTAACACTATGGCAGTCCCAGTCGATGTTTGGAAAGTTAAAATCCCCTACCATAACTACCCTATTATTCTTAGATAGCTGAGATCTCCTTACAAGTTTGTTTCTCAATTTCCCTCTGACTATTGGGGGTCTATAATACAATTCCAATAAGGTGATCATCCCTTTCTTATTTCTCAGTTCCGCCCAAATAGCTTCCCTGGATATATTTCCGGGAGTATCCTCCCTCAGCACAGCTTATCAAAAATGCCACTCCCCCTTCTCTTTTGCCTCCCTTTCTATCCATCCTGTAGCATTTGTATCCTGGAACATTAAGCTGCCAGTCCTGCCCAAACCTGAGCCATGTTTCTGTAATTGCTATGATATTCCAGTCCCATGTTCCTATCCATGCCCTAAGTTCATCTGCCTTCTCTGTTAGGCCCCTTGCATTGAAATAAATGCAGTATAATTTATTTGTCCTATCTTGTCCATACCTGCCCTTACTGTTTGATTCACTTCTGTTCTCAACTGTACCAGTCTCAGATTGATCTCTTTCCTCACTATCTCCCTGGGTCCCACCCCTCCACCTTACTAGTTTAAATCCTCCCAAGCAGTTCTAGCAAATTTCCCTGCCTGTATATTAGTCCCCTTCCAATTTAGGTGCAATGCGTCCTTCTTGTACAAGTCACTTCTACCCCAAAAGAGATTCCAATGATCCAAAAATGTGAATCCTTCTCCCATAAACCAGCTCCTCAGCCACGCATTCATCTCAATCCTCCTATTCCTATCCTCACTAGCTCGTGATTTGGACTTAAATCCCCAGAATGTTAGCGTGGTCATAAGAAAATGTAGGGATGCTTCAGTGGGATTTGGACAAGTTGAGTGGGCAAATGCATAGTAGATAAAGTTAAATGTGGGATTATCCACTTTGTATAGGATAAAACAGGAAAACACCGGATTAGGAAATAGGGAGTTGCAACGAGGTATGGGTGATCTTGTACACAAGCTAATGAAAGTAAGTATTGCAAATGCAGCAGGTGGTGAAAAATGAATGGCGGAGCAGGCTGTAGAGGCTTCTGTTCCTATTTCTTATGGTCTTAAGAAGGCAAATGGTATGTTGGCCCTCATAGCAAAGTGGATTTGAGTGCAGGAGCAGGATGTCTTGCTGTAGTTTAACAGGAGCCACACCTGGAGTATTTGCAGTTTTGGGCTCCTTTTCTGAGGACGGTCTCCTTAATCTAAGTACAAAGAATGTTCACTAGACTGATTCCTGGGATGACTAGACTGATATATGGAGCAAATTTGGAATGATTAGGATTATATTCACTGGAGTACAGAAGAGTGAGAAGGGGATCTCATAGAAACCAATAAAATCCTAATAGGTCTAGATAGAATAAATGCAGGAACGATGTTCCCTATGATTGAGGAGTCCAGAACTGGGGGTCACAGTCTAAGAGTACGGGTTAGGCTATTTAGGACAGAGATGAAAAATTTCATCACCCAGAGGGTGGTGAGCCTGTGGAATTCTCAGGCTGCTATTGAGTCAGTCTACATTTCCTACTGCCTTGGGAAATAAGCCAACATAATCGAAGAACCTAGTTATACTCTCTTCCACCTTTTTTCATTGGGCAGAAAACATATATCAACAGATTCAAGAACAGCTTTTTCCCCGTTGTTATCAGACTTATGAATGGACCTGTCATATACTGGAGCTGATCTTTCTCTGCATCTTCTTTGTAGCTGCAACACTATATTTTACATTCTGTTCTATTGCTCTGAGGTACTTGTGTAAGGTACAATTTGTCTGGTTAACACGCAACACAAAAGTTTTCACTGTCTTGGTATGTGTGACAATAATAATAAAGTAATTCACAGAAATCAGTTGAGGCCAAAATATTAAAATTTTTCAATAACGAGTTAGACATAGTTCTCAGGGCCAAAGGGATCAAAGAATATGGACGAAAGCGGGGACAGGGTACTGAGTTGGAAGATCAGCCTTGATCATATTGAATGGCAGAGCAGACTCGAAGGGCTGAGTAGCCAAGTCCTCCTATTTTCTCTATTTCTATTCCTTTCTCTGTGCCATATTCATTTGGCTGTCACGCAAATGCACTGAGCTTGTATTGTCAAGGTGCAACCTGTATTCAGAAAGGCCATGCAGATTCTAAAGTTAAAAGGAGGAGAGCAATCCTGAGTCTGCTCTGCAAGTTACAGATTTAGCTGTAAAAATAATTGTATCTTATTGCACCAGTATCTTCAGTAAGCCCCTAAAACATGCTGAAATGAAGTCATCCAACTTCATGGGTGACTTCAGTGCGAAAGAGTTAATTTGATTTTCTGAGATGGAACCTGTGATTCACCCTCAAAGCTTTCAGGTAAGTTATTCAAAATCAATACAAATACTAAACTGTAACTACTTGTAATTTTGAAAATATTATCTTTCACTGATTTGTGCACCGAGATATTACTGCTCAGAAAAAGTTTGACAGTTGTCTTCCTCTCTGTATTGAGTTCTGTTCAGTGAAAGCATTCCTACTTTTGGGATTCAGGCTGCTAATTCAAGTTCTATTGCAGAACATAGGAACGGGATCAGGCCATTGAGCGCCTTAAGCCTGATCCAACGATCTTTTAACTTATGTCTGTCTCTATACCTTGGAAGTTTTTGCCTCAGTGCTACATTGTTAGAGAAGCTCATTCTTGGATGAACTTTTAATCTGAGGTTTGTCTCCTGTACGGGTGGATGTTAAAGATCATGTTGGAATATGGAAAGTATTTTGGGATAGCTAAGGATATTAGACTGCAGCTTTGCAAATCTGTTCTCAATACTTGGTGTCATTAACTCAAAGGTCTCTGTTTGATATGCTGTCAATGGAATTTAGCTGGAGCAGCAGCTAGGTACAGATGAGCCAGCATCCTAGAATTGTGAAATTGATTAGTGATTCCAATCCCAGGTTGCTCTCTCTCAACCCTTGGATAGGCAGTGAGATCAAGGTTTGACTCAGCTGTGCTGGTCTCCAGGTGGACTAACTTGCTAATACACTTGGCTCAATTGAAGAGTACATATTTGGATGAAGGTTACATGTGGAAGCTGATGCTGGAATGAAGTTGCACATACAGCAAAGAGATATTTGAGGTGAAAAAGAGGAGAAACTCTCTAACCTGCTGCTCCGAAGAAACCTCTTTAAAACAGAATTAGAACCAGCTGAAGCATTCAAAGCGCATGCCACAAACATTACAGTGGTTATTGATCATTTCATTCTGGTGTCAAACCACAGGTTCACCATCATGCAGGTGTCATGTTCATATCTAATGTGCTGAGGTTCTATTTCTTCTCCCCCGCATTATCCCCTCACCACATCAAAATCTTTCCCTCTCACTTTACATCGAATGTATTGCATAAAAACTAGTCACTAATATCTTTGTGTATCACTGTTTATCTCCCTCATGATCCTCCTCTATCCTTTGTCATGTAATTTTAACAGCATAGAATTGTATTCCTTTCTCCTTCACTTATTTATTGAACTGCATCTTTATTACATCCATAATGATCCACATCAACTGCCTGTTGTATCAATGTTCATATTCTCACCACTTTCTGGTTAAATAAATTTGTTCTAAATCCCTCTTTGGTAGTGATGCATATTGAGGGTTTCTGGTTTTGCTTTCAGCACACTGTATCTAATGTTAACCTTTTCTAATTTCAAATTTCTTCGAGTCACTCATCAGCCTTCTCTTCTTATTCAAGAATAAAGTGTCCCAGCCTGTTCCTCCTTTCTTAATTGGTGTAATCTTTCAGAGCTCAGTCTCCAGCTTTGTAATTCTTCTTTTGGACCATCTTTAGTTGCTCTGCATCCTTTTTTTTATATAATAAGGAAGCCACAATTGATAGTGTGATCGTGTGGTCTAACCAATGTCCAATACTTTCAGGTGTTAACTAATTCCACTCCCTAAGCCAAATGACTGTTTTACATTTTCCATTTAAAATGAAGACTATAACAAAGAAATATGTCCTAAAGTGTTTCAATTAAATTATTTAGTGCATTACTCTTTAGTGGGACCTTGCTTTGTCAAAATTGGCTGACATTTTTGCGACATTATAACAGCTGATTACATTTCGAGTCATAGAGATGTACAGCACAGAACGTCTCTATGGTCCCTTCGATCCAACTCATCCATGCTGACCAAATATCCTAACCTAATCTAATCCCATTTGCCAGCTTGGCCCATATCCCTCTAAACTCTTCCTCATAAATCCATCCAGATGCCTTTTATATGTTATAAATATAGCAGCCTCCACCACTTCCTCTGGCAGCTCATCCCATACATGCACCACCCTCTGCATGAAAAAGTTGCCCCTTAGGTCCCTTTTATTATCTTTCCCATCTCACCCTAAACCTATGCCCTCTAGTTCTGGTCTCCCCCACCCCAGGGAAAAGACTCTTTGTATATTTATCCTATCCATGCCCCGCATGATTTTATAAACCTCTATAAGGTCATCTCTCAGCCTCTGAGGCTCCAGGAAAAACAGCCCCAGCTTATTCAGTGCCTCTCTATAGCTAAATCTTCCAACCCTGGCAACATCCTTCATAAACTTAATTGGCTGTAAGGCATTTCATAAACTCCTGTGCTTATTAAAGACACCATATAAATGCAAGTCTGTTTGTTTAGAAAATGTTTTCAAGACTATCAAGTTGCCTTTCTCTCGAATTTTAATGTAATTAAATTTCCTAGGCTGCCTCACAAACATTTATCAAACAACATTTGACATCAAACCACATGAGTGCGTGTACAAACAGTGAAACTTGGGAACTTGAAGATTTTTGGGGATATGGGGAGATTGTGGGAAGGAATTCCAAGTTTCAGACTGAAGCAGTAGAAGGCCTGCCGACCAATAGTGCGTTTTGTTTTTATTCATTCATAGGATGTGAGCTTTCATAGACCTTTACAGCACTGAAGGGGGCCATTTGGCTTATTTTGACCACACTAATAAAAAAAGTATTTGGAGGCTATGCCACTGATATCTAAATGCTGTTCAAATGTTACTGGTATTTCTGACTTAACCACCTTTCTGTTAGTAAGTTCCAGGCTCTCACTACTGTCTGAGTCAAATACTTCTCCTCAACTCTCCTCTTAGCCTTCAATCACTGATCTTAAATCTATGCCCCTTGGTTATTGACCCCTCTAGTGGAAGAAAAATGCCTTCCTATCCAACCTATCAATGACCCTTAAAACCCTTACGCACCTCTACCAGATAGGCTGTCAACCTTCACTGCTCCAGGGGAAACAACTCCAGCCTACCCAATGCTTCCTCTTGGTTCAGACCCTTCAGTCTCAAGCAGCATCCTAATAAGCCTCCTCTGTAGAGCAATCGTGTCCTTCTATAATGTGGTGACCAGAACTGCACATGGTGCTACAGTTCTGGCTGAACATTTCCATTGTATTTTATGCTTCGGTTAATAAAGACAAGTATCCCATATGCCACCTTAACCACCTTATCCACCTCTCCTACGAATATAAGGGATCTGTGGATATGCAGACCAAAGTCCCTCAGATCTTCCATACTTTCCAGGGTCCTACCATTAATAGTGCAATTTCTGGCCTTGTTAGCCTCCCCTCGTAACTTATCTGTCACTTTTCCAGGTTGAATTCCACTTTCCACTGCTCCACCCAGCTGTCAAAGTTCATTGAAATCCTCATGCAGTCTATAGCTGTCTTCAATATTTGTCAACCTAATAATTTTTGTGTCAAACCCAGAAAATATTGGAGAAATTCAGCAGGTCTGGAAGCATTTGTGGAGAGAGAGAAATAGGGTTAAACTTTTGAGTCTGATTTGACTCCTCTTCAGAATTGTGATTCTGGTTGAGTTTGTAACAAGAAGGATAGAATTTCATTTCAAATCCATGTGGGGTGAGGTAAAGCCAGAGACAGTCACTGAGGAATGAGGTGTTACTGTGAAAGTGAGTTTTGGCAAACAATTTATCCAACTCTAGGGGGGAGATAGGAAAATGTGACCAAGCTGAAAAATTAAAATGAAAGTCCTGTCGGACAGAAGGACATAACTTCTTCAAAGTGGCCATATCTGGAAGAGAAGAGGCAATGAATTAAACATGCAAATAAAAGGAATATACTGCAGATATATCAGCTCTGGCAGCATCTGTGGTAAGAAAAACGCAGTATTTCAAGTCCGATATGAATATTCAGAACTGTTTTGTGTTTTCCATAAATTTCTTGACTATACCCTCAATATTCAAGTTCATTTACGTACTCTACTGGCAGCAATATCCCCAGCATTGAAATGAGATTCAAACCTGTGTCCCAAAAACTTTTGTGTGGGATTCTGAATTACTAGACCAGTAACATAACCACAATATCACCACCTCAGATGTGGAACCAAAAATGAAGTGCATACACTTTGGAAAATTCTAACATTGGAGAGGATTAAAAAGAGAAGGGAAAAGGCTAGGCAGGTTTTGAGCATGGAATTTTAAATTGGAGTTGATGCACAGGCAAACGTCAACACAGATCAGTATGTTGATGGTTGAACAGGTCTTGATGTGACTTGGGACATAGACAGCAAAGTTGTTGATGAATTGAGGTTAATGCAGTACAGTAGATGAGAGACAGGCCAACTATATGTTGGAAGAAGTAAGAAAGGGATGGGTAAGCAACATGAGCTGCTACAGGGTTGATTCAGACAATATTACTGAGTGGAAAGCAGAGACATTAAAACTGTGGTTGGCTCTGCAACTATACAACAGGCAAATATACAGACCGGGTTAGCGCCTGCTACTGTTGTCCCTAATGTGGCTCAGGTCATTGTTAAACTATTTGAGTAATGCTCCTATAATTCTAATGTCTCACCCCCTTAATTGGGCCTCGGCTTGGAATTAATGTACGAGTTCCCATTTCTGTGTAAATCCAGCCATTGCTGAAGCGCCAGTTAGATGCTTGTGGTTTCTCCAAGCACTGCAATTAAAACATGAGAAACCTATGCTCTCTTCTTTCATGTTCCATTGAAATGCTTATCAATGTTCAAAGGCAGAAGCGTGGGAGGAAATGCAGGGGGAAAAAAAAGGAATAGAATTATCCCATCTGGAACCGAAATCTTAGTTAACCTTTCCTTCTGTCTTAAAATAGAATCTCAAACAAAAACTGTGAGAAATAACTGTTACCAGTGCAGAGGTGATAAGACAGCTAATGGAACGAACCACTGATAGGTGCTGTGATCTTTGACGGCATCATTTGCATCTCCCCTTCTGAAACCCTGTGTTAACCTGTACAGTATATTTAACTGTGAATCATACCATAGCCAGGTCCAAATGTGTCTCCACTCACTCCATGTGATACATACTCATAGTATTGAAATAGGAGATTATATAATCAGAAGTTGAATTTCCTGGGATTTGCAAGGATAAGGTGTGATTTGATTAAAATTCTCAAGGTGTTATGGAAACCATTAGGGCAATGTATAAAGAAAGTAATTCCACTAAGTGAGCAGTATCAGAGTGATGAGCATGGTCTTTAAAAAGTTAGACCTTTCAAGAATGTTATTGAGAAACACTTGACCACACCAAGGTGGTAGAAGCTTGGAACTTCTTAGAGTCATGGAAGCAGCCTCTGGTCCAACTCGTCCATGCCAACCAGATACCCAAACCCAATCTAGTCTCACCTGCCACCACCCGGCACATGTTCCACTAAACTTGTCCTATTCATATATCCATCCATATGTCTTTGAAATGTTACAATTGTACTAGCCTCCGCCACTTCCTCTGGCAGCCCATTCCAGCACCACTCTCTTTGTGAAAATGTTGCCCCTTAGACTTCTTTTATACCTTTACCCTCTCACCCTGAACCTATGCCCTCTAGTTCTAGTTTCCTCCACCTTGTCTATTTATCCTATCCATGCCCTCGTGATTTTATAAAATTTTATAAGGTCACCCCTCAGCCTCTGATACTCTAGGGAAAAATAGCCCCAGCCTATTCAACCTCTCCCTATAGCTCAAATCCTCTGACCCATCCAACATCCTTGTAAAGCTTTTCTGAACCCTTTCAAGTTTCACAACATCCTTCCAATAGGAAGGAGACCAGAATTGCAGGCAATATTCCAAAAATGGCCTAACCAATGTCTTCTACAACTGCAACATGACCTCCCAATTCCTGTACTCAATAATCTGACCAATAAAAGAAAGCATACCAAATGCCACCTTCACTATCTTATCTATCTGCAATTGCTTTCAAGGAGCTATGAACCTGCACTTCAAGATCTCTTTGTTCAGCAACGCTCTCTAGGACTTTACCATGGAGTGTATAAGACCTGCTAAGATTTGCTTTCCCAAAATGCAGCACCTTTCATTTATCTGAATTAAACTCCATCTGCCACTCCTCAGCCCATTGGCCCATCTGATCAAGATCCCATTGTAATCTGAGATAAACTTCTTTGCTGTCCACTACACCTCCAATTTTGGTGTCATCTGCAAACTTACTAACTATATCTCTTATTCTCATATCCAAATCATTTATGTAAATGACAAAAAGTAGTGGACCCAGCACTGATCCTTGTGGCACTCCATTGGTCCTAGGTCTCCAGTCTCAAAAGAAATCCTCCACCACCACACTGTTTTCCACCTTTGAGCCAGTTCTGTATCCAAATGGCTAGTTCTCCTTGTATTCCATGAGATCTAACCTTGCTCACCAGTCACCCATGGGGAATCTTGTTGAACGCTTTACTGAAGTACATATAGATCACGTCTACCACTTTGACCTCCTCAATCCTTTTTGTTGTTTCTACAAAAAACTCAATCAAGTTTGTGAGACATGATTTCCCACGCAAAAAGCCATGTTGACTATCCCTAATCAGTTCCTGTCTTTTGTTCTTCTTAAAACAGCAGGTGATGCTTGGTCCCAGTTGTTAATTTTATATCTTAGATTGATGAGTTTTGTTAACCAAAGATATGACTAGATTTGGGGCAAAGGAATTGAATTACAGATTATCCAGGGTCTTTTGAATGGTGGAACAGCCCAGCCTAGTTGTCTATCAACCTTAACTCTTGCAGACCAAGTAAAAGGTACTTTGTGCTAAAACAAAATGTGAACTGGATCCCTGAGCTTGATATCTCTAAGAAGGAAACATCTGATTGACGATAAAACCCTAAGATATAGGCACAGAAATAAGCCATTCAGCCCACTGGGTTTGCTCTGCCAATCAGTGTGATCATGGCTGATCTGATAATCCTCAATTCTGCTTTCCTACGTTTACCCCATAACCCTCGATTCAGTGCAGTGCTATTGCATTATGGCGAGAGACTCTGGGATAAATAATTTTGCCTCTTTTCAACCTTTTTTCTGTCTGACTAAGAATTAACTTTATGCAGATTGAGGAGAATAGTTGCTGAGGGTTGGTTGTTGCAGCAGTACTTCCTTTGTATCTAATAAAAGCAAAGCAGTGTCGATGCTGAAATCTTCCTCCAACATCTTTGGTTTTTTACTTCCTTTTAATCTCGTCTTTTTCCCTTCTCCAGTGCAACCAATGGGATGACCACCATGTCTCACGAATATTTGAAAGCGAGCTATGTCTTGGACCTGGAGGCAGTGAAAGCAGGTGCTACCAGCCTCCCACACCTCAACAAAGCATTAGTGACGTCCTGCAAGAGGCTAAACAGGTGGGTCTTGATCCCATAGAATCCAGTGGGATTTCTTATCTTTTCACACTGATCTCACTGAAATGTATGATATGATTTAACTGTTTGGCCAGGTAGATTCCTGTAGAGGCCAATTCCCTTGCCTGTGGACTCAAGTACCAGAAGTAATAGTGTCTGGAAAAGAGCTGTACCATTTAGAACTGAAATGAGAAATTCCTTCACTTGACTGGGTGTACACATGGGCAATTTAGCATGACCAATTCACCTAACATACACATCTTTGGACTGTGGGAGGAAACCCACACAGGCATAGGGAAATGTGCAAACTCCACACAGACAGTTGCCCAAGGCTGGAATTGAACCAGTGTCCCTGGCGCTGTGAGGCAGCTGTGCTAACCACTGACCCATTGTGCCACCCTTTCTGGGCTGAACGGCTTGGCTGTATGAGACCAGAGAAGAAATGAAGGTTCTTTACTGTACAGAATCTAGAGCTTCTCACCAGTGCTAAGTGACTAGACTTGTTTTGAAGATGGCTACTTTGCAGAAATACCAGAGGATCCTTCAGAAATGTATAGACAGGAGTCCCTTTCTGAATCTGTATCTTATTCTGCCATTGAATTAGTTTATGAGTTATCATGATTTAGGCAAGAATGTCAAATTTCAATCAGAATGATGTATACCACAGAATCAACATGCGTATGTCGTGTCCCATTCTCTCCAAACAAAAAGAATATATCTTTTTTAGTTTACCTGAGGAGTAAAAGCCTTGCTTTTTCTATGGCAATGCCTTAGTGAATCAGAGACAACTTGCCAACCAATCAACCCACTTTTTGCCTGTAGTATAAATTGTGAACACTTGAAATTTGGCATTCTTGAATTTTTTCTGATGAGTGCAATACAAAGCTTTGCCAACATGTCTCTCTCAAAAGTGGTATGCATACTGTGTAGTGCCAAGCGACTGTTGGTAGATTATAGTTGACCTATACTTCCATTCCCTTTACTTGTCTTAGCTCCCAATTGTTTGATCTTTTTGTTTGAAGATTTCCTTATGACCTCTGGATGTCTCAAGTCTGGTGTAGAATTTTTGGTGCACAGTTAATGTTGTAAGATATGAAACATATCAATCAGTTTGCCCATAGCAAAATCCTGCATAACTACAACTTGCACTTGTTCATCAATTTTAACGCAATTGTCTCGAGGCATTGGAGATTAAAGGTGAAATGGTCTTGGGGCAGCATGGTGGCTCAGTGGTTAGCATTGCTGCCTCACAGCGTCAGGGACCCGGGTTCAATTCCAGCCTTGGGTGACTGTCTGTGTGGAGTTTGCACGTTCTCCCCGTTTGTATGCTCCAGTTTCCTCCACAATCCAACAATGTGCAGGTCAGGAGAATTGGCCGTGCTGAATTGCCCATAGTGTTAGGTGCATTCATCAGGGGTAAATATAGGAGAGGGGAATGCGTCTAGGTGGGTTACTCTTCAGAGGGTCGGTGTAGACTAGTTGGGCCGAAGGGCCTGTTTCCATACTGTGGGAAATCTAATATAATAAAATATATAATTGTTACAAATTTAATTGAGAAATATTGACCAGAACTAAGGGAAGACTCCCCAGCTTGAATCATGTGGTTGGGTCTACATTAATCTGAGAGAAAATTGGGAATGTAAAACTATTCCATTTCCTTGACCTTTCCACTATTCAGTTAAATTGTGGCTGATTTTGTCACTGTTTTATTTACCCACCTTGGTTCTGTAACTCTCAAGTCCAAATAAATGAACAAGCTGCAAAAATGAAGTGCAGTGAATTCTGGAGATCTGAAATAACAAAAAATACTTGAGCAACTTAGCAGGTCAGGCAGTGTCTGCAGACAGGTCTAAATGTTAACCTTATGTCTTTCCTTGGATACCAACTGTTGAGGAAATTACTTAGTCTGATACTTGAGTCTTGTTTCAAGAAGCTTTATTTTTTGTGAATTCATGGAGAAGCTGCCATGCAGTCCCGACTGTCCCACAGCACTTCGCTGAGCTGAACAGTCAGCCTATACTTATACAATGATGCAAGCAACTTGGCTTACATTCTGCACTTTACAATAATTCAAGATAAAGATAAGCTATCACCTTGCTGCTCAAGTACAGAGAAGCTAGTGAGCTCAGGAAGCACCGCACTAATGAACCTATGATATACTCCCTATATTTAATCAAATTATAATTGCTAAACTTTAGTCTTTATCTCGAGCAGTATCTTCCCACTAAAGCAAGGGGCTGAGAGCCAAGATAGCTTTTACCTTGGTCAAGTATCCTGTCATGCAGTAATATGCCAAGTTCTTCCGAATTCCACATCCGCTCACCTGCTGTGATTTTCCAGGTGCTCTTCTCATCTTGTAACTTTTCTTGAGAGCTCCAGATTTTCATTACCACTTGTTCTGTACTTCTCCCACCTGTGGGAGATGCTTTTTCTCTATCTATCACAGCAACAACACTAATATTGTTTTTGTTCATTCATGGGTTGCTGGCGAACAAGTCATTTATTGCCCATCCCAAACTGTGGTGATGGCGGTAAGTCTATAGCTGATAGCTGGAGTGATGTATGGTGTTTTGGTGTATTACATAGAAATGTAGAATCCTCACAGTGCGGAGCAAGGCCATTTGGTCCATTGTGTCTGAACTGACCCTTTGAACAGCATCCCGCTCAGATCTAGCCACCCATTCTATCCCATAGCCTTGCATTTCCTATGGCCAACCCACCGAGCCTGCACATGTTTGGACTGTGGGAGGAAACTGGAGCATCCGGCAGAAACCCAAGCAGACACTGGGAGAACATGCAAACTCCAGACAGGAAGTCATGCAAGGCTGGAATTTAACTCGGTTGCTGTGAGGTAACAGTGCTAACCACTGAGCCACCATGCCACCAAGTCAACCACATTGATATGACCTTTGATTTGGTATAAATGACCCCAGTAAGAAAATCAGATTTATTTCCTAAGGGACATGAGTGAGCAAGATGGATTTTAAGACAATCTGGTAGTTTCATTAGTCACTCATTTTTGACACTATTAGTTCAGATTTTTTGATTGATTAACTGATGGGATTTGAACTTTTTTTTGTTCTTGGTTTACTGGATGTGTGTGTGTCGCTGGCTAGGCCAGCAATTATTGTCCATGCCTAAATGTGCTGGAGAAGGTGGTGGTGAGCTGCTTTGAACTGCTAGAGCCTCGGGGGTGTAGGTAATGCTGTTGGGAAGGAAGTTCCAGAATTTTGAGTCAACGACGATGAAGGTGATATAATTCGAAGTCAGGATGATGTGACTTCTCAGGGAACTTAAAGGCAGTGATGTTCCCATGTATCTAGATTAGAGTGGTGCTGGCAAAGCACAGCAGGTCAGGCAGCATCCGAGGAGCAGGAAACTCTAATCTAGAGTCTGGTTTCCAGCATCTGCAGTCCTTGTTTTTACACTGTTCCCATGTATCTGCTGCCCTTTTCCTTCTAGGTGGTAGACACCATGGGTTTGGACAGTGCTGTCTCAGCAATATTTGTATAGGCCTCTGAATTGCCTGTTCAGTCACTTGATTATGTACCTTAAGCACCTCAGTTACTGCCCCTTAATTCTTCTGCATACGAGGGAATAGAACCTTATAGAACCTGTGTAAGCTTTCACAATTTAATCCTTATAGTGCCAGTACCATTCTGGTGAGTTGGTGCTTCAGCCCCTCCAAGGCCAGTATCCTTTCAAGGTGCCTAGAGTAGAACAAATTAGGCAGATGCCTCTTCACTAAAGGAAGGGGAGGGGACAAGATGCTGCATCGGGGGCAATTGGGATCAGTTTATGTTGCAGAATTTACTGAGCTTAACTGATACTAAATCAGTTGAGAGCCAATTAAAACATCACTTGCAGCCTCAAAATCAATGTATTAGTTATGCAACTCAATAGCTACCTTCAGAGAAATAAAATAGAAAGTGAAGGATTGATCTGCTTCCCAGCGCTTGGTGGAGGCAGGATTATTTTTCCTCCCTGCTGTTTCATAGTTGTCTGCTGTGTGAAATCTTAAAGCACTTAGTTGAGGTGTAGAGAAAAGCCCCAGTGTTCTGAGTTTCAACCGCAGTCCAAGGAGAGGAAATGATTCATGTGTTGTTGCAGCTGCAGGCAAGTCACGAGGAATCCCAACACAGAGCGACACTTCATATAAACTAAACACCCCTTTCAGTCACAGTGGTTCTTGGCTCAGAAGGAACTGTGAACTGGTATCATGCCCTCTGTCTTACATCCTCTTTATAAAAGCCACCCTCAATAACATATCCCACACATCATTTTAGTATCTCCTGCAGAGGCGGTACAACTCAGAAACATTCCCTTTGCACTTCACCTTATCAGCGTGGCCATCTATTTCTTCTTCTCTGGTGTTTAGCTAAATTTCTTTCTCCATAACGGTGATTTGTGAAATGATTCATTTTGATCAGAAAAACTGAGATGTGGACAAAAATTCTAAAGTGCATGCAGAAACCAAAGGACCTGGGTCTATCTGTGCATAAATCATTTAAGGTGACTGGACAGGTTGAGAGATGGGTTCAAAATGGTATACAAACAAGGGACAAGAGGAGGCCATTTGGTCCTTTTGAGCCTTTCAATAAGATCATGGATGATCTAATTTTAATCTCAACTTGATATTCCTGTATATCCCTGCCAGTAATCTTTTGTCCTCTTGGTAATCAAGCTGTCTACCTCTGCTTTAAAAGAAAGCTTAAAGATTCTGCATCCAAGGGTTTTTGAAGTAGGAAATTCCAAAGAGCCTTTGAGAGAAAATTATTTCCCTCATCTATTTTAATTGGGTGATCCTTTGTTTTTGAACTATAACCCCTAGTTCTAGATTCTTCCATAATAGACAACGTCTTTTCCATGTCACCAGGTCAGATCGCTTCCGATCTTAGATGAGCTGCCTTCATAAACTGCTGCAGTCCATTTGACAAAGGTAGACCTATAATAGTCAGATGGGAATTTCAGGATTTTGACCCAGTGATAGGAATAATGATAAATTTCCTAGTCGGGGTAAGCAGCTGGATGGACAGGGTTGATCGCGAGAAGCTGCTCCAGCTCCTATGTTGATGCATTGGTTTTAATTTTCCAAATTTTATTAGATTTAGGAAGGTTCCTTTAAGCTGGAGAATAGCCAGTGCAACTCCTTTATTCAAAAAAGGAAGGAGGCAGAAAGCAGGAAATCATAGGCTAGTTAGCTTAACATCTTTCATAAGGAAAATGTTAGAAGCTATTATTAAAGCTGTATTAACAGGATGCTTGAATAAGTTCAAGGTAATCAGGCAAACCAACATGGCTTTGTTCAAGGGAAACTGGCAGCATAGTTAGGCTACTACATACATTCCCATCTGACTATTATAGGTCTACCTTTGTCAAATGGACTGCAGCAGTTTATGAAGGCAGATCACCACCACATTTGCAAGGGCCTGTAACGCTGGTCCAGCAACACCCCACATCCTGTGAATGAAATAACCAAAGTATCATAGACTTCATTTATAGGCTCATTGCATTCAAGAGTAAGGAACTTATGTTGAACTTGTATAAGTGCTAGTTTAGTCTCAACTGGGAGTATTATGTCCAGTTCTGGGCACCAACTTTTACAAATTATGAGTTACTCTCATAAAGACTTGGAAGAGAGTGCAGAAAAGATTGACTAAAATGGTATAGGCATGAGGAACATTTTTCAGAGTATGTTGGGGAAGCTTTTTTTTGAGAGAGGGAAGGTTGAGAGCAGGTTGGTTAGGTATATTCAAAATCATGAGCATCTAGACACAATAGATTGGGAAGAACTGCTCCCCCTCACATGGATTGAGATCATGGAGCACTAATTTAGGGTAATTGGCAAAAGAAGCAATGGTATCATGTGGAAATAGTTTTCGGACAATGAGAAATTAGGATTTGAAATATAGTTGTTTGTGGATATTTAGAAACAGGCTGAATTGTGACTTCCAAAAGAGAATTGGATAATTATTTGAAGGGGGAAAGCTTTATAGGATCATGGGAAAAAGGTGTGTAGCGTGGCTAGGTGAGGTTCTCTTGCAGAGACCAATCACATCATACCAGAAGAGAGCAGACGATGAGGAAGGCAGAGAGGAGACAGGTGCAAGAGACCCTGGGGGAAGTACCTGTCAGGAACAAGTTGAATCTTTTGGAAACAGTAAAGACAGATGACACTGCCAGTCCGCAAGACGGCCAGGTCTGTCAATCAAAAGTTGGCGTGGAGGCAGAGCGGAAGAGTCAGACATCGCACAGAACCGTGGTAACAGGGGACTCCATAGTGAGAGGAACTGACCGGGGTTTTTGTGGCAGCAGACGGGACTTAAGGATGGTATGTTGCCTTCCTGGTGACAGGGTTAAAGACATCACAGAGTGCAGGAAATCCTCAAGGACGAAGGTGAAGAGCCAGAGGTGGTGGTACATGTCGGTACAAATGATTTCGGGGAGAAGAGGAGGAACATACTACAGCGGGACTTCGGAGAACTAGGAAGAAGGCTGAAAAGCAGGATGTCCAGGGTGGTTATCTCGGGTTTGCTTCCAGTTCCTCGGGCTAGTGAGGCCAGAAACAGGGAGATAATGGACTTGAACGTGTGGCTGGGGAACTGGTGCAGGAAACAAGGATTTAAATTCTTGGATCACTGGGGTATGTTTTCTGGTAAGCATAAATTATACAAGAGAGACGGTTTGCACCTTAATAGGTTGGGGACCAGCATTCTGGCAGGCAGGTTTGCTACTGCAACACAGCTATGTTTAAACTAAGTAGCGGGAGGGAGGGGACAAACTGGATGTTTAAGAAGGAAATTGAAGGGAAAGTTAGGACAAGGGAAGTCAAGAAAGACAATTGTATCAATGAAGCAGAAAACTCAAAAAGGAATCCTGCTGTAAGGTTGAGTGAAATAGGAGTTGATGGGAAGGGTGAGGGCAGTAACAAATTAAAAATACTATATATGAATGCACGAAGCATTAGAAATAAGATGGATGAGCTTGACGCTCTTTTGGAAATTGGCAGATACGATATTGTGGGGATAACTGAGACGTGGCTTCAAGTGTACAGGGCCTGGGAAATGAATATTCAAGGCTACACGTGCTATCGTAAGGACAGACTGACGGGCAGAGGGGGTGGGGTGGCCATGTTGGTAAGGGATGATATTCAGTCCCTTGCGCAGGGGGACCTAGGATCAGGGGATGTAGAGTCAAAGTTTGGGAGAAGATTTGTAGCTCGGGTGCCCGTTGTTGTGGTTCTGTTTGCCGAGCTGGGAATTTGTGTTGCAGACGTTTCGTCCCCTGTCTAGGTGACATCCTCAGTGCTTGGGGGTCTCCTGTGAAGCGCTTCTGTGATGTTTCCTCCGGCATTTATAGTGATTTGTATCTGCCGTTTCCGGTTGTCGGTTCCAGCTGTCCGCTGCAGTGGCCGGTATATTGGGTCCAGGTCGATGTGCTTATTGATTGAATCTGTGGATGAGTGCCATGCCTCTAGGAATTCCCTGGCTGTTCTCTGTTTGGCTTGTCCTATAATCGTAGTGTAGTCCCAGTCGAACTCATGTTGCTTGTCCTCTGAGTGTGGGGGATTTCAACATGCAGGTAGACTGGGAGAATCAGGATGGTATTGGACCTCAAGAAAGAGACTTTGTGGAGTGCCTCCGAGATGGATTCTTAGAACAGCTGGTGCTGGAGCCTACCAGGGAGAAGGCAATTGTGCAACGAACCAGAATTGATCAGGGACCTCAAAGTGAAGGAGCCATTGGGAAGTAGTGACCATAATACAATAAGCTTCAATCTCCAATTTGAGAGGGAGAGCGTACAATCGGAAGTGACAATATTTCAGTTGAATAAAGGGAACAATGGGGCTATGAGGGTGGAGCTGGCCAAAGTTCAATGGTGCAATCCTTAGCAGGGGTGACAGTGGAGGAACAATGGCAGATATTTCTGTGTATAATGCAGAAGATGCAGGATCAGTTCATTCTAAAAAGGAAAAAAGATCCTAGGAGGAGGCATGGGTGGCCGTGGCTGACGAGGGAAGTTAAGAAACATATAAAATTAAAAGAGAAAAAGTATAACATAGCAAAGATAAGTGGGAAAACAGAGGACTGAAAAACTTTTAAAGAACAACAGAGGATTAGTAAGCAGGAGATATGCAGAGAAAAAATGAGGTACAAAGGCAAACTGGCCAAAAATATAAAGGAGGATAGTAAAAGCTTTTTTAGGTATGTGAAAGGCAAAAAATGGTTAAGATTAAAATTGGGCCCTTGAAGACAGAAAAAGGGGAATATATTACAGGGAACAAAGAAATGGCAGAAGAATTGAATTGGTACTTCAGATCTGTGTTCACTGGGGAAGACAAAAGCAATCTCCCTGAGGTAACAGTGGCTGAAGGACCTGAACTTAAGGGAATTTATATTTGCCAGGAATTGATGTTGGAGAGACTGTTAGGTCTGAAGGTTGATAGGTCCCCGTGGCCTGATGGTCTGCATCCAGGGTAATGAAGGAGGTGGCTCGAGAAATCGTGGATGCGTTGGTGATTATTTTCCAGAGTTCGATAGATTCGGGATCAGTACCTGCGGATTGGAGGGTGGCTAATGTTGTACCACTTTTTAAGAAAGGTGGGAGAGAGAAAGCAAGAAATTATAGACCAGTTAGTCTGACCTCAGTGGTGGGAAAGATGCTGGAGTCTATTATGAAGGATGAAATTACGACACATCTGGATAGTAGTAACAGGATAGGTCAGAGTCAGCATAGAATTATGAAGGGGAAATCATGCTTGACTAATCTTCTGGAATTTTTTGAGGATGTAACTCTGAAGATGGACGAGGGAGATCCAGTAGATGTAGTGTACCTGGACTTTCAGAAAGCTTTTGATAAAGTCCCACATAGGAGGTTAGTGAACAAAATTAGGGCGCATGGTATTGGGGGCAAAGTACTAACTTGGATTGAAAATTGGTTGGCTGACAGGAAACAAAGAAGTGATAAACGGCTCCATTTCGGAATGGCAGGAGTGACCAGTGGGGTACCGCAGGGATCCGTGCTGGGACCGCAGCTTTTTACAATATATATTAATGATATAGAAGATGGTATTAGTAATAACATTAGCAAATTTGCTGATGATACTAAGCTGGGTGGCAGGGTGAAATGTGAGGAGGATGTTAGGAGATTACAGGGTGACCTGGACAGGTTAGGTGAGTGGTCAGATGCAGTTTAATGTGGATAAATGTATGGTTATCCACTTCGGTGGCAAGAACAGGAAGGTAGATTACTACCTAAATGGAATCAGTTTAGGTAAAGGGGCAGTACAAAGATCTGGGTGTTCTTGTACACCAGTCAATGAAGGTAAGCATGCAGGTACAGCAGGTAGTGAAGAAGGCTAATAGCATGCTGGCCTTCATAACAAGAGGGATTGAGTATAGAAGCAAAGAGGTTCTTCTGCAGCTGTACAGGGTCCTGGTGAGACCACACCTGGAGTATTGTGTGCAGTTCTGATCTCCAAATTTGAGGAAAGACATTCTGGCTATTGAGGGAGTGCAGCGTAGGTTCAAGAGGTCAATTCCTGGAATGGCGGGATTACCTTACGCTGAAAGACTGGAGCGACTGGGCTTGTATACCCTTGTGTTTAGAAGACTGAGAGGGGATTTGATTGAGGCATATAGGATTATTAAAGGATTGGACACTCTGGAGGCAGGAAACATGTTTCCGCTGATGGGTGAGCACCGAAGCAGAGGACACAGCTTAAAAATATGGGGTAGACCATTTAGGACAGAGATGAGGAGAAACGTCTTCACCCAGAGAATGGTGGCTGTGTGGAATGCTCTGCCCCAGAGGGCAGTGGAGGCCCAGTCTCTGGATTCATTTAAGGAAGAGTTGGATAGAGCTCTCAAGGATAGTGGAATCAAGGGTTATGGGGATAAGGCAGGAACAGGATACTGATTAAGGATGATCAGCCATGATCATATTGAATGGTAGTGCAGGCTTGAAGGGCAGAATGGCCTACTCCTGCACCTATTGTCACATTTAAGCCATGACAGACAGGAATGACATGTTTCCCTCCCCTCAGGGCATGAGTATTTGAAATTTATGAAAGTCTGGTAGTTTTTGTGACGATTTAGTTGGACTGTTGATGCTTTGTTGCAAACCACTGGGATGGCGCACCGTAAGTCATGCCCTGATATTGCTGGGGTCATACCAAATGTTAAAGTTTTCTAATGATACAAATTTTAAGTAACCATTTACCTGACTTTCAGACCAAGGTTGATGGCACGGACCAGATCTCTGTACGAAGAAAAGTTATTATTTACTATAAGTAGTTTTAAAACCATATATGGGATGTGGGCGTCACCAGCCAGGCCAGCATTTATTGTCCATCCCTAATTGCCCCAGAAGGCAGTAAAATGTCAGTCTCATTGCTGTGTGTCTGGAGTCACATGTAGGCCAGACCCGGTAAGGATGACAGATTCTTCTGCGTCTCTTCTCTGAGATTCTGTTTCTGTAACTTGTTTCCAGTTCCAATCTACTCAGTTAACTGAGAACCAATCAGCTTCAGTTAAAAGCAGCTACCTAGCTACTGATCATCTGCATATTGCAGATTAATTGCTGTGCTGTAACTTGCCTGTGTGTTTATGAATGTGGGAGACTTTTTTTTAATGTACTTTATTACTATGTGGGGGGTTTGCTAGAAAGGCTAGCATTTGTTCCTCAGCCTGAATTGTCCTTGTGGCAGTTAACAGTCAATTGTAATAAGAAAGAAGTGAATGTACTGTCACCAACTTTGCATACAGCACAAAATAGGTAGAAAGACAGGTTGTGGGAGGGATACAGTTGATAGAAGTTAGTAGATTTAGTAATTGGGCAAATGGAGTGTAATCTGAGAAAATGAGAAGGGAGAGCAAAAGAAACAATGTTACTTAAATGGAGATAGACTGCTGAAAGTTGCTTCACAGAGGGACTTGGACAGACTTAGGCACAAAACACAAACTTCGTACAGAGTCACAGCAGGTAAAGAGAAAGGCTAATGGAATGTTGACCCTAAATTCAAGGAGGTTGGAGTATAAGGGTAAGGAAGTTCCACCGCAGCTGTACAAGATGCTGGTGAGACCACATATGAAGTATGCGGCGCAATCTTGTTCTCCTTATTTAAGGAAAGATAATATTCATTGGAGGCAATTCAGAGAAGATTTGCAAGGAAGATTTCTGTTTGGAGAGATTGTTTTATGACCAAATGTTAAACAGCTTGGGACTCATTAGAATTTAGAATGGAAAGTGAGCTCAACGAAATACATGGAATCCTTAAGTTGGACAGGATAAATGTTGAGAAGATTTTTCCCCTCTGGAGAATCTTGGACCACGGCATACTCTCAGAATAAAGGGGTGTCTATTTAAGAATTGAGGATTTTCTTCTTACAGAGAGTTTAGAGTCTTTGGAACTCTTTGCCGCACAGAGTTATGAGGCATAGTTCTTGTGTGTATTTAAGGCTGACATAGATTTTTGATCACTTGGGGAATCAAGAGTATCAGGGCCATCAGAGTGAAGAGGATGAATAGAATAGAATAGCTTTTATTGTCACGTGCACTGGAACAAATAGTGAAATGTTTGTCATGTTGCTTCTCGGCACCGTCTTAGGTACAGAAGTTTTAAACATTGTCACTGAATTGAAATAGTAAAAAAAAAAGACTAGCATGGGAATACAGAGTTTAAATGTCTAGAATGTGGATAACTTGTCAGGCATGTTAGATCAGCCGTGATCCTATTGAGGCTTGAGGGGCTAAATAGCCTACTCCTGTTCCTGCTACCTATGATCCTATGGTTAGCTGCCATAATGGATTTTGAACTCATGCGACCATGGCATTAGACTGGACTTTGGGATTTACTTGTCCAATGTCACTACACCAACATCTCCTCAATGACTCAATAATTAGTGCAGCATAAAGGAATTCTCTCATTGTGTGTACTGTATGGCGATGTGTAAACTTCTTAAAATGATGTGCCAGCAGCTCCTTAAGAAATATTCTGTGAACAATTCCTCCTAAGTTGCATACCATTTGAGGTCAGGTGATACTTTGCAAGCCTAGTTTGGCTCAGTTGGTGTCTCTGGAATACACTCCAGGAGGACAGTGTGGGCAAGCAAATGCACATTAAATACTCATATTCTGAGAAACGTAGAGCAACAAAAAGGCCTTAGATGTGGATTTGTGAAAAAATATACAGCAGTAGGTCGACGAGTAATCAAAAAGGTGCATTGGGTACTTTTCCTTTATTGTCTGAGGCTGCGAGTGTAAGTGTTGGCAGCATAGTTAGTCTACTACATACATTTTTTGTCACAGCTTTACAGGAATGTTGTGATCATACCAGAGAAAGTGCAGAAGAAATTTGTGACATTTGCCATACATGGAGAATTTTAGCTGTCAAGACAAATTGGATAGGCTATATAATATTATTCAAGTATTTTTTCCATTAGCAGAGTTAGTGACCAGAGTGTGTAGGTTTAAAACATCTGGGAGGATTAGAGAGAACTTGAGTCTTGGTTTCACCAGGGTCTGGAACTTGGTGGTTGGCAGGGTGATAGATGCAGAAATCCTCAGCAGTTTTATAAAAAATACATAGGTATTTGAGGTGTAAGCTCCTAAAATTAGCAGTTTATAAGTTGACTATATAATCCCTTGTAGTGCTATCGACTGAAGAATAAATCTTGGCCAGAACACCAGGGCTCACTCCTGTGGCTAATACACAGGACCTTTTACACGCATCTTGACTTAACATTTCCTCCAACACTGTAGCATTCTTTTCTTGCACTAAACATCAACCTAAATGCTTGTGGACAGGCCTCTGGAGTAGCTGGTGGTTCAGGGCACAGCTTTCTGACTGACATGCAAGAGTGCTATGTTTTGAAAGACAGCCTCCACATCCTGCAGCATTGATAGGACCAAAGTTTGACGACTTAATGGGAGCAATATGTTCACCTGGGACTATGAACCCATGACACAGGATTTACAGTGTTCTGTTTCCAAATTTTAGACCACCACCTTATGGATTACTCCTCATGATCTGGCACAATTGAAGACATGAGGCACATCATTGAGTGGCACAGCAGAATTGAGGGGACAAATCCACTCCTGTTTTTATTTCTTGTGTTAGCCCAGAAAGTAATTATTACCCTACTATATCCACAGTTAATTGTTTTACCTCACCCATCTATTGTTTAAAGATTTTATTCTCCTTCCAGTGAAGTTGATAAAGTCCTGGCTGGCCTGGAAATATTATCCAAGATATTTGACCAACAAAGTTCTCCATTACTGACGCGGCTTATCCAGCAGGTACTGATGTTTTCTATTTTAAGATATGAATTCTCTGATTGTTAAACCTATAGTTTTGTCTTATTTTGTTTTCTGTCAATGAGGTCAGCAAGAGTGAAATTCACAAGCTTAAGGAACAGGATTAGGCCATTCAGCCCTACTCTACTATTCTATAAGATTATGGCTGACTTTTTTTGTCTCATGTCCATTTTGCTGTATGCCCTTATCCATACCATACCCCTCAACTCCCTCGTTAATCAAAAATCTTAATACATCATAAATATTATATTGGCCGAAACATTAGCAGCAATCTTCAGCCAGAAGTCCCAAGTGGATGATCCATCTCAATCTCCTCCAGAGGTCCTGCAGCGTCACAGATGCCAGTCTTCCACCAATTCAATTCATGCCACTTGATATCAAGAAACATTTGGAGGCACTGGATAGTGCAAAGACTGGTCCCTGTCAATGTTCTGGTAATAGTACTGAAGACTTCTGCTCAAGAACCTGCCACTCCTCCAGTTAAGTTCTTCTAGTACAGCTACAACACTGGCGTACACTCAACAATGTGGAAAATTGCCCAGGTATGTCCTGTGTACACAAAGCAGGACAAATCCAACCTGGTCAATTACTGCCCCATCAATCTACTCTCAATCATCAGTGAAGTGATGGAAGGTCTCATCGACACTGCTGTGCACCAGCATCTGCTCAATAGTAACCTCTCTGGAGGCCAATTTGAGTGAGAGTGATAGCCACTGACATTGAAGGCCACATTTGAACGAGTGTGGCATCAAGGAACTTTGCAAAACTGGAATCTGTGGGTATCGGGGCAAGCTGTGTGATGGTGAGAATCATACCTGGTACGTAGCAAAATGTTTGTGGCTGTTGGAGGTCAGTCATCTCAGCTGCAGGGCATATCTGCAGAAGTTCGTCAGGGACTGTGGTTTGATTCCAGCCTTCGGTAACTGTCTATGTGGAGTTTGCACATTCTCCCTTTGTTTGCATGGGTTTCCATCGGCTGCTCCGGTTTCTTCCCACAGTCTAGTGATGTGCAGATTAGGTGGATTGGCTATGTTGAATTGTCAGTGGTGTCCAAGAATGTGTAAGGTAAGTTAATTAGCCATGATAAATGTGAGGTTACCGGGATGGGGTGGAAGGGTGGGTCTGAGTTGGTGCTCTTTGGACGGGTCAGTGCAGACTCAATAGGCTCTCTCCCCCCCACACACACACACTGTAGGGTTCTATGATTCTAACCTAACCGTCGTCCCTTGTCGTACAAAGATGTAGCTATCACCAAATCCCTCGCTATCAACGTTTGGGAGAGGGTTACTATTGACCAGAAACTGGACTTGCCACATAAATACAGTGGCTGCAAGACCAGGTTAGAAACTAGGAATATGGTGTGATTAGTTCACCACCTGTCTCCTCACAACCTGTCTAATGTCTACAGGCACCAGTCAGGAGTGTGATAGAATATTCCCCACTTGTTTGAATGGGTGCAGCTGCAAAAGCATTTAAGCTTGGCACCGTCCAGGATAAAACAGCCCACTTGATTGGCACCACATCAACAAACATCCACTCCTTCCACCATCAATGCTCAGTGGCAACAGTTTGTGCCATCTACAAGATGCATTGCAGAAATTCACCAAAGTTGCTTCAACAGCCACAACCACTTCCATCTAGAAGGACAAGGACAGCAGATACATGGGAAGATCACCTCCAGCAAGTTCCTCTCCAAGCCACTCACTATCCTGATTTGGAAATATATTGCCATCCCTTCAATATCAATTGGTCAAAATCCTGGAATTCCCTCACTAAAGACATTGTGGCTTTACCTACAGCATTTAGACTGAAATGTTTTAAGAAGGCAGCTTAGCACTACCTCAAAGCCAATTATGGACAGGAAATAAATGCCACCAATGTCCTTAAGTGAATAAAAGATAACCTCCTGTTTTTTGTAAAACAGAATTGCACAGACTAATGGGACCCAAAGATGAAAGCTCATCCTCAGCTTTAAATGGGTATCTCTATGTTTCTTATTTCCATATGAAGGAACATGAGAGCAGGAATAGACCATTTAGCCCACCGACTCTGTCAGTGAATTCAATGTGATTGTGGCTGATCGTTGGCTCCAATTCCACTTTCCCAACACTCACCGTGTTCATTATTGTCTGAGGAGACAATCAATCAGTCTGTATGACAGTCTTTCTCTGATATTAGATGCAGTCCCAATTGTTTCTTTCTTCCTCAGCTAGGTTTTGCTGTGCTGATGGAAGTGGCATGTGTTTTTTTTGCAGGCCAGCAGTCAGGGTGGCGATCAGGAGTTGGAAAATCTAGTTGTGAAGCTTTCTGTCCTGAAGGACCTCCTGTCGTCTATGGAGCGCAAGGTGAGGGGCCATTGTCCTTGTGTATGTAATGAATGGTTTTTGTTATTGCAACCCAAGAAGTTTATAGTTTGTGCCTGTTATGTTTTTCTTTGTAAGTAGAAGCTCTCTCGCTCATTTATCACTGTCTACTCCCAAAATAATTTGCTCACGCTGCTTTAACATTTAACATTGTGGCTGTATACGATGATTACATGCTTCGTTGTATTATCTTATTCATCAGCACAAAAATAGTTATCAAAGTTGTTTTTAATCTTTCACAGGAGGAAGTAAGAAATGTAATGAGTCAACCTTCCTATGTGAGGCTTTACTGATGATTGAGGAAGATAGTACATGAACTTGCCCATCTGAAGGGGATGATAGGCATTGATCAGCCTAAGAGCCTGTATTTTCTCACTGTCATTGATAATTTAAATCCTGCTGCCATATCTTTTATATTTAGATGGAGCTAGGAGAATGAGATTGACTACAGACTATCTGCTCTGCAGAGCGCTGGCAGAACTCTGCCGCAAATGACCACCACCTGTGCTGTAATGACTCTATGGCTGTAAATAATAAAGCAGTTAGCAAAGGAAGGATGAAGTTGGTTGGGCACTTAAACAGAGATGTGAAAAGACTTTGTGAATGCAGTAGACATGGTTGAGTGATCAAAAAAGCACTTTCCATCTTAAAGCACTTCTGCTTTCAGGGCAACTATGATAGTGAGCTTAAGTACTAAAATATTGAATAGAGGAGAAAGGATTGATTAACTAATAGAAAGTAAAGGGATTGCTGTCTGTAACTAGTGGTGTGCCACAGGGATCAGTACAAGGGCCACAATTATTCACTATATATATGAATGACTCTGATCACGGAAGTGAATATACTATTGCCAGTTTTGCAGGCAATGCAAAAATGTGAGGAAGGCAAGTGGTGAGAGTAACGCAGTCTGCAGAGAGATGTAGACAAGTTAGGGGAGTGATCAAAAACTTGGCAGATGGAATATAATGTGGGGAAAAGTGAGATTATGTACTTTGACAGGAAGAATAATGAAGCTGAATTTTATTAAAATGGAGAAAGACTGCAGAAACCTAAGGGATTTGGGAGTCCTCATCCTGCATCGTAAAAACACTAGCATCCAAGTTCAGTGGGTAATAAGGAAGGCAAATGAACTGGTGACCTTTATTTCACTGGGGATGGAGTATAAAAATAGGGAGGTTTTGTTAAAGTTCTATAAGGTACTAGTCATTCTACAGCTGGAATGCTGTGAACAGTTTTGAGTCCATAAAGTAAGGAAAGATCTACTGGCATTGGAGACAGTCCAGAGAAGGTTCTCTAGGTTGATCCTGGGTATGAAAAGATATTCTTGGAGTGTTTAAGGAGGTAGGGCTAGTACCCATTAGAGTTTAGAAGATTGAAAGGAGATCTTATTGAAACATCAGATTCATAGGGGTCTTGATAGGGTTGTTGCCCCTTGCAAGAGAGGCTAGGATCAGAGGGAACAGAAATATAGAAGATAGGAGCAGGAAAGGCCATTCAGCCCTTTGATTCATGATCAAGGCTAATTGTGCAACTCAATAGCCTAATCCTGCTTTCTCTCCATAACCTTTGATCCTAATCACCCCACGTGTTATATCTAGCTGCCTCTTGAATACATTCCATGCTTTGGCATCAAATACTTCCTTTGGTAATGAATTCCACAGGCTCGCAACCCTTTGGGTGGAGAATTGTCTCCTTATCTCCATCCTAAGTGGCATACCCCGAATCCTCAGACTGTAACCCCTGGTTCTATACGCACCCACCATCAGGAACATCCTCCTTGCATCTACCCTGTCTAGTCCTGTTAGAATTTTAATAAGTCTCTAAGAGATCCACTCTACTCCCCCACCCACCCCCAACCCCCATTTGTCTGAGCGCCAGCGAAAACAGTCCTAACCTAGTCAATCTCTCCCCATATATCAGTCCCACCATCTCCAGAGTCAGCCTGGTAAACCTTTGATGCACTTCCTCGAGAGCAAGAGCATCCTCCCTCAGAAAAGGAGACCAAAACTGCACACAATATTCTAGGAGTAGCCTCACCATGACCCTGATAACTACAACACATCTCTGCTTCTGTACTCAAAACCTCTCTCAATGAAGGCCAACATACCATTTGCCTTCTTGACCACCTGCTGCGCCTGCATGCTTACCTTCTGCGACTGGTGCACAAAGATACCCAAGTCATGCTGCACAGTCCCCAAGTCTCTCAATTTACAGCCATTCAGGTAGTAATCTGCCGCCTTGTTTTTGCCTCCAACATCACATTTATACTGTTCAATCTATACTGCATCTGTTATTGATTTGCCCACTCACCCAACCTGCCCAGATCATGCTGAAGGAACTCTGCATCCTCATCACAGTTCACTCTCCCAACCAATTTGATATCATCTGCAAATTTGAGATGTTACCTTTTGTTCCCTCATTCCAATCATTAATATGTATCGTGAATAACTGGAGTCCCAGCACTGATCCCCATGGCATCCCACTAGTTACTGTCTGCTAATCTGAAAAGGACCAGTTTTCTATCCATCTCCATACTCTTCCCAATTGTGTGCTTTAATTTTGCACAATAATTTCTTATGCGGAACTTTGTCAAATGCTTTCTGAAAGTCCAATATATCACATCGACTGGCTAATCCTTGTCAACTCTACTTGTTACATCTTTGTAGAATTTCAATGGATTTGTCAAACATGATTTTCCCTTCATAAATCCATGCTGGCTCCGGGTGATCCTGCCACTGCTTTCTAAATCCTCCGCTCTAAGGTCCTTGATAATGAATTTGTGAATTTTCCCCATTACCGATATTAGGCTTACTGGTCTATAATTCCCTGGTTTCTCTCTACATCTTTTTTTGAATATTGGAGTGACATTAGCTACCCTCCAATTGCAAGGACTGTTGCAGAGTCTAAAGAATCCTGAACAATGACCATCAATGCATTCACTATTTCTAGAGCCACTTCCTTAAGTACTCTGAGATGTAGATTATCAGGCCCTGGGATTTATCTGCCTTCAATCACATCACTTTTCTCAGAGTCACAATCTCAGAGCATGATTTCTGAGTAGTTGCACATTTGAAATGGAGATGAGGAATTTCCTCTCTGGGGATAACGAATTTGTGGAATTCTTTACCACAGAGGACTGTTGAGGCAGGTTTGATGGGCTGAATGGCCTACCTCTCTTCCAAAGTGTTATGGTTTTATGATTAGGATAGAAAATCAGTCATTGGGTGGTGATTAATAAGGTGGCGTGTAGGAAGATGGTGAAGTTGAATTGTTACTGGACCAGAAATGAAATTTGCCAGGCTCATTCTTGGGTTCAAATGTCCTTTTTGGGAAGGAAATCTTCTGTCCCTACCTGATCTGGGACTTCAGACCTACAATGATGTGATTAACACACAATCGCCCTCTGAAATGGTCCAGTAAACAACTCTGTTCAAATGCAGTTGTCGTTGGGCAACAAATGGCTTTACCTGCGAAGCCCATGCTCCATAAAAAAATAAAGTAAACCACTGGAAGCTTTTCCAGTCTAGATGCAGCCTTTGCTGTAGAGGGAAGAAAGGCCAGAAATTGTGCACGTGTGAACATGGAATTTAATTTGGAATGTAAAAAATAATGAACTTGGTAGTCAGAAATGCAAGGTATTTTAGTTTGGTAAAGCGTACAAGGGCAGGATTTATACACTTAATGGTAAGGGCCTTGGGTAGTGTTGTTGAACATAGGGACCTGGGGGTTCAGATGCATAGTTCTTTGAGCAAAAAAGGATACACAGTCCTCCTTGTGTATCTTTTCTTCTTTCATGGCACGTGGGCATCTCCGGCTGGGGCAGAATTTGTTGCCTTTGAGAAGGTTGTGGTGAGCTGCATTCTTGAACCTTTACTGTATGTGATGCTGTTGAAAGGCTATTCCAGTAAGAAGCTGCATTACTCGATCCAGTTGGGATGGTACCAGAGCACTGGAGGATTGTGAATGTTGTACCTTTGTTCAGAAACAGGGGTCACAGATAAACCTGACCACGTAAGACCAATGATATTAACATTGCTGGTGGGAAAACTTTTAGCACTTACCATGCAGCCCTGGCATGCAGGAATCATAGAATAGTACAGCATAGGCCCTTCGGCCCACAATGTTGTGCCGAGTATTTATCTTAATCTAAGATCAACCTAACCTACACACCCCTCAATTTACTGCTGTCCATCTGCTTGTCCAGCAGTCACTGAATGTCCCTCATGTATCTGACTTATCTACCACCGCTGGCAGTGCATTCCACGCACCCACTACTCTGAGTAAAGAACGTACCTCTGACATCTCCCCTATACCTTCCTCCCATCACCTTAAAAATTGTGACCCCTTGCGACAGCCTTTCTGCCCTGGGGAAAAGTCTCTGGCTATCTACTCTATTACTTTCATTACCTTGTACACCTCGATCAAGTCACGTCTCTGCTGCCTTCTCTCCAGTGTGAAAAGCCTGGGCTCACTGAACCTTTCTTCATAAGACAAGCCCTCCAGTCCAGGCAGCATCCTGGTAAATCTCCTCTGCACCCTCTCTAAAGCATCTACATCCTTCGTATAATGAGGCGACCAGAACTGGACACAATATTCCAAGTGTGGTCTAAGCTGCAGCAAAGCCTCTCGGCTCTTAAACTCAATCCCCCGTTAATGAAAGCCTTCTTAACAACCCTATCAACTTGGGTGGCAATTTTGAGGGATCTTTGGACATGGACTCCAAGATCCCACTGTTTCTTCACACTGCCAAGAATCCTATCTTTCACCCTGTTTTCAGCATTCAAATTTGAGCTTCCAAAATGAATCACTTCGCATTTGTCCACGTTGAACTCCATCTGCCACTTCTCAGCCCAGTTCTGCGTCCTGTCAATGTCGTATTGTAGCCTGCATCAGCCCTTGATACTATCTACAACACCACTGACCTTTGTGTCATTGGCAAACTTACTAACCTCCCCTCCCACTTCTTCATCCAAGTCATTTATAAAAACTACAAAGAGCAGAGGCCCAAGAACAGATTCTTACGGGACTCTGCTAATCACCGATCTCCAGGCGGAATACATTCCATCCACTACACTTCCTGTCTTCTTTTGGTCAGCCAATTCTGAAGTCAGACAGCTAACATTCCCGGTATTCCATACCTCCTAACTTTTTGAATGAGCCTACTGTGGGGAACTTGATCAAATGCTTTACTGAAATCCATATACACCACATCCACTGCTCAACCTTCTTCAACGTATCTCATCATGTCTTCAAAGAATTCAGTATGGCTTGTGAGGCATGACCTGCCCCCCTCAAAGCCATACTGGCTATCTTTAATTAAACTACATGTTTACAAATGGTCAAAAATCCTATCTCTGAGAATCCTTTCCAGTACCTTTTTTTTTAAACCACAGACGTAAGACTGACAGGTCAGTAATTCCCAGAGATTTCCCTATTCCCTTTCTTGAACAGAGGAACAACATTCACCTCTTTCCAACTATCCGGTACTACTGGTGGGCAGCACGGTGGTACAGTGGTTAGCACTGCTGCCTCACAGCGCCAGAGACCCAGGTTCAATTCCCACCTCAGGCGACTGTCTGTGTGGAGTTTGCACATTCTCCCAGTGTCTGCATGGGTTTCCTCCGGGTGCTCTGGTTTCCTCCCACAGTCCAAAAATATGCAGGTTAGGTGAATTGGCCATGCTAAATTGCCCGTAGTGTTAGGTAAATGTAGGGGAATGGGTCTGGGTGGGTTTCTCTTCGGAGGGTCGGTGTGGACTTGTTGGGCCGAAGGGCCTGTAAGTAATCTAATCTAATCTACTCCAATGGAGAGTGAGGTGGCAAAGATCATCATCAGAGACGTAGAATCTCACTATTTGCTTCCCGTAGTAACCTTGGATATATCTGGTCTGGCCCTGGGGACTTATCTACCTTGATGCTTCCCAGAATTTCCAGCACATCCACTTCCTTAGCATCTATCTGTTCAAGTCTATTAACCTGCTCCATGGTGTTCTCACTATCAACAAAGTCCCTCTCTCTGGTGAATACTGAAGCAAAAATACTCATTCAGGGCCTCCCCTACCTCTTTAGACTCTAGGTACAAGTTCCCTCCACTATCCCTGGTCAGCCCTACCCTCTCTCTCTCTGATCATTTTCTGATTCCTCACGCATGTATGGAATGCCTTTGGGTTTTCCCTAATCGTTCCTGCCAAGGTTTTTTCATGCCCCCTTTTAGCTCTCCTCAGTCCATTTTTGAGTTCTTTCCTAGCTATCCTCTTATCCTCTAATGCTGTGCCAGATCCTTGCTTCCTCAACCTTAAGTAAGCTTCCTTCCTTTTGATGAGAAACTCCTCTGCTCTCATCATCCAAGGCTCCTTCACCTTACCATTCCTTGCCTGTCTCAGTGGGACGAAGTTATTCAATATTCTCAACAAGTGCTCCTTAAACAGCCTCCACGTTTCTGTTGTGCCTTTCCCATAGAACAATTGTTCCCAACTTATACTCCACAGCCCCTGTCTAATAGCAGTATAATTTCTCCTCCCCCAATTAAATACCTTCCCATATTGTATGCTCTTATCCCCCTCCATGGCTATGGTAAAGGTGAAGTAGTTGTGGTCACTGTCACTGAAATGCTGTCCTACCGAGAGATCTGACACCTGACCTGGCTCGTTGCCTATCTCCAAATCCAATATTATCTACCCCCTCGTCAGCCTATCTATATATTTAGTAAGGAATCCTCCTGAACACACCTCACAAAATCGGCTCCATCCAGGCCATCTGCACTGAGGAGGTTCCAATCAATATTGGGGAAGTTGAAATCACCTATAACAACATGTCTGTTACATCTGCACCGTTGCAAGATCTGCTGTTCAATCTGTTCTTTCATCTCTCTGCTGCTATTGGGGGTTCTATAGAAAATACCCAATAAAGAGACTTATCCTTTCCTGTTACTGACTTCCACCCATACTCGGTAGACAAACCCTCTTCAACAGCCTCTTTTCCTGCAAATCTGATGCACTCTCTGATTAACAGTGCTACTTCCCCTTCTCTCTTACCCGTCCCTGTTCTTTTTAAAAGATCTAAACCCTAAAACATGTAGCAACCGTTCCTGCCCCTGTGGAATCCATGTCTCCGTTATAGCTACAACAACATAGTTCCAAGTACTGATCCATGCTCTAAGCTCATCACACTTATTCCTGACACTCATTGCACTGAAACAGACACATTTTCATCCATCCCTTTGCCCTGTCAATTTTGTATCCTTCGTGACAGACTCTCTGCATTCCATTTCTGCCCATCCAACAACTACCCTCTCCTCCGATCTGTAGCTCTGGGTCCCACCCCCCTGCCAAACTAGTTTAAACCCTCCCAAAGTGCACTAGCAAATCTCCGTCCCAGGACATTGGTGCCCCTCCAGTATAAGTGCAACGCTCCCTTCATGCACAGGTCCCACCTTGCCCAGAAGGTACCCCAATGATCTACATATGTAAAGACCTTCCTCCTGCACCAGCCCCATAGCCACATGTTTAGCTGCACTCACTCCCTGTTCTTCACCTCACTAGCAAGTGACACCAGTAGTAATACTGAAATTACTATTCTGTACTTCCTGCTTTTTAGCTTCTAACCGAACTCTCTGAAATCACTTTTTTAGATTCTCATTCCTTTTCCTGGCTGTGTCATTGGTGAACCAATGTGCACCACAACTTCTGACTGCTCACTCTTCCCCTCCAGAACCTGGTATACTCGATCAGAGACATCCTGGACCCTGGCACCTGAAAGGCAACATAGCTTCTGGGAGTCTCATTCGCGACCACAGAATCTCCTGCCCGTTCCTCTTACTGTTGAATCTCCTACCACTAGCGCTTTTCTGTTCTCCCCTTTTCTCTCCTGAGCCACAGAGCCAGATTCAGTGCCAGAGACCTGACCACTATGGCTTTCCCCTGGGGAGGAAGAGGAGGAAGTCAGGCTTCATGATCTTTGGATGGATGAATAAAACAGGATGTAATTGTTGGGAGTTTCTCCTGTTAATTGCAATGTGTTACTTGATGATTATTTATTTTAGATTTATTTTCACAAGACTGGTTATTATTGCTGGAGTTGCCATTCAATAAGTATTGTTGAACCTTTTGTTAGATACATTGCTATGTCATTTGGAGGGGATGTTAAGGGCTGTCTGCATTTGTTGTGTGACTGGAATCATAGGTCAGTGCAGACGAAGTGAGGTTGTTAGGGTCCCCTCTGAAAGAATATTAATGAATTAGTTGGACTAATTAAAGATACTAACTAAAGCCCATGGCATGATGTGTGCAAATAAATTTGGCTAAGGAACGGAGAGCAGTGATAAACATCTTTCTAGACTGGAGGAAAGTGTAGAGTGATATCCCCAGGGGTTAGTACTGAGACAACTGCAATTTATGATATATATTAATAACCTGTACTTGAGCAGATAGGAAATAATATCAAAATATGCAGCTGAAAACATTGTCATTTGTGAAAATAAAGATGATTATTACAGATTCTGGATGAATATAATCTGATGAAATGGGCAGAAGTATGAAAATAGAATCTAATGCAGAATGTGAAAAACAAGTAACTTAGTCAGAATGAGAGATAAAAAGTATGTTATACATTTTCAAAGAGGGTACATAAGCAGAGTATATACAAACCTCTGAAGGTGGCTGGGCAAGTTGAGAAGGGTGTTATTTTTTAAAAATGCATAAAGTTGTCATTAGCTTTATAAATAGAAGCATGAAGTTGAAAGCACAAAACTGTTAAACCATAAAAAAACACTAATTAGGGTTGGGGTTGGTTAGTTGTGCGCTGTCCCTTTTGCACTTGAGCAAGAATGACTTCGGCAGTGTTCATAGGAGATTTACTCGATGGTACCAGGAATGAGAGGGCCTCAGTTTCATGTAGACGAGAGAATGGCTGCAGCAGAAAAGGATGCCACTGACCAATTGTATCTGCTGAGGTCAAACCCATGTTTTATACATGCTTAAAATAACTTAATTGATTTGGTAATCTGTACCTTTGATCAAGCTCAGGATGCTATTGGTTTGATTAATCACCCTCACCTGCTGCCTTTGATGCACAAATGCACCCAGATCTTTCTGCACCTGCAGACCTTTCAGAGGTATAATTTTTATGGTATCTCCATTTTCTTCCCACCGAAGTGCATCATCTCATACTTCTCTGAATTAAATTTCATTTGCCCCTTGTCTGCACATTGCACCAATCTATCTTTGTCCTTTTGAAGTTCACCACTATCTTCCTAATACTTGACAACACTTCCAAGTTTCATATCTGCAAATGATCCTCAGGGTCCAGACCATTAATATATACCATGATGTAATTATGATCCCAGCTGATAATACCAGATAAGTCAGGCCTCAGAATGAAACTTGGCTTGATAGATCATATGTTTAATTTTTCAGTCAGTTACCATTGTGGTTAGTCACTGAAACATATTCACAAAAGGTCGCAAATTTACCATCATACAAGGACTTAAGTTTGTATGATGAAGAAACTATATTTGAACAATAGAACCTTATCTTGAAACTCACCTGAACCTTAACACAAATAACAAAGCAAGGTTTTGACATTACCTAACATGATCCGTTTATGCCACACTTTGATTATCATTTACCTCTTCACTGCCCTGTATTTCTCATTTTGGTTTAGTTTTTAAATTTCCCTTCAATTGAACCCCTTTCTCCATTCAGGAAATTCCTGTCTACAACCCCAATTATAAGATTCACCAGTACACTGGTCCTACTGTAGTTCAAATGAAGCATGTTCAAATGAAGCATGTTCCTATGATCAGGTTTTTCTTCAGTGCTGGTACCTAGTGCCTAGGGATCAGAATCCATTTTTCCCATGCCAATCTTCGAGCCACACATTTGCCCCTTGAAACTTTTTAATCCTGTGACCATTTACACTTGGCTCAGGTAGTAATCCGGAAATCATTACCTTTGTGTTTCTGCTTTAAAATTTGGCTCCAAGCTGCTCGCAATCCCTCAATAAATCTCATTCTTAGTCCTACCAATGTTATTTGTACCTACATGGACTACAAAAATTAGATTCTCTCCCCCCTCCTCCTCATTTCTTTCTAGCCTAGAAAGGATGTCCTGAGCTTGGTGTCAAGTAGGCAACGCAGCCTTTGAGACTGTCTTTGCGGAGATCAGAATCCAATCCCTTAATATTAGAATCCCCTATAACTATGCTCACTTGAACAGCACTTTGCACTATCACTCTGTATCCTGTTTGCTCATCCTTTCTGAAGTCTGCATCTTCATCATCCAAAGGGTGGTAGCCACGTATGAGCCCCAGCTATGCCTGTCTCTTTGGCTACATAGAACAGTCAATCTTCCATAATTACACCGGCACCACTCCCCACCTCTTCCTCCGCTACATTGATGACTGCATTGGCGCCACCTCGTACTCCCGTCGGGAGGTTGAGCAATTCATCAACTTCAACACATTCCACCCTGACCTTAAATTTACCTGGACCATCTCTGACCACCTCCCTCCCCTTGCTGGACCTCTCCATCTCCATTAGTGACGACTGACTTGATACTGACATTTTTTACAAACCCACCGACTCCCACAGCTACCTGGATTACACCTCTTCCCACCCTACCTCTTGCAAAAATGCCATCCCGTATTCCCAATTCTTCCGCCTCTGCCGTATCTGCTCCCAGGAGGACCAGTTCCACCACAGAACACACCAGATGGCCTCCTTTAGAGACCACAATTTCGCTTCCCACGTGGTTAAAGATGCCCTCCAACGCATCTCGTCCACATCCCGCACCTCCACCCTCAGACCCCACCCCTCCAACCATAACAAGGACAGAAAGCTCCTGGTGCTCACCTTCCACCCTACCAACCTTCGCATAAACCAAATCATCAGCCGACATTTCTGCCACCTCCAAAAAGACCCCACCACCAGGGATATATTTCCCAGCCCACCCCTTTCTGCTGCCTTCCGCAAAGACTGTTCCCTCCATGACTACCTGGTCAGGTCCACGCCCCCCTACAACCCCCCCCCTCCTGGCACCTTCCCCTGCCACCGCAGGAACTGCAAAACCTGCGCCCACACCACCTCCCTCACCTCTATCCAAGGCTCTAAAGGAGCCTTCCACGTCCATCAAAGTTTTACCTGCACATCCACTAATATCATTTATTGTATCCGTTGCTCCTGATGCGGTCTCCTGTACATTGGGGAGACTGGGCGCCTCCTAGCAGAGAGCTTTAGGGAACATCTCCGGGACACCCGGACCAAGCAACCACACCGCCCTGTGGCCCAACATTTCAATTCCCCCTCCCACTCTGCCGAGGACATGGAGGTCCTGGGCCTCCTTCACCGCCATTCCCTCACACCCGATGCCTGGAGGAAGAACGCCTCATCTTCTGCCTCGGAACACTTCAACCCCAGGGCATCAATGTGGACTTCAACAGTTTCCTCATTTCCCATTCCCCCACCTCACCCTAGTTCCAAACTTCCAGCTCAGCACTGTCCCCATGACTTGTCCTACCTGCCTATCTCCTTTTCCACCTATCCACTCCACCCTCTCCTCCCTGACCTATCACCTTCATCCCCTCCCCCACTCACCTATTGTACTCTATGCTACTTTCTCCCCACCCCCACCCTCCTCTAGCTTATCTCTCCACGCTTCAGGCTCTCTGCCTTTATTCCTGATGAAGGGCTTTTGCCCGAAACGTCGATTTTACTGCTCCTCGGATGCTTCCTGAACTGCTGTGCTCTTCCAGCACCACTAATCCAGCATCTTCATCCAAACATAGAGCAAGAACCTTGTACCTTGAACATTGGTACTGGCTGAGGCTCCGTAAGAGCTAAATATGAATTCCCATACCTGTCCCTCTCTGTCATTACCCTCTCATTATTGATCACAGACCAAATTTTTAACTAATCTTCGGCCTGTAGCTGCCTCCTGAAGCATAGTGACCATGTATTGTACACCCCCTCCCCAGCAGTCATACAGGATAGAGAACTAACCTGCGCTGACCATGTTCTCAAACTAATTTAGTCCCACCTGCCTGATGTTTGGCCCATATCCCTCCAAACCTTTCCTATTCAGTACTTATTCAAATGTCTTTTAAACATTGCACCTGTACCAGTATCTACCACTTTCTCTAGCAGTTCATTCCACGTACAAACCACGCTGTGTAAAACAAAAGTTGCTCCTTGTGTTCTTTTTATATTTTTCTCCTCTCATCTTAAAAATATGTCCCTATTTTTGAGCTCCCCCACCCTTTTACAGCTGCAACACATTGCCTGCCCAGCCATTTCTGACTTTTCTTTAATTCATTAGGATTTAAACACTTTATAGATTAATTTCTTGACTTATATTCAGCTGTAATAACATCTCCTGATTTAAATCCTGTAGCTAATCAAAAGAGTCACTAAAAAAAACTTTGTTTCTGATGTCACACTCTGCCATGATAGGTAGAAGTGCTCTTGCTGACTGATTTTTAAAACCCATATTTCACTCTTTATTTAATTTGCTAATTTCCTTCAGATTCATTGTGAACCTTTTTCAAGCCCTTAAAGTTATCAGCATTAAATAAAAGTGTGAAGTATGCCAATCTTGTGTGCACTGACTTTATAATCTTCAGGCATTGAAAGCACTACAGGAGATGAGTTCCTGCCCCAGCTTCACATCGCAGTCTTCGATGTTTTCTCACACAGCACCTCGCAAGGCGAAGAGTATTCCAGTGCAAGCATTTGAGGTAATGATCTGCCTTTACTTGGAAGCTGACGTGCCTTTCACCCCTGGGATAGCCAGTGCTAATTCCCCATCCTGCAGAAATATAATTTGGTCTGATGAGAAATTTACAGGATTGTTTAACATGGTAATGAATCAGGTAGTATACTTTGTCCAATACTGGGCAGTACACTTTGAGAAAGCTGTCAAAGCATTGTAGAGTGCGGAGATCTGCTATATTTGTTGGCATGATATCTGTCAAGCTTTTAATTCACCAGATTGAGTGACAAAGTAAAATTCTGCGGATGCTGGAAATCTGGTAGAGAAAGCAGTGCTCAACGGGTCTAGCAGTATCCATTTCCAGGATATTTTGTTAAAATTGGTAGCTTTGTGATTCAAATGAGAGATTTTAGTTATATTGATAGTCCAGAGCTGTTTTTATTAAGAACAGGTAGGGTGAAGATGCATTTTCATAGAGATGCTCCAAATGGTGAGACTTTGTCTTGAGTGGATACAAATAGAAGTAGCGAAACTAAGAGCAGGAGTAGGTAATTCGGGCCTGCTCCTTATTCGGTATGATTGTGGCTGATCCTCAATATCAAATTCCTGTTTCCTTCCCATACCCCTTGATGCCTCTAAAGTACAAAGACTTGTCATAGAGATGTACAGCATGGAAACAGACCCTTCGGTCCAACCCGTCCATGCCGACCGGGTATCCCAACCCAATCTAGTCCCACCTGCCAGCACCTGGCCCATATCCCTCCAAACCCTTCCTATTCATATACCATCCAAATGTCTCTTAAATGTTGCAATTGTACCAGCCTCCACCACTTCTTCTGGCAGTTCATTCCAAATGCGTACCACCTTCTGTGTGAAAATGTTGCCCCTTAGGTCTCTTTTATATCTTTTCCTTCTCACCCTAAACCTATGTCCTTTAGTTCTGGACTCCCCCACCCCAGGGATAAGACTTTGCCTATTGTAAATCGTTTCTGAACCTTTTCAAGTTTCACAATGTGTTTCCGATAGGAAGGAGACCAGAATTGCAGGTAATATTCCAACAGTGGCCTAACCAATGTCCTGTACAGCTGCAACATAACCTCCCAAATGCTGTACTTGATACTCTGATCAATAAAGGAAAGCATACCAAATGCCGCCTTCACTATCCTATCTACCTGCGACTCCACTTTCAAGGAGCTATGAACCTGCACTCCAAGATCTCTTTGTTCAGCAACACTCCCTAGGACCTTCCCATTAAGTGTATAAGTCCTACTAAGATTTGCTTTCCCAAAATGCAGCACCTCGTATTTATCTGTATTAAACTCTATGTGCCACTTCTCAGCCCATTGGCTCATCTGGTCAAGATCCTGGTGTAATCTGAGGAAACCCTCTTCGCTGTCCACTGCACCTCCAATTTTGGTGTCATTTGCAAACTTACTAACTGTACCTCTTATGCTCACATCCAAATCATTTACGTAAATGATGAAAAGTAGTGGACCCAGCACCAATCCTGTGGCACTGCACTGGTCACAGGCCTCCAGTTTGAAAAACAACCCTCCACCACCACCCTCTGTCTTCTACCTTTGAGCCAGTTCTGTATCCAAATGGCTAGTTCTCCCTGTATTTGTGAGACCTAACCTTGCTAATCAGTCTCCCATGGGGAATTTTGTCGAAGGCCTTACTGAAGTCCAAATAGATCACATCTACCGCTCTACCCTCATCAATCCTCTTTGTTACTTCAAAAAACTCAATCAAGTTTGTGAGACATGATTTCCCATGCACGAATCCATGTTGACTATCCCTAATCAGTCCTTGCCTTTCCAAATACATGTACATCCTGTCCCTCAGGATTCCCATCCAACATATTGCCCACCACCGACGTCAGGCTCACTGGTCTATAGTTCCCTGGCTTGTCCTTACCACCCTTCTTAAACAGTGGTACCACGTTAGCCAACCTCCAGTCTTCCAGCACCTCACCTGTGACTATCGATGATGCAAATATCTCAGCAAGAAGCCCAGCAGTCACTTCTCTCGCTTCCCAAAGAGTTCTAGGGTACACCTGATCAGGCCCTGGGAATTTATCCACCTTTACCCGTTTCAAGACATCCAGCACTTCCTCCTCTGTAATATGGACACTTCGCAAGATGTCACCATCTATTTCCCTACAGTCAATATCTTCCATATCCTTTTCCACAGTGAATATATTCAGTGACTGGCCCACTATGTCTTCAGTGGTTGGGAATTCCAATGGTTCACTATCCCCTTGGAGTGAAAGAATGCTTCTTCATCTCAATCCTAAATGATCAACCTTGTACCCTGAGACTGTGACCCCTGGTCCTAGATTTCTGAGATTTAGGGGAGTTGGCAACGATGCTGAGATGGCACAAAGGGTACCTGAGGCCTGGGGCAGATCAGCCACGATTCTATGGAATGGTGAGGCAGATTTGAAGGACTGAATTGCAGTGGGTTGGGGGGAATGGGAATTGATATGTCTCTGGTGTGGATTGAAGATAATTGCCAAAAGCATCTGAGGGGAGGTAAGATAATCTCTTTTGCATGTAGCAAGCAAACTATGATCAGGATCTACTTCCTGAAAGGGCAGTGGAAGGCAGGTACAATGCTAAGTATTAAAAAGAAAAGGAGCAGTAAGGTAAGGATTGGTGCGAGGACAAAAGCCCAAGGGAATGAGAGACTTGGGTAATTCGAAGAGCTGATACAAACATGGTGATCTGAATATGACCTCTGTCTATGTAAAATGCTTTCAGAAGTGGGTTATGTGTTGGGTGACCAAGGTGTCTCCGTATAGAGCTGGTTGTTATCATATACCTTCAGCTGAGGAACAGAATTCAGCATAGCAAACAGACAAGATTAATTTCTATTGATTAATTTAAATTCTTTGCAGTGAGAAGTTTAGGAAAATGATAATGGCAGCTTATCTCACTACTGGTCAGAGGTGGAAGAGCAAGTGTGGACTTCATATGCTTGACTTCCTGTTATTGCTCAGAGTTTTCATTTCGCATCTCTGGAAACTAACCGGGTGATAGTGTGTCTACAGTGTGAAATAAAGCAAACAAGCTTGCAGATATAAAAACAAATGCGTGTTAATATAGCACTTGTCACAGCCTTGGGCTTTCCAATGCACTTCAGGGCTAATGAATTGTATTTGAAGTATAGTCAGTGCTGCAATGCAGGAAATTGACAACTGTTTGTAGTGGAACAATGAGATAATGACCAGAACATTTGGTTTTAGTCATGTCTGTTGATACGTATTGCCCTAGAAAAGGGAGAACTCCAGTGATTCTTCTTTGAAATAATGCCTATGAAATTTGCTACTACCTAAGAGGGCAGAAATGTTATCAAAGAATTGGCATCTCTGGCAGTCCGGTATTCCTTCAGTACTACACTGGGAGTGTAAGCCTGAGTTAGGTACTCCGGTCTGCAGAGTGGGATTTGAATCCATGACCATTTGACTCATGTCCCCACTAAAGTAAAGCTGATATGTAAAGGATGAATGAAAAAAGCTACAATAACATCAGTTGTAATTGATACAATCATCAAACACTTTTTTTTTGTTCCTCAGGTGAAACTGGATGTGAACCTGACTGATTTAACAAAGATTGGTAAATCACAGAAATATTTACTCAGTGTGGATGTGGAGGGAGGAAAGCTGGTGGTGCAGAAGAAATCCAAGGATCCACAGGAAGACTGGAATACATTTACACATGATAAGAGTAAGGACAAGTGCACTATTGTGCTGGATGATTTGGGTAATCTTTGGGTCTAAGTGTACTAAAGCAGTTCTATTTCTTGAAGATTACTGTAGTGAACAGTGTAATAAATGTTTGCTGTGTGATGTAACATTCCCATCACACATTCCCAGGACAGGGACAGCACAGGGCTAGATGCAGAGTAAAGCTGTCATTACACTGTCCCCATTGTACAATCCCAGGACAGGAGCAGCTTTCTGAGGTTGACTGAGTCCAGCTGATGGAATGCATCATCTTGCTATTCAGGTTTAACTACAGAAAGAAGGTGTTAAGTATCTCAAAACTGTTTTGACATTAAATCAATCATGGCTACTCTATACCCTAATGATCCTTCACTGTCCATACCTTTATCTAATAATCTTGATTCATGCATGTCGAGCATCTGCAACCTTTTTTTTGGGAGGGGGGGGGGGAGACAGGAGGAAAGTGTTCCAATTGTTCTCTCACTGTTTCAAGCTGATTCCTAATATGTCTTGTTCAATAACTCCAGTGTCTGCTCTTTCTGTATTCCCCTTCAGAGGCAATAGTTTGTTTCCTGCATCGTTAATGCTTCTCAAGCTTCTGTTTGTGTTTTCTCCTCCAACCCCAATCTGCTGTGCTTTGGATGAGGGAATTTCAATTGCTGTTTAAGTGACACTAGAATTTTTTGATGTTTGTAGTCTGTAATTAGTAACAATTCTGAATGGCTTGAGGGCAGGCAAGTTGCATTTGGATAGAAAGAAGTTTATACAAATGATGCAGTGTAAACATAATAATTATTGAATTTTCCTCGCAAAATTGCAAAAAAGTGGATGGGGTAAGACCTCATCTCCCTGCACTAAGCTTGTGTTGCAAAATGAGAGATACTAATGCTGTGTTGCATCAGACGACTGCTTGACAGTCACTAGTTCTGAGGGAGGGTCACTGGACCCAAAATGTTAACTCTAGTTTCTCTTCACAGATGCTGCCAGACCTACTGAGCTTTTCAGCAATTTTTTTTGGTTAGTCACTGGTGCTGTGTGTTCTCGGGAGGTTAGCAATGCTAGCCAGGCAGTGCTTATTACGAGTTGTAATGTGCCCAGACACCATTAAGTGAGGGCTGGAATCCTGTAGGACAGACTCTAAGGACATTAAAAGCTCAAAGTTTGTGAGAAGATTTGTAGCTCGGGTGCTCATTGTTGTGGTTCTGTTCGCCGAGCTGGAAATTTGTGTTGCAGACGTTTCGTCCCCTGTCTAGGTGACATCCTCAGTGCTTGGGAGCCTCCTGTGAAGCGCTTCTGTGCCACTATAAATGCCGGAGGAAACATTACAGAAGCGCTTCACACAAATTCCCAGCTCGGCGAACAGAACCACAACAACATTAAAAGCTGCAAATCTCAGCAGGTCAGACGACAACTGTGAAGAGAAACATGAGTTAGTATTTCAAGTTGAAGGCTTATTGGATTCTAACTAGATATTCAAATGAAAACTGAGAGATATGGACTTTACTTGTGCAGAGTTTGTTGACTTACAATGAGTCCCAACCAAATCTGTTTTATATAATCTAGATATCGGTTGGTCAATTTACAGACAACTCCTTTTTTTCCTTTTAATGTTGATTACTTTGGTTAGGTCACAGCTGGAGTACTGTGTGCAGTTCTGGTCCCCACACAATAGGAAGGATGTAATTGAACTGGAGAGGGTGCAGAGGAGATTCACCAGGATGCTGCCTGGGGTGGTGCAGTTTAGCAATGAAGAGAGGTTGGATAAGCTCAGGTTGTTTTCTTGAGAGCAGTGAGGACTGAGGAGACCTGATTGAGGTGTGGAAGATTGAGTGGCACGGACAGGGTGAACAGAAAGCACCTGTTCCCTTTAGTTGGAGGGCTAGTAATGAGGGGCCATAATTTTAAAGTGAAAGTTAGGAGGTTTAGAGGGAATTTGAGCAAAAATGTGTTTTCGCCCAGAAGGTGGTAGGAGTCTGGAATGTGATACGTGGGGAGGTAGTTGAGGCGGGAAACCTCACAATCTTTAAATAGTACTTGGATGAGCACTTGAAATGTCACCATTTTTCAGGCCAAGTGTGAAGAAAGAGGGACTAGATTGTGAAGTGCTTGGCGGTGCAAACTTGATGGACTGAAAGACCTTTTCTATGCTGTATAATTCTATTTTTGTTATATTAACAGTCACCTATCATCTGAACAGATCATTGACTTGAAATATTAACTCTTTCTTTCCACTGATTCTGCCTGAACTGCTGTGTCTCCCAAGATGTCATTCTCATTTCAGATTTCCAGCTTCTCCAGTATTTTTGTTGTTTTTAGGTTAAGGCCATTATTAATTTGCTTGCATTTGATTTCTGTCAGTGGCCCAGTATCAGAATCACTGCACTACTGTCCCACTCACCCAGCAAAGCTGAGGCTATTTCTCACATTCTGCTTGTAATATCCTCGCTCTGTGCAAATGAGAAAATAGATTAGATCAAGTCTTTCTTACAGATACATGTTTTAAGAATCCCCAGGAAGAATAGTAGAGGACTATCAATTTTGAAAAAGTCATAATGGATTCAGTGCTAACTTTGTTCCTCCCCTCACTCCTGCAAAACCAGCTGAGTTTCTCTCACGCTGCTGTCTTTATCATATGAGGCTATCATTTTTCATCAACAGCTTGCAATATCATTGACGTACTTGTCTGTCTTGGGTTTGATGTCAGGATTTTGAAACTTCAGCCTTCCTGGTTCTAGCGTTTTGTACTTGGGCTCTGGAGGCTTGGACCTGGTCAAATGCGCATCAATGAAGCAAATATTTTAGAGGTCATTAGTGAATTCTTGTTTCCTTTCCTCATCAGTTCGGCAGTTGATAAAATCACAGCGCGTCCACAGCAAACTGGGAATAGTATTCGAGAAAGAGAAGGATAAAACACAGAGAAAGGATTTCATCTTCGAAACTACAAGGGTGAGTTATCCACCTACTACAAGAGTCCCACTGGCTATTTACTCTCGGGTCAAAACCTTGAGATTCAGTGGCAAGCAAATTACCACCTGAAACCTCAAAGCCCATCCACTATATTCATGGCACAAGTCAAAAATGTGATGGAATACTCTCCACTTGCCTAGGTGAGTGCAGCCCCAACAAAACTCGAGACGTTTGATACCACCCAGGGCAAAGCAGCAGGCTTGGTTAACACCTCATCCATCAACTTCCACATTCACTCCTCCTACCACTAACAGACAATCACAACAATATGTTTCATTTACAGGATGTACTAAAGTAGTCATTGAGGTTCCTTGGATGGCACCCTCCAAACCCTCAATAATGGCACATAGAAAGATAAGGATAACAGATACGTGGGAAGACCACCACCCACAAGCTCCCTGCCTGCCCCTCCCAAAAAAAACTGCACATCAACCTGATTTAACACCAATCCTGGCACTCCTGTGACAGCATTGTGACTGAACCGACACCAATCCTGGCACTCCCTCTGTAAAAGCACTGACCGAATCGACACCAATCCTGGCACTCTCTCTGTGGCAGCCCTGTGACCGAACTGACAAAAATCCTGGCACTGAGACAACACCAATCCTGACACTCCCTCTGTGCCAGCCGTGTGGCCAAACCGACACTAATCCTGGCGCTGTCTCTGTGACAGCCCTGTGACTGAACCAACACCAATCCTGGCACTCCCTCTGTGACAGCCCTGTGTCCGAACCGACACTAATCCTGGCGCTGTCTCTGTGACAGCCCTGTGACTGAATCAACACCAATCCTGGCACTCCCTCCTGTGACAGCACTGTGGCTGTAACAACACCTCAAGACTGCAGGAGTCAAAGTAGAAGAATCAATCTAGCCTTCGAGGACCTTTTCGGATGTGGAATAGTCAGTGATGCCCACGTGCCACAAATAAATTAGTAACGTAAATTCACATTCGGATGTAGGTTCAAGGGCAAGTTGCTGTTATGAAATTAGATTTATGCAGTGCCTTTAATAAAACAAGACATACCGGCAGGAGGAGATCAGAAATATTGGAACAGGTGACCAACAGCTTGGCCAAAGAAAGATTTTAAGAAATTTATTCAAGGAGGAGACAAACGTTAAGAGACAGAATTCCAGAACTGATGACCTCAGGTATTGATCGCTCTGGTCACCAAAGGTGGAACAGCTATGGTAAATGACATTTTTGTAACACAAATCAATACAGTATAGAAAAAATAAAATCCAGGGCACACCATGGAATTGAGATCACAAAGTGTCTGTTTGTTGCGTTCCTGTCATACTTTTCTGAGAAGGTCAGAGTCATTTGCTCAAGTAATTGCAGAAAGAGATATTGTTTTGAGATTTTCTTCAGACATTCCTCTCTCTTCTTTACAAGCTGTAAAATTAAAGGAATTGTGAACTCATTTTCAGCCATGTCGCTTTGTGATGAGGATTAATCTATTTGTCAAACAATAGTTAGTTCGAGATTTTTAAGAAAAGACATGTTTCTGGCGGGGCATGTATTTGTTGCCCACCTCTAAGATCTGTTGGAAAGGTGGAAAGCGGTTATCTTGAACTACTGCAGTATTTGTGGTGAAGATGCTCCCACTGCTGCTCGGGAGAGATTTCTGAGATTTCAGCCTATCGAGGACCATGGCACAGCCGAAAGATTTCCAAGTCGGGACACTTTGTGACATTGACGATTATTGTATCAAGAGTGTGGTGCTGGAAAAGCACAGCAGGTCAGTCAACATCTGAGGAGCAGGAAAATCGACGTTTTGGGCAAAAGCCCTTCATCAGGATCCTTCCTGACTAAGTGCTTTTGACCGAAACATTGATTTTCCTGCTCCTCAGATGCTGCTGACCTGCTGTGCTTTTCCAGCACCACACTCTTCACTCTAAACTCCAGCATCTGCAGTACTCACTTTCGACTGATTATTGTATCAAACGAATATAGCAAGAAATTCTTAAAGAGTAGACTTCTGGGTTAGGCTACATCTAAGTGAAGGTACAAAGCTTATTTTAAGAGGCACAAGGCTGTTTATGATACATGCAAGCTTTAACTTAAAAGAAAGGTTTGAAATTTGTACCAATCAGCTTCAAGAAGCAATTTTGAGTGCACTCTACAATTTAGTGCATATCTGATCATCTTAGTTTTGCTGTTAGTCACTTAACGTGTGTCTGTAGTCCCAATCAGAGTTTGTTCACACTGACGTTTCTAGAGTTCAGTTTGATAAAATGTAGCATTTACTGTTTGTTGAACCAAGCTGAAACAAGTGAGTTAAAGTTATGATTCATAAATCTTCACAAAGATTTTTTGAAAACTGCCAACCTTTAAAACTTTGTTTCTTTCGCTTTTCATCTTTCAGAAACGAGAGGCATTTTGCCAACTCTTACAACTTATGAAGAACAAACATTCCAAGCAGGATGAGCCAGACATGATCTCTATCTTCATTGGCACTTGGAACATGGGTAAAAATCCTACCAGATATCATGTTTCTCACAGATTAGTTTCCCATTTCTCATTTAACTGTGATTGCTTGACTCAGATTTCCTTCCTCCAAAAATCAATGCTGTAGTAGAATCATACAGCACAGGAAAAGGCCATTTCACTGTAGTTTGTTTGCCAGTTCTTTGAAAGTACAATCAAATTAGTTGCAATCTATACTTTTCTCCTCAAATCTGAAAATATTTTCTTTATTCAATTGCTTCTGAAAGTTACTGTTGACTCTCTCTCTGTCTTCCTCGCTCTGCCTCCTGTTGTGGACCAGACCACATCTGCTCAAAATAGAGTCTAGACTTTTTGCTGAATATAACTTTTTCTTATTTTAAAGGTAATTCTAAGGTGTTGCGTTCCAGATGCAATTCAATTGGTCAAACTACTCAACGTTAAGCTAACCACGCTTATTTTTACACTACACTAAAGATCCAAACAAAACAAAATCAAGAATTGGCTTAACTATAGCTCTTTTGACATGCTTACCAAATTAATTAATTAACTACTACTAATGAACTGTTCCAATATAGTAATATCCCATAAACACACCCTTGGAAATGGCAAACTCAGTAAAACAGATTGTCTGTCAGCCAATTCTTCAGTCCAGGAGGAAAAACATAAAGAGAAAGCTCAGTATAGCAAGGAGGGATGTTCTGCAGCTTCCAAACCCAGCTACAAGACCCCGGCAACTGCTACTGAAAAGCTAAACATTGTGGCTCGAAGAGAACTTGACCTCACTCATTCGAACTGCTATTATTCCAACACAAGAAAAACCCCAAGGCTTCACAAGCTGTTTTCTTTACTGGAATAAAATAGACAGCTCGACATCTCTTGACTTCAAACCTCTCTTCAAAAACAAGGACAAAATAAGCCTCTTAAATCATATCATGCCTCACTCTGCCTTGCTGTTATTTCCATTTATGCACTCTGTGCCACTAACCCTTTGCACAAATGATTCGGTAACCCTTTGCACAAAGGGTTGGTGCAACAGCAAATACTTTAGATTTTGGTATTTTTCTCGTCTATTGTTTTAACATCATTTTAAGACTGTACACATACTATTAATGTAAAACATCTCTCCGAACAATGAAGTAGATGTAAATAATACCGTTGACTACTCCCCTGCACTTGCCTGCTCCTCGGCCCATTTATTAGTTTGACCAGAAAGGTCTGGAAGAGTCAGGTTCTGTTCCTGGACAATTCTTCTGAGTTACTCTGAGCATAGCAGCACGTCAAGGATCTGCAGCTCGCCTCAGTTTCTCTTTTGCTAAGGGAGGGTTGTAGAAAAATAAGTTACGAGTCCGGTTTTGACATATATCAGCTGTTCCTTCATTACTGGGTCAGAAGTCATGCATCCTGTTTCCTCATGACGCGGTGGGAGCACCTTTAGCCACACACAATAAACAGTTCGGGCAGGCGGTTCACTACTACACCATATGGTAATTAGGGATGGGCAATAAATACTGGATTTGGCAACTGATTGCTTATTCTGTTTATTTAAAAATGTGCTTGTGTTCAAGTGCAATTTCAAACCACCTTTCTCTCTCTCTCAAATAAAAAAATTAACACGGATAGGAAGTGCACCCCCTCCAAAAATCTTGGCTTCCTGGCTGATATCCAAGGGACTTGGGAAAACTCTGGATGAAACAACAGTCACCATTCCACATGACATCTACGTTATCGGAACTCAGGAAAACTCTGTCGCAGACAAGGAGTGGGTGGACTTTGTACGGGCCAGTTTGAAAGACTGCACTGATTTGGACTTTAAACCGGTAAGACATATTGAGAGTTTGTTCACCTTGTCCTTGTGGGTGAAGGCTGCTGAAATGTCCAAGCTGTTGCACTGGGATGTGGGTGGGCTAAGGATCATAATCTTTCCTCTAAATCTTTCTCCACCCCACCAATAAGTATTTTCAGATTGGCTCATGTTGCTTTGGTTGTCTGCCTCCATTTCTGCTGCTAATGACCTCTGCCTCTCATCTACATACTCTAAGGCCCATCTGTGAATCCTGAAAGTCAGCATTCTCCCAGCCCACACTCCTTTCATGTCAAGTTGGTCAAATCTAATCCAACCCTGCTTCCCCGTATTTTCCCAGCCTATAGCCATACAATAAGACCATAAGACATAGGAGCGGAAGTAAGGCCATTCGGCCCATTGAGTCCACTCCGCCATTCAATCATCGCTGATGAGCATTTCAACTCCACTTACCCGCATTCTCTCCGTAGCCCTTAATTCCTTGTGACATCAAGAATTTATCAATCTCTGCCTTGAAGACATTTAGCATCCCGGCCTCCACTGCACTCTGCAGCAATGAATTCCACAGGCCCACCACTCTCTGGCTGAAGAAATGTCTCCGCATTTCTGTTCTGAATTTACCCCCTCTAATTCTAAGGCTGTCTCCACGGGTCCTAGTCTCCTCGCCTAATGGAAACAATTTCCTAGCGTCCACCCTCTCCAAGCCATGTGTTATCTTGTAAGTTTCTATTAGATCTCCCCTTAATCTTCTAAACTCCAATGAATACAATGCCAGGATCCTCAGCCGTTCCTCATATGTTAGACCTACCATTCCATGGATCATCCGTGTGAATCTCCGCTGGACACGCTCCAGTGCCAGTAACCTCCTTCCTGAGGTTTGGGGACCAAAACTGGACACAGTACTCCAAATGGGGCCTAACCAGAGCTTTATAAAGTCTCAGTAGCACAACGGTGCTTTTATATTCCAACTCTCTTGAGATAAATGACAACATTGCATTTGCTTTCTTAATCACGGACTCAACCTGCATGTTTACCTTTAGAGAATCCTCAACTAGCACTCCCAAATCCCTTTGTATTTTGGCTTTACGAATTTTCTCACCGTTTAGAAAGTAGTCCATGCTTGTATTCTTTTTTCCAAAGTGCAAGACCTCGTATTTGCTCACATTGAATTCCATCAGCCATTTCCTGGACCACTCTTCCAAACTGTCGAGATCCTTCTGCAGCCTCCCCACTTCCTCAGTACTACCTGCTTGTCCACCTAACTTTGTATCGTCGGCAAACTTCGCTAGAATGCCCCCAGTCCCTTCGTCCAGATCATTAATATATAATGTGAACAGCTGCAGCCCCAACACTGAACCCTGCGGGACACCGCTTGTCACCGGCTGCCATTCCGAAAAATAATCTTTTATCCCAACTCTCTGCCTTCTGTCAGACAGCCAATCCTCAATCAATACCAGTAGCTCACCTCGAACACCATGGGCCCTCACCTTGCTCAGCAGCCTCCCGTGAGGGACCTTATCAAAGGCCTTTTGGAAGTCTAGGTAGACCACATCCACTGGGTTTCCCTGGTCGAACCTACTTGTCACCTCTTCAAAGAATTCCAACAGGTTTGTCAGGCACGACCTCCCCTTACTAAATCTATGTTGACTTGTTCTAATCCGACCCTGCTCTTCCAAGAATTTAGAAACCTCATCCTTAATGTTGGATTCTAGAATTTTACCAACAACCGAGGTTAGGCTAATTGGCCTATAATTTTCCATCTTTTGTCTTGATCCTTTCTTGAACAACGGGGTTACAATAGCAATCTTCCAATCATCCGGGACTTTCCCTGACTCCAGTGACTTTTGAAAGCTCTCAGCCAACGCCTCCGCTATTTCCTCAGCCACCTCCCTCAGAACTCTAGGATGTAGCCCATTGGGGCCAGGAGATTTGTCAATTTTAAGACCTTTTAGCTTTTCTAGCACTTTCTCTTTTGTAATGGCAACCATACTCAACTCAGCCCCCTGACTCCCTTTAATTGTTGGGATCTTACTCCTGTCTTCCACTGTGAAGACTGACGCAAAGTACTTATTAAGTTCTCCTGCTATTTCCTTATCTTCTATCACTAGGCTTCCAGCATCAGTTTGGAGTGGCCCAATGTCTACTTTTGCCTGTCGTTTGTTTCTTATGTATTGAAAGAAACTTTTACTATCATTTCTAATATTACTGGCTAGCCTACCTTCATATTTGATGCTCTCCTTCCTTATTTCTCTCTTTATCCTCTGTTTGTTTTCGTAGCCTTCCCAATCTTCTGATTTCCCAGTGCTCTTGGCCACTTTATAGGATCTCTCTTTTTCTTTGATAGATTTCCTGACTTCCTTTGTCAGCCGTGGCTGTCTAATCCCTTCCCGGATAATCTTTCTTTTCTTGGGGATGAACCTCTGTACAGTGTCCTCAATTATACCCACAAACTCCTGCCATTTTTGCTCTACTGTCTTCCCTGCTAGGCTCTACTTCCAGTCTATTTTTGTCAGTTCCTCTCTCATGCCCTCATAATTACCTTTATTTAACTGTAACACCATTACATCTGATTTTGCCTTCTCTCTTTCAAACTGCAGACTGAACTCTACCATATTATGATCGCTGCTTCCTAAGTGTTCCCTTCCTTTAAGATTTTTTATAAAGTCTGGTTCATTACATAGCACTAGGTCCAGAATAGCCTGCTCCCGTGTGGGCTCCATGACAAGCTATTCCAAAAAGCCATCCTGTAAGCATTCCATGAATCCTCTTTCTTTGGATCCACTGGCAACATTATTTACCCAGTCCACCTGCATATTGAAGTCTCCCATGATCACCGTGACCTTGCCTTCTCTATTTCCCGGTACATGTTGTGCCTCTGGTCCTGACCACTGTTAGGAGGTCTGTACATAACTCCCACTATGGTTTTTTTGCCTTTGTGGTTCCTCAATTCCACCCACACAGACTCCACATCATCCGACGCTATGTCATTCAGTGCCATAGATTTAATTTTGTTTTTAACTAACAAGGCAACCCCGCCCCCTCTGCCCACCTCCCTGTCTTTTCGATAAGTTGAAAACCCTTGGATGTTTAACTGCCAGTCCTGACCCCCCTGTAACCACGTCTCTGTGATGCCTACCACATCATAATCATTTATGATGATCTGCTTTGTTACGAATGCTACGAACATTCAGGTAAAGTGCCTTAATGCTAACTTTCTTATCTTTCTTATCATTAGAGATATACTAGCCTGAAAACAGTTGATCTTGTCTGATCTTGGAAGCTAAGCAGACTCAGGCCTGGTTATTCTTGGCTGGGAGACCGCATGGGAATACCTGGTGGTTGGTTCAATGGTTAGGACGGCTGCCTTACACTGCCGGTTTCCTCCCACAGTCCAAAGATGTGCAGGTTAGGATGGATTGGCAAGCTGAATTGCCCATAGTGTCCAGGGATGTACAGACCAAGTGGATTAGCCATGGCAAATGCAGCGTTATGGGGTAGGATAGGGGTTGGGTCTGGGTCTGGGTGCATTGATCTTTGGAGGGTTGGTGTGAACTCAATGGGTTGAATGGCCAGCTTGCACAATCTAAAGGATTCTATGTTTCTGCCTCTCCCACTGGAATAGTGTTGGTTTGAAAATGGTGGATAGGAAGAGAAAAATTGGAAAGAGGAGATGAAGTGCAAGGGTAGGGAGCAGCATGGATGGTGGGGAAGGAAAGTAAGTCCAGGAACAGAACAAATATAAGTATGCATTTAGAATCTGTAATTATTATATTAACAAGCCAACAGTTTGGGAGGATGAGCACTTCAGTCCTTAATCTCTGTACAGTTAGTTGATTGTACTTCTGATAGGCTGAGAAAAATCACTTTGAGTCTCCAGATTCTCCTCTTGAAAGTACAATAACTTGCATTTACAAAGCTCCTTTAATATAATGAGCCATTCCAAGATACTTCACAGCATTGCTTATCGTTGACAGAACGATCAGGACTAGTGAGGTGTTAATGAACATTTAACTTAGCAGAGAGAAGTCAAGAGCCTTAGAAAGGAAATTATAGAGCTGGGAGCTAGGCAGTTGAAGGCATGTCGGTCCTATCACTACTGGAGCAGTTAAAATTGGGGATGCATTAAAGGTTAGAATTGGAACAATACAGATTTCTTGACAATAGAGATCGAAGATATGCAGAGGGTTGAGGGCATTGGAGTGATTTGGAAATTGGATGAAAATTGAGTACAGTGAGTGAATGTACTGTAGCAGATGGAGTTATTTACTACAGGAAAGGGAGCATGTCACTCTTCTCAGCTTATATGTGGCTCCAGTCCTACATTGCCGCGACCAGTGATCCTAGTAGGCTTAGCCACTAGGAACAGTCAGAGGCTATTCAGCCCCCCCGACCTTACACATGCGTTTTGGCTAGATCGTGGCGGATTTTGTAGCTCCGTGGCACAGCCTCTGAGTGTTCTGTGCTTCTTGATTCACAAAGTCAAAATCTACATTGAAATGCACAGTACCCATATCAAGAATCATTTCTGTTTCTGGAGTAAATATGCTCATTTGTTCGCAGATTGCAATGCAGACACTTTGGAACATTAAAATTGTAGTCCTGGTTAAGCCGGAACATGAGAACCGGATCAGCCACATCAGTACCTCAAGTGTGAAAACTGGAATAGCCAATACATTGGGTAGGTAACAAAGTAACACCCACAGCTCAGCTTTATAATTATTGATCGTTCTCAACTTGAATTCATCAAGCAGCCTGAACGTAGTAACTCTGTCTTGAGGTGCTTCACAGCAATGCTTTTGAGCACAAGGAGATATTGAACCACATAAGATGAGGTTAGAAGGAACATCCCAAAGTGTGGTATAGGGAAAGAATTCCATTGTTTAGGACCCCAAATTGTTGAAGACTGGAACAATGAAAATTGCTAAGAGAAAAGTCCTCTGGATGCTGGAAATGTGAAATAAGAACAAGTATTGGAGAAATTCAGCAGGTCTGGCAGTAGCCGTGGAGATAAACAGTTAATGTTTTGAGTCCAATGATGACTTATGGACTTTTGGATGTAGGTTTGCTCACTGAGCTGGAAGGCTCATTCCCAGACGTTTCGTTACCCTACTAGGTAACATCTTCAGTGGGCCTCAGGCGAAGCAATGCGGAAAATTTCTGCTTTCTATTTATATGTTTGGGTTTCTTTGGGTTGGTGGTGTCATTTCCTGTAGTGATGTTATTTCTGGTGGTGAAGTCACTTCCGGTTCCTTTTCTCAGTGGGTGGTAGATGGGGTCTAACTCGATGTGTTTGTTGATAGAGTTCTGGTTGGAATGCCATGCCTCTAGAAATTCTCATGTCTGCCTTTGTTTGGCTTGTCCTAGGATGGATGTGTTGTCCCAGTCGAAGTGGTGTCCTTCCTCATCCGTATGTGAGGATACTAGTGAGGATAGTAGCCACAAAAAGACATGACCCCCCCCCTGCTTTTCAATAGTATCCTCACATACGGATGAGGAAGGACACCATTTCGACTGGGACAACACATCTATCCTAGGACAAGCCAAACAGAGAGAGACACACGATAATTCCTAGAGGCATGGCATTCCAACCGGAACTCTTACCTGGGCTGAGAAGTGGCAGATGGAGTTTAATTCAGATAAATGCGAGGTGCTGCATTTTGGGAAAGCAAATCTTAGCAGGACTTGTACATTTAATGGTTAGGTCCTAGGGAGTGTTGCTGAACAGAGAGATCTTGGAGTGTAGGTTCATAGCTCCTTGAAAGTGGAGTCGCAGGTAAATAGGATAATGAAGAAGGCATTTGGTATGCTTTCTTTTATTAGTCAGAGTAGTGAGTACAGGAGTTGGGAGGTCATGTTGCAGCTGTACAGGACATTGGTTAGGCCACTGTTGGAATATTGCGTACAATTCCAATCTCCTTCCTATCAGAAGGATGTTGTGAAACTTGAAAGGGTTCAGAAAAGATTTACAAGGATGTTGCCAGGGTTGCAGGATCTGAGCTACAGGGAGAGGCTGAACAGGCTGGGGCTGTTTTCCTTGGAGTATCGGAGGTTGAGGGGTGACCTTATAGAGATTTACAAAATTATGAGGGGCATGGATAGGATAAACAAGCCAAGTCTTTTCCCTGGTGTCGGGGAGTCCAGAACTAGAGGGCATAGGTTTAGAGTGAGAGGGGAAAGATATAAAAGAGACCTAAGGGGCAACGTTTTCACACGGAGGGTGGTACGTGTATGGAATGAGCTGCCAGCGGAAGTGGTGGAGGCTTGTACAATTGCAACATGTAAGAGGCATTTGGATGGGTATATGAATAGGAAGGATATGGGCCGGGTGCTGGCAGGTGGGACTAGATTGGGTTGGGATACTTGGTCGGATGGACCGGTTGGACTGAAGGGTCTGTTTCCATGCTGTACATCTCCATGACATCGAGTTAGACCCCATCTACCACCCCCTGAGAAAAGGAATCGGAAGTGACTTCACCACAGGAAATGACATCACCACCCCAAAGAAACCCAAACATATAAATAGAAAGCAGCAATTTTCAGCATTGCTTCGCCTGAGGCCCACTGAGATGTTACCTCGTAGGGTAACGAGACGTCTGGAAATGAACCTTCCAGCGCAGCGAGCAAACCTACATCCAAAACCTCAACCTGAGCTACAAATCTTCTCAAAACTCGCTCTGACTTATGAACTCCAGAATGAAAACTCGGGTTGTTCAAGAATCCAGATTTGGAGGTGTGCAGAGATCTTGTTGAGCAAGTAGAGGATGCAGATCAAGGGAAATGGTTGTTATTTTTGAATATTCTGAGAGTTCTGCCTTGTGAGAATGCTGTGGCTTTAAATGGTGTGGTTTTGTTAAAGTTTCTTTTAGAGTTTGTGGGACTGATGCTGAGCAGCCTGTGAAGCTATGGATTTTCTTTTGAAGTTGGAACGATAGAAGCAGCCTGTGTAGGTGTGGTCAAATGCCCACCCTTGGAAGCAGGGAATTTAGCTTTGTAGTTTTCTCAGCAGCAGTTGCTGTTGAGGTCTTGAAGAGCTGGAAGCTATTTTTTGTCCCTGTCTCGGTTACAGCCAAAAGTTGGGGGTTGTTTGCCTGCTTTGAGAGTTGTGTGAGAGATAATCTGTTTTCTCAATTTGCCTTTTTTGTCAAAGGGGTGTTTGAGGGATGTTACTATTTTGGTACAGTTAATTAATAATGGGTACAGTATCGATTATTCAGTTGTTTTCCAGTTAAGTTGTTCCAAGTTCTTTCTTTCTTTCTTGTTGTGCTTTAACTATAATGTTCAAATAAATTGTGTTTTGCTTCATGTTGAGTAATTGGACCAATTGAATTGCATCTGGAACATAGCACCTGACATTTACTTTTAAAATGAGAAAAAGTTGAGGTCTAGACTACCTTAACATATTTTGAGAAGGTCTGATCTAGTCCATAACAAACAGTCCTGGCAGATTAGAGGGTGGCAAATGTAACCCTTCTCTTTAGGAAAGAAAAGAGGGGAAAAAACAGGAATTACTGATCAGTTAGTCAGCACTCCGGAAAATGCTGGAATCTGTTATAAAGGATGTGATCACAGCACACACAGAAATAACCAATGCGATTAGACTGATTCCACATGAATTTGAGAAAGAGAAGTGATGTTTGACAAACCTCCTAGAGCTTTGTTTTAAGGACTTTAGTAGTAAAATAGATGAGGGAGGTCTATCTAATGGATGTAGTGTAATGGATTTTCAGATAGCTTTTGTAGAAGTCCCTTGTAAGTGGTTAGTGTGCAAAATAAAAACATATGTGATTGTTGATAATGTCCTAGCATATCAAGAATTGGTAAACAGACAGGAAACCAAGTCTAAATAGATGGATCATCTTTGGCGTGGGTGGAAGGCAGTGACATGTAATGTTCTGCAGGGATCAGTGATTTGGGTAAGAGAATAGTGTAATTTTTCCAACTTTGTTGACAACACATAACGAGGTGAGATTGTGAGCATAGAGTCACAGATGTACTGCACAGAAACGGACCCTTTGGTCCAACTCGTCCATGCCGACCAGATATCCCAACCCACTTGCCAGGACCCGGCCCATATCCCTCCAAACCCTTCCTATTCATATACCCATCCAGATGCCTTTTAAATGTTGCAATTGTACTAGCCTCCACGACTTCTGGCAGACCATTCCATACACACTCACCACCCTCTGCGTGAAAAATTGTCCCATAGGTCTCTTTTATATCATTCCTCTCTCACCCTAAACCTATGCCCTCTAGTTACGTTAAAAAAAACTTTCAAGTTAATTCAAACATGTTGAATAAAGTGACAAATGCATGATAGATGAAGTTTAAAGTGGATTGGAGAGAACTTGTCCAACTTTGTAGAAAACACAATGGCAGACTGTTAGTTAAATTACAGCAAATCGGCAAAAGTTCATGTATAAACGAACCTGGATGTCCTTATATACTGGTGACTGAAAGCAAATATGCAGATGCAGCAAGCACTTATGAATCTAATAGTATGTCAAACCATAAAGCAGACATCAGCCATGATCTCATTGAATGGCCAATCTGATACTTTACCCTTGATTCCCTTACTGATTAAAAATCTGTTTGTCAGCCTTGGATATATTTGACAACCCTGTCTTGACAGCCCTCTGCAATAAATAATTGCAAAGATTCATCGTCCTCGAAAATAAACTCCTTCCCTGTCTTAATCACAGAATGATGGGTCACCTATTTATGTTCTCTTGGTCCTAGACTCTCCCACAAGGGGAGAGTCATCTACCCTGTCAAGCCCTGGAAAAATATTTCAATGAGAGAGTTTCTCTCTTCTAAGGTCCGGTAAGTACAACCCAACCTACTCAACCTATCATCATGGGAAAATCCCTCCATACCCAGGATCAACCCAGTAAACCTTTTCTGGACTGCCTCCGGTGCCAGTGTATGTTTCCTTTGATAAGTCTTTGGAACTCCTTGCCCCAGAGAGCTGTGCGGACAGAATCCTTGTATGTATTTATTTAAGGCTGAGATAAATTCTTGATCAGTAGGGGATTCAAGGGTTATGAGGAAAGGACAGGAAAGTGGATGTGAGGAATATCAGATGAGCTGTGATCCTAGTGAGGGGCTGAATGGCCGACTCCTGTTTCTATGTCTTACTGCCTTAATAAGGGGCTCAAAACTGATAAGTGTTCCATCAGTAGTCTGCCCCCGTGTTGTGTATAGTCTTAGTATGACCTCTCTACGTTAATAGTCCATTGTAATAAAATCCAACATTCCATTTGTCTTTCCTATTCCTTGCTGAATTTGTATGCTGTCTTTCTGAGACTTATGCATGAGGACCCCAAAATCTCTCTATAGCTTTCTGTAGTCTTCTCCATTTAAATAATATTCAGTTCCTCTATTCTTGCTGCCAAAGTATGTAAGCTCAGGTTTTCGCACATATTCCATCTGCCCAGTTATTGCCCACTCGCTTAACCTTGTTAGCTTCATTGTAAGAGAATTTCAGTAAAACAGCAAGGAAGTATATAAAGGGTCTTAGTTAGACCACACCTGGAGTGTGCAGTTTCGATCTCCTCTAACATAGAAGGAGTGCAGCAAAGGTTTGCCAGACTGATTCATTGCAAGGCTGGTTCATCGTATGAGGAGAGTTTGAGCTAACTAGGCCTATATTAACCATGGCTTAGCAGTTTGTGAGGCGAATCATTCAAATATATAAAATGCTGATAGGGCTGGGCAGACTGGATGCAAGGATTATGTTAGCTTTGGTTTGGGTGTTCAAAACAAGGCTTTTTTTCATTCACTCATGGTATGTCAGCTTCATTGGCTGGTCAAATTTATTACCTGTCCCCAGTCCCCTTTGAGAAGGGGAACTGCCTCCTTAAACTGCCTCCTATTGATTTGGGATTTTTTTGTTTTTGAAGGGTCTTCTGTCTCTGTACACCATAGGCATGGCCTTTGGTCTTCCAGTTCCTGATTACTGCTCTTGTTCCATTTTGTCATTGGACAAAGTTAAAAATCACACAACACCAGGTTATAGTCCAACAGGTTTATTTGGAAGCTAGTGGAAGTTGTTTAATTTTTAACTTTGTACGCCCCAGTCTAACACCGGCGTCTCCAAATCATTTGTTGCTAGAGGCTGACATTTCACCTGCTCTCTTCCTCTGGGGTCTCTTCTCAGAACTGCTCAATCTCTCTTCTCACTTTTCTCCTTGAAAGTCTTGTCTATCATGTTCCTTACCCCTTCTCCTTATCCTACACAAAATCACTTTGGTTTCTGCTCAGAATTCACCTCTTCTTCCTACTCCCCAACATCATGTCATTCCTTTAATTCTTATTTCTCTCACATCCCTGATTTCCAGCACTTCATAATTTGGCGTCTGTGACTTCAGCTGTCTGGTCCCTAAACTCTGAAATTCCATACTGGAAGCTCACACCATCTCTACCTTTTTTTGTGTGTGTGGTGCTCTTTCTAATCTCCTCTTTAACCCAACTTTTGATCACTTGCCCTGATATCTCTTTGTGTGGCCAACTTTTAGACTTCATCTGATTATATTCCTGTGAAGCTCCTTAGGGCAGTTTATAATATTAAAGCGACATGTTCTTTCACATGAAACATCAAGTGAGTATCTTGAGCAAATGTTATTTGCTTAAAGTATTTCTTTTTTTAAACCACAGGCAATAAAGGAGCTGTTGGTGTTTCGTTTATGTTTAATGGAACGTCATTTGGATTTGTTAACTGTCACTTAACGTCTGGTAATGAGAAAACTGCAAGGTAAGTGTAGTTTAAAAATTTGCATAACGAGGAACAACTTGGGACAGTAGTGTTTTCAGTCACTACATATAGGGCCATCCTCAGCACCGAGGGAAGTTTCTGTGTGGTCACATGATGCTCTTGTAATACAGATATTTTTGTCTCCCTACCCTCTCCAACAAGAGCAACATAGAGGATGGAGATTTCTTCGAACTGTGCTTACTGTGTCAGTAATGCTCAGAGCCTGGAGGAAGACCTTTCATAGATATTACTCCAGCCAGCAAGAAAATATGATGGGCATTTATCAACTGCTAATAAAGAAAAGTACTGCAGATGCTGGAAATTTGAAATAAAAACAAAGCTGCTGGAGAAACACCAGGTCGGCGGCATCTGTGGAGAGACACCATAACTTTTCAAATCCAACAATATTATTCCGAACACAGACGGCACGGTGGCTCAGTGGTTAGCACTGCTGCCTCACAGCACCAGGGTCCCAGGTTTGATTCCAGCCTCGGGTGATTGTCTGTGTGGTGTTTGCACATTCTCCCCGTATCTGCGTGAGTTTCCTCCGGGCACTCTGGTTTCCTCCCACAGTCCAAAAGATGTGCAGGTCAGGTGAATTGGCCATGCTAAATTGCCCATCAGTCAAAGAGAAAGGGGTCTGGGTGGTTTACTCTTCGGAGGGTCGGTGGGGACTGGTTGGGCCAAAGGGCCTGTTTCCACACAGGTAATCTTTAAAAAAAAGCAGTTTGTGGGCTGTTAAACCGCATGTTCTGTTTTTCTTTCAGCTTGAGGCGCCTGCATTAAAACTTTACAGTCACACGATATCTAGGCCAATGATTCAGTACAGTACCAAGGAAATACTTTTGGGTGAGGCATTGAACTGAGTTCACATCAGTGTATAATATCCTGTGGCACTGTTCAGAGCCTTGACCCCATGTTATCTTGCAACAAATATTTCTAAAGCAGATTAGCAGGTCAATTATCACAGTTTTAGGGGATTATTATGTTTCCTTGCATTATAATGGTGATTACGTCACAAATAGTTTATTGTCTGAAGTACTCAACAACATCTTGAGAATATGGGCAGTATTGTGGAAATGAGTCTTTTCTACATAATAGGCACTGATGCTCTTAACTGAATGCACATGTATTGAATTGTACACGGCAGTATCCAAAAATATATAAATAAATTTGAAAATAAAATGCAGTGCTCTGTTATCTAGAATTGTCTTAGTTAAAGTTACCTTGTGGAGACTCGCATCACAAACTCCTGGGACTGTACAGATGCAGGAAAGCTGAAAATGTGTTGCTGGAAAAGCGCAGCAGGTCAGGCAGCATCCAGGGAACAGGAGAATCGACGTTTCTAGGCGGAACCGCTAGGAACCCTCCAACCACAAGGGATGAACTCGGATTTCACCAGTTTCCTCATTTCCCCACCTCCCACCTTGTCTCAGTCTAATCCATCGAATTCAGCACCGCCTTCCTAACCTGCAATCTTCTTCCCGACCTCTCCGCCCCCACCCCAGTCTGACCTATCACCCTCACCTTGACCTCTTTCCACCTATCACATTTCCGACGCCCCTCCCCCAAGTCCCTCCTCCCTACCTTTTATCTTAGCCTGCTGGACAAACTTTCCTCATTCCTGAAAAAGGGCTTATGCCCGAAACGTCAATTCTCCTGTTCCCTGGATGCTGCCTGACCTGCGCTTTTCCAGCAACACATTTTCAGCTCTGATCTCCAGCATCTACAGACCTCACTTTCTCCTCAAAGATGCAGGAAAGCCATGAGGAAACGGTGAAAATCTGCTGGCCTGAAGGTCAGGTTGAAACAGTGTGGCTTCATGACCCCCTTGGTCCAGTATACTACTGGCAAAGATCCAGGCTATTGAAAACAGAATAAATGAACTTGAATCTAGACTGACTTACCAGAGGGAACTGAGTGACTGTTGTGTGCTCTACTTCATGGAGACCTGGCTCACCCCTGCTATTCTTGATTGCGCCCTACAAGCTGACGGGTTCTCCATACATGGCATGAACCATATAACATCCTCTGGCAAAGCAATGGGCGATATGGTATACTTCCTGATCAGCACTTCCTGGTGTTCGGACGTAGCAACCCTGGCAAGCCATTGCTCCCCGGACCTAGAATACCTGACAGTAAAGTGCCATCCCTACAACCTATCGCGAGATTTCACCTTCGGCATCCTAACAGCAGTATACATACTACCCCATGTGGAGAATGCCCTAGATGTGATTTATATTGCCACAAACACTTGAAACAAATTACCCGAAGCCCTATTCATTGTGGCCAGCGACTTCAACCAGGCCAACCTCAAGAGAGAGCTGCCAAAATACGACCTACGCATCTCCAGCCCCACCAGAGGATCAAACATCCTGGACCACTGCTACACAACCATCAAAGACACCTACTGCTCCTTTTCCCCGCCCACACTTCAGAAAATCAGATCATGATGCTGTGTTCCTCCTCCCAGCTTACAAGCAGAAGCTTAACAGGAGGATCCTTCACAAAAGGAAGTACCATGCTGGTCCGAGGCTGTGGAAGACCGTTTCAGGGACTGCTTGGAATCGGTGGACTGGACTGTGTTCAAGTACTCAACAGAAAATCTAGACGAGCATGCCACTGCTGTCACAGACGACTTTAGCAAATGCATGGGGGACTACATATGAAAGAAGTCAATCGGGGAGTGTTCCCCAATCGTAAACCTTAGATGAACCAGGAAATCCATTCCCTACTGAAGACCAGATGGGTGGCTTTCAAGTTGGATGACCCAGACCAGTACAGGAAATCCAGATAAGACCTCCGCATCAGACATGTCAAGAGACAGTACCAAACCAAGTTAGAGACCCAAACCAACCAGACAAGACTCGTGTTGCCTGTGGTAAGGCCTAAACAGCATTACAGGATACAAAATGAAGCAGAGCAAGATAGTGGGCAAAGATGTGCTCAATACTTTCTATGCTTAATTTGAGCAAAATGCTAGCGGTGCAGTGATACCTGTCCTGACAGCCCCAGCTGCACCTACTCCCTTGGTCACTGCTACAAACATCAGATCGGTCATCCTGGGAGTCAACCCAAGGGAAGTAAAGGGCCCTGACTGTGTTCCTAGCCGAGCACTCAGATCCAGTGTGGATCAGCTGGCAGAGGTATTCACCTACATCTTCAACCTCCCTCTCCTACCAGCTGAAGTCCCCACCTTCTTCAAGAAGACCACCATCATCCTGGTACCTATGAAAGCACATGCAACGTGCCTTGATGACTATCACCCAGTGACTCTGACCTCAATAATTATGTAATGCTTCGAGAGGCTGATCATGGCCCACATCGACTCCACTCTCCCAGCAGCCTGCCTCGATCCCTTACAATTTGCCTACTGATGTAACAGGTCCATAGTGGATGCATTATCCCTGCCCCTGCTATCATGCCTGGAACATCTAGACAGTGAGGACAACTATGTCAGACTCCTGCTCATTGGCTACAACTCCACCTTCAAAATCATTATCCATTCCCGACTGATGTCAAAACTCCATGGTCTTGGCTCTGCACGCTGCAACTGGATCCTCCGCTTTCTGATCCACAGACTGCAATCAGTGAAGACAGGTAACTGCAACTCCTCCACAATAACACTCAACACTGGAACCCTCCACCCCCCCCCCCCCCCCCCCCAAAAAGGGTGTGTCCTCAGCCCCCTACTGTACTCCTTATTACATGGATAACTGTGTTGCCAAATTCCAAACTAATGCCATCTCCGAGTTCGTTGATGACACCACTATAATGTGACTGGTATTTAACAATGATGAGTCAAAATACTTGGCTTGGTGACGTGGTGCAATAAGAACCACCTCTCTCTCAATGAAGGCAAAACTAAAGAACTGATCGTTGACTTCAGAATGGAGGAAGGAGAACGTGCCCCCATCTACATCTGAGGTTTATAGGTTGGAGTGCATCCTCAAAGCAATGATAACTGACAACCTGTCCTGGACCTCCCATGTCGATGCAATAGTCAAGAAAGCACAACAACGCCTCTTCTCCCTCAGGCGGCACAGGAAATTCAGCATGTCCGTATGGACCCTCACCAACATCTACAGATGCACCATTGAGAGCATACTGTCTGGGTGCATAACGGCCTGGTACGGCAACTGCTGTGCCACAGACTGTAAGAAACTACAGAAGGTGAAGTGCGTAGCCCAGACCATCATGGGAGCCAACTTTCCATACGTGGACTCAGTCTACACCTCTCATTGCCTTGGAAAGGCTGCCAACATCATCAAAGACTTATCACACTCTGATAATCTCCGACAACCTCTTCGGTCTGGCAGAACACCAGCAGGTTCAGGAACAGCTTCTTCCCGATTATTCGACTGATGAATCGACTCTTTAGCTTCAAGTAATGCTGATCTTGCTAACGTTGCTCTCACCAAAGACACACCCTGTGCAATATAATTGTATACCTCTGTCTAAATCTTTTTGATCTGTACATCCTTGTTTGCTATGATCTGCTTGTATTGCTTGTAAACAAAACTTTTCACTGTACCTCAGTACACATGACAATACATCAATTAATCAAAATGGCAATTTGAGGCACAAAATTTTATGCCCAACTCTTGAATTTTGGCTGTTTCATTGGCACAGACTAACCATAATATGCATGTTCTGCAAACAGTTACGGATGTGGCTAAGAATATCGTAATTATCCATGTAATCCATTTCTGTGACACTGATTCAGAGATAGAGATTGACCAGGACACCAGGGAGAACTCTCCCGCTGTATCTCAAAAGTGATGGGACTTCAATTTAATATCTCAACCAGAAGATGACAACTCTGTCGAGTGCACCTCCCAATACTGCACTGGAGTGTTGGCCACAGTTCTTGTGCTATAGCTTTGGAGTTGGACTTGAAGCTGCAAATTAGTTCAATTCTGAGGCAAGGATGTTACCAACTGAGCCACAGCTGACGAATTGCCCCCATTATTGTTCAGAACTCTACACGCACTGAAATATTTTCAAAGCAAGTCCAGGTAGATTAAAGGGCATTTTGTCAGAACATCCCACACAAACAACAGTTAATCTGGCATTGACTGTTTACTAAAGGGAAATATATATGGCAGAATATGAGAAGAACCCTCTATTCTTTTATTTTATATTGGAATCTTCACCTTCTATCAGTCAAGGCGAGCAAGTTCTTGGTTTTGTGCATTATGTAGCAAGTATCATAGTGCAGCATTTCCTCAGGCGAAATGTATCCTTCTGTGGAGCACAGCTGCAACCAAGTGAAGCAAATTGACTTGACCATTCTACATCACTTAGAACAGGGGTTGGCACGGTGGCTAAGTGGCTAGCACTGCTGCCTCACAGCACCAGGGACCCAGGTTCAATTCCAGTCTTGAGCAACTGTCTGTGTAGAGTTTGCACATTCTCCCTGTGTCTGCGTGGGTTTCCTCTGTGTGCTCTGGCTTGCTCCCATAGTCCAAAGATGTGCAGGTTAAATGGATTAGCTATGCTAAATTGCCATAGTGTCCAGAGATGTGCAGGTTAGGTGGATTGGCAATGCAAAATGCAGGCTTACAGGGAAAAGATAGGGGGTTGGGTCTAGGTAGCATGATTTTCGGAGGGTCGATGTGGACTTTTGGGCTGAATGGCCTGTTTCCACACTAAGGATTCAATGAGAAAACAATGGGGTGAATGTGGAATAGTTCTAAAAGCATAAAGCTGAGTGTACAGGATATGTGCTGGAAATGTGTTGCTGGAAAAGCGCAGCAGGTCAGGCAGCATCCAGGGAACAGGAGAATCGACGTTTCAGGCATAAGCCCTTCTTCAGGATATGTACATAATTGCAATTGGCAAATGCAGGATAAACAAATATGACTGTTAATTATATAGAACATTCAGAGGAGAAACAGACCATGCAGCCCAACTTGTGCTGTGGGTTGATGCTCCACTTGTGCCTTCTCCATTGTTGTAATCTTCCTTCTCCTCCTCCCTTGCGTATGTGGCTGGCTATCCTTTAAATGTAACTGTGCTATTGTGCTGTTGAAAATTTCACATTCTCACCACCCTTTGTGTAAAGACGTTTCTCATGAATTTCCTGTTAGATTTGTTGGGCGATATCTTATATTGATGACCTTTAGTCATCCTCTTGCTCATAAGAGAAAACATTCTCTTGGTGTGCATTTTATCATAACCCTTTCGTAATTTAGAAGATCTTTATTTGGTTACCCATTAGCCCAATTTCTGGTGTTTATTTTAAAGAAACATTTAGAAATATATGACTTGGGTGAATGATGTACTCTGCCTGTAGCAAATCAGTTTGTGAAAGTTCTCTATTTTCTCATAATTCCTACATAGCCTTTAAATGTTATAGCAGACATTTTCTAATTGCTGGATTCTGTTCTTTGTCTGGATTGGACTGACCAGAATTCTGTGAAGACAATATGACCACAGTGGATGATGGGGACCCAGTAGATGTGGTGTATTTAGATTTCCAAAAAGCATTCTAAAATGTGCCACACAAAAGGCTGCTGTATAAGATAAAGATGCACAGCATTCCGGGTAATCTATTAGAATGGTTAGAGGATTGGTTGACTAACAGGAATCAGAGTGGAGATAAATGAGTGCTATTCTGGTTGGCAATCAGTGACTAGTGGTGTGCCTCAAGGATCAGCGTTGGGACTGCAATTACTCCCAACTTACATCGATGATTTGGAGTTGGGGACCGCATGTAGTGTATCAAAGTTTGCGGATGAGACTAAGATGAGTGGCAGAGCAAAGTGTGCAGAGGACTGTGAAACTTTGCAAAGGGACATAGTTTAAGTGAGTGGCAGATCGAATACAATGTTAATAAATGTGAAGTAATTCATGTTGGTAGGAGTAACGGGAAAAAGGATTCTTATTTGAATGGTGAGAAATTGCAGCACGCTGCTGTGCAGAGGGATCTGGGTGTTTTTGTGTATGAATCACAGAAGTTGGTCTGCAGATGCAACAGGTAATTAAAATGGCAAATGGAATTTTGTCTTCCATTGCGAAAGGGATTGAGTTTAAAAGCAGAGAGGTTATGTTGCAGCTGTATAGGGTGCTGGTGAGGCCACACCGGGAGTACTGTGTGCAGTTTTGATCGCCTTACTTGAGAAAGGATGTACTGGCACTGGAGGGGGTGCAGAGGAGGTTCACTCGGTTGATTCTGAGTTGAGGGGATTGGTTTATGAGGAGAGGCTGAGTAGATTGGGATTATATTCTTTGAAATTTAGTAGAATGAGGGAGGACCTTATAGAGACATATAAAATCAGGAAGGGAATAGATAGAAGTAGAGAGGATGTTTCCACTGGCAGGTGAAACTAGGACACGAGGGCATAGCCTCAAAATTAGGGGGAGCAGATTTAGGACCGAATTGAGAAGGAACTTCTTCACCCAGAGAGTTGTGAATCTGTTGAATTCCCTGCCCAGTGAAGTGGTTGAGGATTCCTGAGTAAATGTTTTTAAAGCTAAGGTGGATAATTTTTTGAACGATAAAGGAATTAATGGTAATGGTGAGAGTGCAGGTAAGTGGAGCTGAGGCCATGAAAAGATCAGCCATGATCTTGTTGAATGGCAGAGCAGGCGTGAAGGGCCGAATGGGCTGCTACTCTTATTTCTTATGTAAAGGTAAAATGAAGGGAGGTACAGGTACCACCCACCAGAGCCAAGCAGAAATAATAAGTGAAAGCCTTGGGAACACAGACTTCTAAAAACAGACAAAACCTACAGAAAGAAAGGAAGAAGGGATCACTGGGTTAAATGTAGGAATGTACTGAAATACGCTGAAGAGATGGTGTGAGGGGCAGAGGGACCTTGAAGCAAAAAATCTCATGGAGCCAAAATTGAAGGGAAGAAAATATCAAATTGCAGCACAGTGGCTCAGTAGTTAGCACCGCTGCCTCACAGCGCCAGGGACCTGAGTTCAGTTCCACCCTTGGGCGACTGTCTATGTGAAATTTGCACTTACTGCCTGTGTCTGCCTGTGCTTCCTCTGGATGCCCCGGTTTCCTCCCACAGTCCAAAGATGTGCAATTTAGGCAGTTTGGCCATGCTAAATTCCCCATACTGTCCAGGGATGTGCAGGCTAGGTGGATTAACCATGGGAAATGCAGGGATAGGGTAGGGGTGTGGGTCTGGTTGCGGTGCTCTTTGGAGGGTCCATGATGGGCCGAATGGCCTGTTTGCACTGTAGGAATTCTGTGCTTCTAAGATGCAGTTCCTTCAGGACTTCAGTAGTAAGGCGCAATGCGAAAAGATGTGAATAAATTTGAAGCAGAATCTAATTGCACAGTAATTAATGTTGAAGTTGACGGCAACAATGTTGGGTGAGCAATGCAAGAGAAAGGATAAGAAGTCGACCTTCTTACCAGGGTTGAGCGTGTGGTGCTGGAAAATGTCGCAGTAGGTCAGACCGCAGGAGAATCAACAGTTCAGCCATAAACCCTTCTTCAGGAACCCAAAATGTTGCTTCTCCTGCTCCTCTGATGACCTGCTGTTGCTTTTCCAGCACCACAGCCTCGACTGTGATCTCCAGCATCTGCAGTCCTCAGTTTGTCCTCTGACCTTATTACCACTTAGGCCTGTCTCACTGGTTGATTTACCTCACTCCACTTTCACTATAGTCCTCTCTTCTTTCAGTGTCAAAACATCTATTGTCTCCATGTTGGATATGTTCAGTAACTAAGCACCTACAGCATTCTAGGGTATTTATTCCAAATTTTCACAGCAGTCGGTGAAGAAATGTTTTGCCATCCACCTTGAATAATTAACCCATTACCTTGAGATAATGACCCGTAGTTCATGCCTCTGGAGCCTCATCTCTCATTGTCTCCCAACTCGTTGTGACACTAAGTTGAGAGCTTACAACTCTGTAAATCTGGTTCACTGAGAGAATGGTAAGATGTCTATCAGGAGCCAACACATGCGGGTTTTATTTTTAATATCTCTATGTGCACACTATTGGAAGGTGAATTGGACTGACTCAACAGGAGATGATTCTTTTCTGGATATATTCCAGGTCTTGTACGACTTTACTGTAGCTTTCTTCATGATGAAACTTTGATGCATGACGCGATGAGTGCTGATGCAGTGGGAGCAGGAGAGTTTGCAGTCTTTGACTCTGGCACCAAACAATCCCATTCATAGGGAGAAGAAGCTGCCTTTATTTGGGAAGCTGAAACTAAATAAGATAAAAGTAAGAGTCTGAGTGGATCGGTTAGCCAGTATAAATTCATCTGTATCCAATCCTGTTTGTCTCTTACAGACGAAATCAGAATTACCTGGATATCCTGCGGTTGCTGTCTCTCGGTGACAAGCAGTTGAGCTCCTTTGACATCTCATTACGATTCACTCATCTCTTTTGGTTTGGAGATCTCAATTATCGTCTGGACATGGAGCTGCAGGTAGGTATCATCACCTGTTAGGAGGCTGACTAGTCCAGAGGTACCAATGCAAAGGTGTTGGATAATTCCATGTCACCTAATCCAGGGATAAAGAGGGAGGAGGAGCTTCTACACAATCTATTATCATTCAGTTGTTGCAGTGGGACCTCCATTATCCTAAGGACTATGACAACTTGCTTTTGGATCAGAAAGCTAAAATGCAGTCAAGTTTCCCTAATTGATTTTTCACACACTCTTGATCCAGCTGGATAAGTCATCACTGGATGTTCGGTATTGTCTGCCCAGCTGTGATATTTAACTTTCCAGTAACTAGAATCTGGATTTGGTTCTCTTAAAAAAAAAAAAAAAAAAAAAAAAAAATTTGATGTGATGTAGGTATCGCTGACAAAGCCATTGTTTATTGCTCATTTCCCATTGCCCTTGAACAGGTTCTGGTGAGCTGCTTTCTTCAATCACTGCAGTCATTATGCAGTAGGTATGCCCAAAATGCTGTTAGGGAGTTCTGGGAGTTTGACCTAATGATGGAACAGTAATTCTGCGCGAGTTTTGAGCAGATTTGTAGCTCAGATTGAGGTTCTGGATGTAGGTTTGCTTGCTGAACTGGAAGGTTAATTTCCAGACGTTTCGTCACCCTTCTAGGTAACATCTTCAGTGGGCCTCCGGACGAAGCACTGCTGATGATTTCTGCTTTCTATTTATATGTTTGGGTTTCTTTGGGTTGGTGATGTCATTCTCCTGTGGTGGTCATTTCCTGTTTTTTTTCTCAAGGGGTGATTGATGGGGTCTAACTCGGTGTTTGTTGATAGAGTTCCAGTTGGAATGCCATGCTTCTAGGAATTCTCGTGCATGTATCTGTTTGGTTTGTCCTAGAATGAATGTGTTGTTCCCATCAAAGTAATGTCCGTTCTTATCTGTATGTAAGGATACTAGTGAGAGAGGGTCTGGTCGTTTTATGGCTAGTATCCTTACATACAGATAAGAACGGACATTACTCTGGCAGCTCAGTCCATATCCGCACCACCCTCTGTGTGAAAAGGTTGCCCCTTAGGTCCATTTCAAATCTTTTCCCTCTCACCTTAAATCTATGCCCTCTAGTTTTGGCTATTGACCATATCCATGTCCCTCATGATTTTATAAACCTCTGTAAGGTCACCCCTCGGTCTCTGATGCTCCAGGGAAAATAGCCCAGTCTATTCAGCCTCTCCCTATTGCTCAAACCTTCCAACCCTGGCCGCATCCTTGTAAATCTTTTCTGAACACTTTCAAGTTTCACAACATCCTTCCTGGAGCAGGGATTCCAGAACTGAACGCAGTATTCCAAAAGTGGCCTAATCAATGTCCTGTACAGCTGCAACATGACCTCCCAATTCCTAAACTCAATATGTTGACCAATAAAGGAACGATTACCAAACTACTTCACTATCCTATCTACCTACAAGTCCACTTCCAAGGAACTATGAGCCTATACTCCAAAGTCTCTTTGTTCAACAATACTCCCCAGGACCTTAAGGTTAAGTGTATAAGTCCTACCCTGATTTGCCTTTCTAAAATGCAGCACCTCACATTTATCTAAGTTAAATTCCATCTGCCAACTCCTTGGCCCATTGGCCCATCTGCCCAAGATCCTGTTGGGTACTCTGAGGTAACTTCTTCACTGGCCACTACACCTCCAATTTTGGTGTCATCTGAAAACTTACTAACCAGACCTCTTATGTTCACATCCAAATCATTTACATAAATGACAAAAAGCAATGGATCCAGTACCGATCCTTGTGGCACTCCACTGGTCACTGGCCTCCAGTCTGAAAAACAACCCTCCACCACCACCCTCTGTCTTCTACCTTTTGAGCCAGTTCTGTATCCAAGTAACTAGTTCTCCCTGTATTCCATGTGATGTAATCTTCTTAACCAGTCTCCCATACAGAACCTTTTCAAACACCTGACTGAAAACCTATGCCTGGTAGCTGGTGGTCAGGCTTTGGGGAGTCAGGAGGTGAGTTACTGACTGCAAAATTCCCAGTGCCTGATGTGCTTTATTAGATTATTTATAGGACTAGTCCAGTTCAGATTCTGGTCAAGGATTACTCGGGGTGTTGATAGTGGCAGTTTCAATGATGGTCAAGATATTGAATATCAATGGGGCGATACTTAGATTCAGTCTTGTTGATGATACCATAGTCTGGCACGGGTAGTGCGAATGTTGCTTACTACTTAGCAACCAAAACCTGAAGGTTATCCAAGTCTTACTGCGCACAGTCACAGACTGCTTTATGATCTGAGGAATTGAATACTGCACATTGAGTGAAGAATTGGCAATGGTCATTAATGAAGCAGCCTAAAATGTTTGCATTTCCCTCAGGATCTCCTGCAGCAGCGTCCTGTGGCTGAGATGTTTGGCCTGCATTGACCACAACCATCTTTCTTCTAAGTATGACTCCATTATGAGTGTTTCCCTTATTCTTAGGACTCCTGATACCAAAGCAGGATTATGGCACGCTCTGAACAATTGCTACACTACAGCTCTTGTGCAGTAAGCTTTTTTTAAAATGAAACAGCATGGATGGTACCTTCATGCACAGTACTCTTCTCTCATCTTTCAATTCTTTCTTTAAGCAACCAAGATGTATAAATAGATGGGTTATATAGCTGATTAACAGTCTGATGCAGTGTGAATACTTCTTCTGTGGCCAGAACCAGGGGATAGTGCAAGGTTAACCTGAAATGACTAGCTTTATGAGTGTCTTAGTCCATGATTTCTATACTTTCTCTCTCTCTCATTACTTGTTTTGGCAGTATAATAATCAGTGAGTATCCCCAACACCACCATTCAGCCTTTCTGCTAAAGTTCTCATCCCACATTGATTCTGATTCTGATTCTGGTGGATCCCATCCCAACGGTACAATTCAATTCTGTCCCAGAGCTGAAGTGAAATCTCTCCACCCCACTTTCTCCACCCCACTTTCTCCACCCCACTTTCTTCACCCCACTTTCTTCACCCCACTTTCTTCACCCCACTTTCTTCACCCCACTTTCTTCACCCCACTTTCTTCACCCCACTTTCTTCACCCCACTTTCTTCACCCCACTTTCTTCACCCCACTTTCTTCACCCCACTTTCTTCACCCCACTTTCTTCACCCCACTTTCTTCACCCCACTTTCTTCACCCCACTTTCTTCACCCCACTTTCTTCACCCCACTTTCTTCACCCCACTTTCTTCACCCCACTTTCTTCACCCCACTTTCTTCACCCCACTTTCTTCACCCCACTTTCTTCACCCCACTTTCTTCACCCCACTTTCTTCACCCCACTTTCTTCACCCCACTTTCTTCACCCCACTTTCTTCACCCCACTTTCTTCACCCCACTTTCTTCACCCCACTTTCTTCACCCCACTTTCTTCACCCCACTTTCTTCACCCCACTTTCTTCACCCCACTTTCTTCACCCCACTTTCTTCACCCCACTTTCTTCACCCCACTTTCTTCACCCCACTTTCTTCACCCCACTTTCTTCACCCCACTTTCTTCACCCCACTTTCTTCACCCCACTTTCTTCACCCCACTTTCTTCACCCCACTTTCTTCACCCCACTTTCTTCACCCCACTTTCTTCACCCCACTTTCTTCACCCCACTTTCTTCACCCCACTTTCTTCACCCCACTTTCTTCACCCCACTTTCTTCACCCCACTTTCTTCACCCCACTTTCTTCACCCCACTTTCTTCACCCCACTTTCTTCACCCCACTTTCTTCACCCCACTTTCTTCACCCCACTTTCTTCACCCCACTTTCTTCACCCCACTTTCTTCACCCCACTTTCTTCACCCCACTTTCTTCACCCCACTTTCTTCACCCCACTTTCTTCACCCCACTTTCTTCACCCCACTTTCTTCACCCCACTTTCTTCACCCCACTTTCTTCACCCCACTTTCTTCACCCCACTTTCTTCACCCCACTTTCTTCACCCCACTTCCTTCACCCCACTTCCTTCACCCCACTTCCTTCACCCCACTTTCTTCACCCCACTTTCTTCACCCCACTTTCTTCACCCCACTTTCTTCACCCCACTTTCTTCACCCCACTTTCTTCACCCCACTTTCTTCACCCCACTTTCTTCACCCCACTTTCTTCACCCCACTTTCTTCACCCCACTTTCTTCACCCCACTTTCTTCACCCCACTTTCTTCACCCCACTTTCTTCACCCCACTTTCTTCACCCCACTTTCTTCACCCCACTTTCTTCACCCCACTTTCTTCACCATACATTTGCTTCCATAATTTTCTTATCTCAGTGCCAACTTGCATGTGGCTTGGCTAATAATCCAGAGATTATAACCCTTGAGGTCCTGTTCTTTAATTTTAACTCATGGCTCATTGCACAATACTGGATATAAAAATAAGGTTAGAGTGATGCTGGAAAAGCACAGCAGGTCAGGTAGCATCTGAAGAGCAGGAAAATCGGTTTAATTATTATTATTAACTTCGATTTTTCCTGCTTCTCAGATGCTGCCTGACCTGCTGTGCTTTTCCAGCACCACTCTAACCTTGACTCTAATCTCCAACATTTGCAGTACCCACCTCCGCCTAGTGGATATAAAAGCAGTTCATCCCTAGCTAGTTCCATAATGTATTGCTCCAGGAAACTGTCAGACATTCTACAATTACATCTTCCAGCTATATCAATTGAATTAGTCCAGTCTTTATCAAGACTAAAATCCAAAGAACCAATAATATTGCACTTCGTTAAAAACTCCAGTACCTGCTTGTTTAATACTTTGTTTCATGATCCAAGAACAGCTAGGGAGTCTATAAATTGCACTCACTTTTCTGAGCTTTGCTACTCCTAATCTCGAACCATAATGATTCTACTTCCTGATTTTCTGAGTTATGATCCTTTTTTACCAATGTCTTAATGTCATCCTTTATTATGGAAGAATGTGAAATAGAGCGAAAGGCTCATTCTTGAGATTTTGAGCCCGGTAGCCAATTTGTCTCCATCTGAATGTTCTCCTCCTTTCCTGGGCTGCAGTTACACTGAGACATCCCTCCTCATCCTCGCTCTTCAATGGCCCATGGCCCAAGAGGCAAATAATAACAGTCCCCAACCTTCCCAGGTCACCATCAGCCAGCTTGTTATAGACCTGGGATTGAAATGGGGGCCTTCTCTGAGCTGTTTGTCTTTACCTGTCATTCCTCATGAGTGGCAGAGGGAGTTTAATTTAGATAAATGTAAGGTGTATGACTCTGATGCTATTACTTTTCTTCCCCATGATTTTTGTTTATTCTGTTTCTCCATGCAGGACATACTCAACTACATTAACAGGAAAGAGTTTGAGCCTCTTCATAAGGTTGACCAGCTGAACTTGGAGAAGGAGAAAAACAAAATATTTCTTCGATTTTGTAAGTACTGATGCTACATTATCTGTTGGTCATGGCCAAGACTGAACCTGAAAGTTTGACTCCATTAGTTTCTTATGGCCTGCCTGTAGATGAAGAGGAGATCACATTCCCTCCGACATATCGATATGAGCGAGGATCCCGGGACGTATACGTTTGTCACAAACAGAAGACTACTGGGGTACGTAATGGCTTTCCTAGTCAGTTGCAAATTTCTCATCTCTTCTTTTTTCTCCCCCATCTTTGTCACTGCTGTAATTGTATAAATATTTGGAACCACTGGCTTGCAATGTATATATGCAACTGGAGTTATAGTCAGAGTCAGTGAAGGTTTCGAACTCAAACTCAGAATTTTGTGAATCTTGAGAACTTTCTAGCCTAGAAGGCTGTGGATGGTCATTTGTTATGCACATCTAAGAATCAAAATGTGAAGTTGAAATAAAAGATTATCCATCATTTTATTGAATGATAGAACAGGCTTTGCTTACTTGTGTTCCTATTTAATGGCCGGAAGTTCTACAACGGAGAAGATTGTTTGACTCACTGTGCTACTAACTCTTTGCAAGCTCTATTCCAAGCCCTATTGCACTCCATCCTTGCAGAAACCTGCAGATTTGCAAGTTATTTTTGAATCTGCTTACACTACCCTGATACTGCCTGGCTTGCTGAGCTCTTCCAGTCTCCTGCTTGTCTACTCCACAACCCTTGCAGACTGTACATTTCAGATCGTCAGGTTGCCTTAGGTTCTGACCAGTGGTTTGAGACTGGCATTCCACTCCATTTCTTTCTTTCCCCCATGAAAAGCCAGTAATGTTCTGTGAGACCTAGTATTCCTCTATGACCAAGGAATTTAGCTGTGAATGAATAAATTTTCAGTTTTGTCATAACATTCTGAAATGTTTTGAACCTATTATTTGGGCATTGCATTCCTTGATTCCATTCATTTTTTTCCCTGTAGAAAATGGGCCAAAGGTAATGTTTGTATTTGAGTTACCATTGACTTAGATCAAAATGACTATAATCTCTCTTTAAATTCCAACATAAAAGACCCTTTTGAGAAAACATTGTGAATTACCTCTTTCCATTTAGACTTCACATCTGAAACTTGAGAAGGAGGCTGAAAACCAGAATACACATTGTAGATGTTGGAAGTAAAAATAGGAAATGCTGGGCAAACATTGGAGAGGGAAATGGTTCAGGTCAACAGATTTCTGTCAAAACGCATGTTTGTTCATTTTTTTTTGTCTGGACTCGAAGAAACTTAAGTGACCTCTCTTTGAACATGGCTCAGCTTTCCCAAAGTTTGACAAATGCTCTTTTTCATTTCTGCTCCACGGCTCCAAAGTCTGATCAACATTTCACTTGATGCTGCCAGTAATATTAATTCATTCAGCTTGCTGGATTTTAGACCTAGTGCTGAAGTCACAAAAAATTAGCATCATTGGCAAGTCTTGCTTGTGAAAGTGGTTTTTAGTACAGCTGAATGGCTTGCTTTCAACCTTGCAAATATCTTCCAATTCTGACAGTGTGAATCCTTTGACAAAGAACAAAAGTGTAAGAAGGAGAAAACACATGTGAAATTCTCCTCACCTCAAAAGGATCTCTTAACATTTCGTAGCATCCCTATTGAGTCATAGAGCATTGAAAAGACACTTTTCAGTCCATCATGGCTGCTCTGGCTTTTCGGTACATGTCACAAGTTGGGTAGGCAAGTAGAACTGAAGCAAGAGCAATTCGCAAAGTGGAGGAGGATCTCTCAGTTCTAGAGCCTGATGGTATAAACGAGATGACAGTGTAAATGCAGGTGCTGTTTCCACCAACAGGTCCGCACAAATGTTCCATCGTGGTGTGACAGAATTTTGTGGAAATCATACCCCGAGACCCACATCATTTGTAATTCATATGGTAAGTTAATGTGACCTCAATCCCTTGACAGATAACTTTGCGAGCAAGTCTCTGTATTTATTCCAGTGTATTTTATCGAGTTGATTCATTACCATAAATACCAAAAGCCATTAGGTTCATGCTTAGCTTTGAGATATTGAATGGCATCAAGGGTAGGCTACTTGCCTTGTTGTCCATTTCATGATGGATTACATGACAGCCAGTCTTAAGGCTTTGGTGTGTTTGCTTCCAACCATCTGTTCCACAATTTGTACCATTAAATTGAAATTAAAAATCTCACAATATCAGGTTATAATCCAACAGGTTTATTTGGAAGTACAAGTTTTCAGAGGACTGCTCCTTTGCCAGATAGCAAGTGGGGCAAGATCATTGAACACAGAATTTATAGTAAAAGATCAAAGTTGAGAGTGTAGTACTGGAAAAGCACAGCAGATCAGGCAGCAATCAAGGAGCAGGAGGATCGACGTTTGGGGCATAGGTCCTTCATCATGAAGGGCTTATGCCCGAAACGTTGATTCTCCTGCTCCTCGGATGCTGCCTGACCTCTTGTGCTTTTCCAGCACTACACTCTCGACTTTGCTCTCCAGCATCTGCAGTCCTCACTTTCTCCAAAAAGATCAATTGTCATACAACTGATACGATGTATGACACTTTGATCATTTACTATAAATTCTGCGCCCTATGATCTTGCCCCACTTGCCAACTGACGAAGGAGCAGCGCTTCAAAAGCTTGTACTTCCAAATAAACCTCTATAACCTGGTGTTTTGTGATTTTTTAACTTTGTCCACTCCAGTCCAACACTGGCACCTCCACATCATGGCATTAAATTGAATGCATACTGACTTGATCTAGCAATGTCATCCCATATGTGTTGGCAATTCATTGGAATAAAGAGACCAATTTATTGGAATAAATTCACCATTACACTATTCCCGGTGTTGCATCACTTAATCTTCCCTTCTCTTGTGGTGACTGAAGTCCTTAAGAAATTCCTGTGACAGACTCACCAGAAAATGACCTGAAAGACCAGATCAAAGTCAAGTATGTCTTCATACTCAATAGTAGTTATTTTGGAAACCAAACAAAAACATTAGAAGCGCATGCAATGGATATTAGAATACTCATTCACACTCCAATTTGTGACGAGCTAATCCTGATAAGGACCAATAGATTACAATGCAACTGCTCGGGTTGGTATCTCCTCTTCTCATCAACCTTCCAATGAATACTGGATGTTGGACAAGCACACTAGAATCAGCTTGGTATTAGATCACACTTAGAACTGGACTGCTATTGGAATGACTCCTCAGTTTGAAAGGAGAGTGAACTATAATACCACAGAAAATCTGTAAAATCATAGAAACATAGCACGTAAAAGCCTGAATTCAGCCCCTTAAGCCTGCTGTGCCATTCAGTGTGATCGTGGTTGATCATTCAACTTAGTCCTTTGTTCTCTCATTCTCCCCATATCAGAGCTGTAGAGATTTTTAACACTGGAATAGACCCTTCAATCCAAAATGTCCATGCTGACTAAATATCCTAAATTAACCGAGCCTCATTGGCCAGTATTTGACCCATATCCCTCTTAAGCCCTTCCTACGCTCATTCAGATGCTTTTTAAATGTTATAATTGTACCCATCTCCCTCTACATGAACAACTTGACCCTTTAAATCTTTCTCCTCTCACCTTAAATCTATGTCCTCTAGTTTTGGACTCCCCTGCCATGGGGAAAAGGCATTGACTATTATCCTAGCCATATCCTTCATGATTTTATAAACCTCTAAGGTCATTCCTCAGCCTCTAACGCTCCAGGGAAAACAGCCCCAGCCTTTTCAGCTTCTCCCTATTGCTCAAACCCTCCAACCCTGGCAACGTCCTTGTAAATCTTTTCTGAACCCTTTCAAGTTGCACAATATTCTTCCTGTAGCAGGGCGACCAGAATTGAATGCAGTGTTCCAAGCATGGCCTAACCAATGTCCTATATAGTCACAACATGACCTCCAAACTCCTATCCTCAATGCACTGACCAATAAAGGCAAGCATGCCAGATGCCACCTTCACTACCCAATCGATTTGCGACTCTGCTTTCAAGGAACTATGAACCTACACTCTAAGGTCTGTTTGTTCGGCAACACTCCCTAAGACCTTACCATTAAGTGTATAAGACCTCCACCTGGTTTGCCCAACCAAGTTGCAACCCCTCACATTTGTCTCAATTCAACTCATCTGCCATTCCTTGGCCCTGGTCAAGGTACCGTTGTACTGAGGTACCTTCGTTGTCCACTATAACACCAATTTTAGTGTAATCAGCAAATTTACTAACTTATACCTCCTATGTTCACATCCGAATCATTTAAACAAGTGTCGAAAAGCAGTGGATCCAGCACCAATCCCTGCGGCACACCACCATCACGGGCATCTAGTCCAAAAAGCAACCTTCCACCACCACCCTCTGTCCCTGCTAGCCAACTTTTTATCCAAATAGCTAAACCCTTTTGATTCCCTCCAGACCTAAGAACTATATCTCTTGAAAATCGTCAATGTTTTGGTCTCAGTAGTTAACTGCAGCAGAGAGTTGGTTCAGTAGAAACTGATCCAAAACAGAGAAAGGTTAATGTAAGGAAAATAATTTGAAAATATGGCAGCTCAGTTCAGTCAAGTGGAATGTATAGCCTGCAATATAAGGAAAGTCCTGGATAATACAAGTATCCTCACAAATCACGTGCCGGAAGTGCTCCAGGATGCAGAAACTTGAGCTCTGAGATTAGGTGTGAGCGGCAGCTGGAGTCACGTTGGCACATCTGTGAAACTCAAAGTTATATGGATAGCACATCCAGAGAGGTGGTCACATTGAAGAGACTGGGTGAAAATCAAGCTGTGCAAGAGAAACAGATGTAGTTCAAGAGCCCCCTGGGCTCCAACTCTCAATTCACTCTTCTCTTTTGAAGGCTCCGGTTCCTCGAGAATTCAAACTGGACCACGTTTGTGGCACCACAATCAGCTTAGATTGCACGAGCAGAGGAGGAAGAATGATGAGCAATAGTGGTAAGAGATTAATTAGAAGAAAAGAGCAACATTTTTGTGGTTATCAACAACATTGGTAGACGCAAAGGAGATGCTAGAAGATCAGAGAATTGCAAACATTTGGTCGTCTTCAAAAAAGGCTTTATGGATGAACCCAGCAATTATAAGCCACTCAGTTTAACTTCAGTGAAATAAAAGCGAATGACTGTGGATGCTGCACATCTGAAATTGAAGCAAGTGCTGGAGACAAGCTGGCAGCACTCTGTGGGCAGAGAAACAGTTAAAGTCCCATTACTCCTCTTTGAAACTAAAGAACTTCAGTGGTTTAGCTTCAGTGGTAGGGAAGCTTCTAAAAAGTTATTCAGGAAAAAATTAGTGGTCACATGGAAAATGGTGAGTTGATTAGAAAGATCCAACTAGAATTTCTGAAGGGGGAATTGTTTGACTAACTTGCTGAAGTATTTTGAAGATTTAAGGTAAGTGAGGCTAATGCTTTGTTGTGGTGAAGATAGATTTTCAAAAAGTAATTACTGTTCCACACAACTTGAGAAAAGTTATACGTCATGGAATTAAAGAGATAGCAACAATGTGGCTACTAAATTGGTTGAGTGATAGGAAACAGTAATGGTTAATGGATATTTTTCAGGCTGGAGCAAGATCCCCAAGGGTTAGTATTGGGACCCTTTTCCCTGGTATATGTTAATGATCTAGATCTTGGTGTACAGGGGACAGTTTCTAAGTTTGTGGGTGATGCAAAACTTTACATTGTAAGATGTGAGGGTGACAGTATAGAACTCCAAAAAGACATAGGCATTTAGTTGGATTGGGCAGAAAGGTGGCAGATGATATTTGATATGGAATCATTGAGATCTGCAACACAGAGAAAGGCCCTTTGGACCACCACATTAAAAACATCTGCCTTGATTTATTTGGTTTATTGTCATGTGTATCTTGTTAAAAGTATCATGAAAAGTGTTTGAATAGTGTCGCCACTCTCTGGCACAAGCATAAAACACAGAAAAAATAAACCAAAACATGGATTGTAAAAGCAGAAAAATGAAGAAATAAACAAGTGTCCAAATGTGTAGTCCTCCTTGTTAAGTGCTCTGTCATGGGCCATGGGACTGGTGTTCAGGCATGAGTCCCTTTTACCATGCTGCTGCTGTTGGAAGGAAATTTGCCACTCTTTGGTGCCTTCTTGATAGACCTTGACAATGCAGATACCACCAATGCTGCTGGGTACAGAACTGGCACAGAAACTTACCATAGGCCCAACTTGTTCATGCCTACCATTTTTCCTGAACTGAACTAGTCCCATTTGCCTGCGGTTGGCCCATTATCCCTTTAAACGTTTCCTAACCATGTACTTGTCCAAACGTCTTTTAAATGTTGTAATTGTACCTGCCTGTACCATCTCTTCTAGCAACTTGTTGCACATACACACCATCCATGAAAAACATTGCCTTCAGGTCCCTGTTAAATTTTAAGATTTTTCCCTCTCACCTTAAAACAAAATACACCCTCTAGTTTTGAACTCCCCTATCCTGAGGAAGAGATCTATTCACCTTTATCCGTGCCCTTCATGATTTTATAAACTTTTATCAGGTCACCCTCAGCCTTCTACCTTTCAAGGAAAAAAGTCCCAAGCTATCCAGCCTTTCCTTGTAACGCAATACTTCCAGTTATGGTGACATCCTTGTAAATTTTTTTTAGTACCCTTTCCATTTTAATAACATCCTTCTTATAGGCAGAGCGACCAAAATGATTTGCAAATATAACCAGTGTGATGCAAACACAATAAGTCACAGAATGAATGATTTGGGTCTGGAATGCATAGCATGGAAGTGAAATGGGGGGCAGATCATGTTGATGTTGGAGAGTGCCAAGGTCTCTGAGCTTTGTGAACGGTGGAAGTGCTTCCAAACTCAGATACTTGAAGATGACTTAACTATTTTGAACCTTCAGTGAATGAGGAATTGAACTGAAATGCTATCTGCCAGAGAGAATTATGTGAAACATGTATGATACCTTTACAGAGAGTTGGAGTTCCTTGCTAATAATCTGCCTCGGTCAGTTATTTATTTTGCTTTCTCTGGGACCTGGCTGTTTCCAGATTGCTGTCATTTTGCCTGAAATTACCAAAGACCAGGCACTCATTTTTGAAAAACTGATTGCATGTAGAAGACCTTGATAGAAGCATAATTAAGTTATTAGGTATAACCCTTTGGTTGATTTTAATAACATTTCTTTAAGGTGGTTTTGCATTTATGTCCTTTTCCTGTTTGCCATGGATATGATTCCTTTCTGATTGTTCACTCTTCTCCTCTCTCAACCCCGACTCCCTGCTCTACATCCAGCCCTACTCAAACTTAAACCACACCAAAGAAGCAGCACATGTGGTCTTCATTAGTATCTGGCTCTGTGGAATCAAATTTCCAGTTAATCACAGGATCAGAACCAAAACACTTCAAGGAGACAACTGTTCCAATTTCCACTGAAATCTTAGCAACTGAGAAGAGCTTTCAAAGCTGATTTTTTTGTATTTGGTGACTCTTGGATACTGTGTGTTGGCAACTGACCTCTCCATAACCATTCCCCTTCAGACAGTAGCCAAAACAGTGCATTGCACACTGTTTTGGCTGTGCTTCATGGGAGACATTTAATATATGTTTGACACCCTGTGTGTGTGTGTGTGTGGCTCTGTCTGCACCCCGTGTGTGTGTGTGTTTCTCTGAGTATGTATGTGTCTGTCCGTGCATGCCTGTGTTTTGCTCAAACTTGGTCTTCCCCTCCCCTGCTGGGGGTGGGTTTGATCAAACATTTTATGGGACAAAAGTTCATCTTTGTTCCTTGCTACTTTAAGGTTGCAGCCATTCCCAAAGTTTAAAACAACTTTCAACTCACTTTTTCTCTCTCCTACAGTTATTTGCTCTGCCACACATCTCTAGTTTTCCTGGAATTTTCTGACCCTATCTGTCTCAACATGCATTTTCATCTCACATCTCCAGTGCTCTCTTCAAAGTATGGTCACTTGAAGTAGTTTGTTTTGAATTAAATTGAGTGGCCAACTGACCACCTCCATAACCATTCCCTTTCAGACAGGAGCTTGTTGCAGTATGAGTCAGTGCCCCCTTTTGTGCAATTTAACATATCAGATTATTTGAGTTTCACCCTGTGTAATCTCAAATGACTCCTTTGTCTTTTCTTAAATGTAATCCACCTTAATTTCCATTAATTGAGTGATTAAGAATCATACAGATGTACAGCAAGGAAACAGACCCTTCAGTCCAACTCGTCCATGCTGACCAGATATCCCAACCCAATCTAGTCCCACCAGCCAACACCTGGACCATATCCCTCCAAACCCTTCCTATTCATATGCCCATCCTGATGTCTTTTAAATGTCGCAATTATACTTGCCTGCACCACTTCCGCTGGCAGCTCATTCCATATACGTACCACCCTCTGAGTGAAAAAGCTGATTTTTTGCCCCTTTTATATCTTTCCCCTCTCACCCTAAACCTATGCCCTCTAGTTCTGGACTCCCCCACCCCAGGGAAAAGACTTGGTCTATTTATCCTATCCATGCCCCTCATGATTTTATAAACCTCAGCTTCCGACACTCCAGGGAAAATAGCCCCAGCCTATTCAACCTCTACCTAAAGCTCAAATCCTCCGATCCTTGTGACTCTTCTGATCTCTTTCAAGTTTCACAACATCTCTTTATGGAGTTTAATTCAGATAAATGCGAGGTGCTGCATTTTGGGAAAGCAAATCTTAGCAGGACTTATACACTTAATGGGAAGGTCCTAGGGAGTGTTGCTGAACAAAGAGACCTTCGAGTGCAGGTTCATAGCTCCTTGAAAGTGGAGTTGCAGGTAGATAGGATAGTGAAGAAGGCATTTGGTATGCTTTCCTTTATTGGTCAGAGTATTGAGTACAGGAGTTGGGAGGTCATGTTGCGGCTATACAGGACATTGGTTAGGCCACTATTGGAATATTGCGTGCAATTCTGGTCTCCTTACTATCGGAAGGATGTTGTGAAACTTGAAAGGGTTCAGAAAAGATTTACAAGGATGTTGCCAGGGTTGGAGGATCTGAGCTACAGGGAGAGGCTGAACAGGCTGGGGCTGTTTTCCCTTGAGCGTCGGAGGCTGAGGGGTGACATTATAGAGATTTACAAAATTATGAGGGGCATGGATAGGGTAAATAGGCAAAGTCTTTTCCCTGGGGTCAGGGAGTCCAGAACTAGAGGGCTTAGGTTTAGGGTGAGGGGAAAAAGATAAAAGAGACCTAAGGGGCAACGTTTTCACACAGAGGGTGGTACGTGTATGGAATGAGCTGCCAGAGGATGTGGTGGTGGCTAGTACAATTGCAACATTTAAGAGGCATTTGGATGGTTATATGAATAGGAAGGGTTCGGAGGGACATGGGCCGGGTGCTGGCAGGTGGGACTAGATTGGGTTGGGATATCTGGTCAGCATGGATAGGTTGGACTGAAGGGTCTGTTTCCGTGCTGTACATCTCTATGACCAGTTGCAATAAGGGGTCTACATTTAATCAACTGCTCTACCAAATGTCTCAAGCTAACTGAAGCCAAACTCAAGAGGGGTTGTGTTTTTAAAAAAGGCTGTTCAGCCCAGAAATCTCATTCTTCCTGCTGATGTACATGGATTGTCTTCATCAGTAAGATATCTCATCTGTTTATTTTTCTCCATCCAGGTTGCACAGATGATATTGTGACAAGTGACCACTCGCCAGCCTTTGGCACTTTCGAAGTTGGTGTGACATCACAGTTTGTATCCAAAAAGGGTGAGTATGTTCACATGGAGCATCAAAGCAGGGAAGAGGCTACTCAGTCTGTTGATGCTGTTCTACAAATTAGCAAAACTACAACTCTCTGCACCTAGGCTAATCTGTATAACCAAATCACTTTCACTGAACAAAAATCTGCCCATCTGATTTTTGAAGTTCAGTGGCCTCCAGAGTTTTGGCAGCAAAGAACTTTGCAAGTTTCCTTCACAACCTTATTGAGTAGCATTGATTTGTGAATCTGGTTGCTGAATATGGTCATGGTGTTCAAATGATGCTAGGGTCACTGGTGAGGGATATTGCAGCTCGGCCAAACCTGTGCACCTACATCCACTTGCCTTGCCCAAAGGGTTGCATGTGCTATCAGGAGTATCACTGAATTCAAGTTGTTCCTCACTTTTAGTAGCAAATGCTGCACTGTCAGAGCATCAGCACTGGGGTAGGCACTGCATTGTTAGAGGGGCAGTACTGAAGGAGCACAACACTGTCAAAGCAATGGTATTGTAGGCAACTGGCAGGGGTCTTGTGCGGAAGTGTAATGTTGTCAGGGGAGCAGTACAGGGAAAGTACCACACTGTTGAAACATAGAAATTTAGGAGCAACAGTAGGGTGTTCGACTGTTTGAGCCTACTCTGCCATTCAGTATAGTCATGGTTGATCCTTTTTTTTTCCATGCCATATTCCTGCTTTCTACAGATACTCCTTCATACCTTTAAAATTTAAAATGTATCTATCTCTTTCATAAGTATAGTGACCTGACTTTCAAAGCCTTCTGTGGTCAAGAATTTTATGGGTTCGCCACTCTTTAAGAAATGTTTCCTCATCTCAATCCTAAATGATCTATACTGTATACATATAGAGACATAGACAGGGTGGATAGTCAGAGGCTTTTTCCTAGGGTAAAGAAATCAACTCCAAGAGGGCGCAGGTTCAAGGTGAGAGGAAGAAAGATTAGGAGAGAAGTGCAGGCAAGATGTTTCACACAGAGGGTGGTGTTTGGAATGCACTGCCGGTAGAGGTGGTGGAAGCAGGCACATTAGCCATGTTTAAGACATATCTTGATAGACACATGAATGGGAGGTGATTAGAGGAATAGAAACTGTGCATGGGCAGTAAGTAACAGGTCTAAATAAGGGTTAGGCATTGGCACGGGCTTGGTAAGCTGAATGGCCTATTCCTGTGCTGTATTGTTCTTTGTTCATTGTATCCTGAGACTCTGTCTCTTCTGGTGATAGACTCCCCAGCTTGGAACAACATCCTTCCCGCATCTAGTCTATCCAGTTCCTTTAAAATTTTACAATGTTTCAATTAGATTCACTCATTCTAAACTCTAGTGAATACAGCCCCAGGTGAACCAACCTCTCCTCATAAGTCAACCATTCCCAGTATAAGCCTTGTGAACTTCCACTGTACTCCTCCTATGGCAAGTATATCCTCTCTTAGGTAGGGAGACCAAACTGCAGGAAATACTTTGCATGTGTGTTCCATCAAGATCCAATATAACTGCAGTAAGATATCCTCCTCCTTAACTCAAACCCTTTTGCAAAGTAGGCCCCCCTACATACCATTTCGGAGAAAGTAAGGACTGCAGATACTGGAGATGAGAGCTGAAAATATGTTGCTGGAAACCTGCTGCGCTTTTCCAGCAACACATTTTCAGCAACATACCATTTGCCTTCCTCGTTGCTTATTGAGCTTATCTGTTTACCTTCATAGAACGGTGTACAAAGACAGCCAGATCCCTTTGTACATCCACATTTAAATAATACTGTCTTCCTGGTTTTCACACCAAAGTACCTCAGTTTCATATTTACCCTGTATGATTCTGAATCTATATTGTTTGTCCATTCGCTCAACTTGTCTAGATCACCTGGAAGCCTTCTTGCACCCTTCACACAACTCTCAATTTCATCTTGTTTTGTGTCAATACCTAACTTGGAAATATTGCATTCGATTCCCTTATCCAAGTTATTTATAATTCGGAGATGCCGGTGTTGGACTGGGGTGTACAAAGTTAAAAATCACACAACACCAGGTTATAGTCCAACAGGTTTAATTGGAAGCACACTAGCTTTGACATTGTTGGAAGGTCAGTCTATCAGATAAAATGTGAACCCTAAGGTAGATGCAAAAGATTTCAAGGCACTGGTGTCTTTTTCAATATTTATCCCTTAACCAGAATCAGTAAAAACAGATTATCTGGTCATGCAGTATGATGGTGATATGAGTACGTTGCTTGTTATTTTATAGATTATAAAGATTATAAAATTAACACTTCAATTATTTATTGAACCAATGGGTGTTGAGAATGTGTAATTCTATGCCACATAGTTGGGACACATAGCATAGATTAATGCATGAGTTTCACAGAACTGTAATTGAATGCAAGAGTTGAGGGGTGGTGAGCCTTTATATGAAGATCATAGACCTGTTGAACTGAATGGACTGCATGAATTAAAAGCAGCGTAGAGTGAACAATAAGCGTCTTGACAGTTCAGTAGCTTGAAAGATAAGGCTTTGACTGAGAGTGAGCTTTTGATGTCTGTCGCTGCATGTGAATCAATCGTAGTTATTGTGATTGTGTGTTGCAGATAAATATAAAGAGACTGCGTCAGTCAGTATGAATGTGAGGGGCCTGTTATTTGTGTTCTATATTGTGTACTTGAAGCAGCTGGGTTTGTTTACTGGGGACACAGCTGATGCGAGTGCAGACATCCATGACAGCGGTGATTATGTGAATGCGATCCCTTGTCATTCATGCTTGGTCCATTAAAGGTGCTTCTGACGAACACGATGCTCTCGTCTGCTATGGTTAGCCAGTGAAGAGTGAAGCTAGTCATTGAAAATTGCTGAGAGTATGGGCATGATCAACAGTGCATTGTGACCCAGGCTTTGTCAGAATGTGACAACCATCACATTGAAGGGTCATGGTAGCATAATCATGATATTACTCAACTAGTAATCGAGAGGAATGATAATCTTACTACGAGAACTCGGAAATTTAATTGATCATTTAAAAGAACCAGAATGTAAAACCACTGTCAAAACCTAACTGCTTCACTAAAGTCCTTCAAGCAAATAAATTTGCTGTCCTTATCTGGTCAGGGCCTATATATGATTTCAGATTCATAGCAATGTGGTTCACATTTAACTGCCCTCTGAAACAGCTGAGCAAGCTACTTGGTTGTGATATAAATAAATAAATGCTGACCTTGCCAGTGACACCAGCATCTGTGGAAAACCTTTAACGAGAATCATACCCCTAGACCAACGAGCCTATTTTTTGAATAGATTTTTTTTTAACATAATCTAAAACCAAGTACTACTAGTTTTAAAATGATTTGTAAGGGATGTTTTCTTTTGATCTTCCTGATTTTCACTGGAACACTTTTGGGAATTGGGCACACACTTGCGCGTTGCACGAGTTACCATAGGAACCCAGGATCCTAAACTATTTAACCATGGTTGCTGTTTGAACTGGATCTGACTCTGGATGGCCTGGGGACCATATTTGAGAGTAATTCAGTCTGGAGATAAGCCTTTCACAAGTCAGTAGACCCAGTATTGAGGCAGCAATTGCTAAAATATAAACCACTTGGCTGGACATGTCATGTGTATTCCTGACACCAGAATGTCAAAATTAAAATGTTCTACTTAGACCTTATTCACAACAGAATACTCCCAAGACTGATAGCAGTGTGATCATGATGTGAGTATGTTGATTGTCACCATGTCTTACTTTATCAAAATGATACTTTAAATATTCACTCATCCAGTGTTGGTGAGAATGTGAAATTCTCGGTCATATAATTGAAGTGCAGAGCATAGACTAATGCATGAGTTTCACAGAAAATGCTTTAGAGTTGTTCTAAGAAAATCACTGAAGGAGTCTGTCATCACCACCAGGACTTGTGATGTAGCTAGTTGAAGCAGGAATAGGCCATTCAGCCCATCAAGCTTGCTTCATCATTCAGCATGATAATGGCTGATCCTCTGTCTCAGTGCCATAGTCCTACTCTCTCCCCTTCCCCTTTAAATCTATCTTTATGTATGTTCATTAACTTTGATGCTGCAGCCTTTTGTAGTTGAGAATGCCACAACCTTGATCGTAAAAGACTGCTGAGGAGGAGGTCTAGTCCTTACATTTCACAAAGGCATTTTGGGATGAGGTGAGGTGTCCCCATGTGAGTGAATGATGCAAAGTATGTATGATTGTGTGGATATTTGTATTTGAGTAAATTAAGGCTTAATATTCTTGTTAGTCACCTTCAGTGGGCTTTGAGAAGATAGATAGTAACCTACTGTTGTGCCTCAATTGAAATTGATAGTGCCCAAAAAAAGTCTAAGGGATTTGTTGGTAATGGGGATTTGTTGTGGAAGGTGAGCTGTGATCATGGACAGTAGGACAGGTAAATATCCTGCTGAGATTTGTTGAATCTTTAGATAAATTGTTTTGTCCAGTGCAGCGTTTAATGAAAGCACATGGAGTCTTTATTTCTTTGAGTTTCAAGTTTAAAAAAACATAGAAATCATGTTAGAACTGTACAGGGTGCTGAGACCGTACCTGGAGTACTGTACACAGTGTTGGTGCCTGTTTTTAAAACAGAACATATCGCCATTGGAGGCTATCCAGAAGATATCCACTTGGATGATCCGTGGGGTGAACAGGTTGACTTCTAGAATGGCTAAACGGGTTAGTTCTTTATTCATGAGAGTTTAGAAGAATGAGGAGGTGATTTTATTGAAACACGTAAGATTCTGACGGGACTTGGTAAATATTGAGGATATATTTCCACAAACAGGAAAATCTCAAACTAGGAAGCATAGTTCCAGAACAAGGGGATATTCATTTAAAACTAAGATGGAAGGAATCTATTCTCCCAAAGGACAGTGAATGCTGGAACGGTCTACCCAAGAGAGTTGCGAAGGTTAGATCACTAAAGGACTTTAAAGAGGAGGTAGCTAGATTTTTGAAGCATTACAGAGCTAAGAGCTATAGTTAATCAGCATGAAAGAGGAGTTGAGGCTTGAGTCAAATCAGCCGCGATCTTGTTGAATGGAGGACTGACTAGAAGGGCTAAATGTCATCCTCCTACTCCTGCTTCGGTTTCTAGTTTTATGTTCTGACCTGGCCTTGGACAAGGCGATCTTACTAACAAAGTGAGAAATTGGTCTGACTGCTTATTACTCATTCCTGGCTCATGTTTATATACAGGTCTATCCAAAACATCTGACCAGGCTTACATTGATTTTGAGAATATAGAAGCCATCGTGAAAACTGCCAGCAGGACTAAGTTCTTCATTGAGTTCTACTCTACCTGTCTGGAAGGTAAGTGATTGTAAATAGAAGCCCCTGCTCTTCCTTCCTTCAGCCTCCTGTCCCATCCTGACTTTGCTTTCTTCACACTACTAGGCTCCCCAAAAACTGATCCCTCCCCCCCCCCCCCCCCCCCCCACCCACACCACAATTCTTCACAACTTCAGCAAATAAACGTGAGATGTTTCTTCACTGTTATCTGCCTTAATTCGCTCTTTAAGTCCAGCTTCGTATGGCCAGGAGGCTTGAGGTACCCAAGAAGGATCTTGGGCCTGATGAGCCTCTTTCGGGAGAGATGATGATGTAATGGAAACATCACTGGACTGGTAATCCAGGGACCTAGGCTAATATATTCAAAACCCAACAAAGATGCTGGTAGTATTGCTAAATTGAAGGGCTTCTCTTATGAGGAACGGTTGGGTATGTTTGTTCTGTCTCTATTGGGGTTTAGAATAATGAGAGATGATCTTAGTGATAGAGTCATACAGCCATATAGCATGGAAACAGACCCTTCGGTCCAACCAGTCCATACCGAACATAATCCCAAGCTAAACTGGTCCTACCTGCCTGCTCTTGGTCCATATCCCTCCAAACCTTCCTTAATCATGTATCTATCCAAATGTCTTTTAAACATTGTAATTGTACCCACGTCCACTACTTCCTTAGGAAGTTCATTCCACACGCGAATCACCCTCTGTGTAAAAACGTTTCTCCTTGTGTCTTTTTTTGAAATCTCTCTCCTCTCACCTTAAAAATGTGCTCCCCAGTCTTGAAATTCCAATTGATTCTCTGATGGACTTTTGCGAAAGTTTTGCTGCAATTGTGCAGGGCCTTGGTAAGACCACACCTGAAATATCATGTGTAGTTTTGGTCTCCTTATCTGAAGTGTAGTCATTGTTGCAATGTTAGAAATATAACAGCCACTTTGCACACAGCAAACTCCAGCAACATCAATCTGACAATGACCCACATCTGCTTTTTTTGTCCTTTTGATTGAGCAGGACAGACGTATGAGGAGAGCTGGAATCGGTTAGGATTATATTCACTGGAATTCGTAAAAAGAGGGGCATCTCATAGAAACCTACAAAATTCCAATCAGACTACATAGGGTAGATGCAGGAAGGCTGTTCTTGATGATAGGGGAGTCCAGAATCTGAGGTTGCAGTCTAAGGATTACTGGGTAGGTAATTTAGAATTGAGAAGAGAAATTGCTTCACCCAGTGAGTAGTGACCCTGTGGAATTTGCTGCCTCAAAGTAGTCAAGGTCAAAACATTGTATGATTTTTAAAAAAGTTAGACAAGAAGCAGGAACAGGCTATTTAATTAGATAGTCATACAGAATGGAAACAGATCCTTTGGTCCAACCCATCCATGCCAACCAGATATCCTAAATTAACCTAGTCCCATTTGCCAGCATTTGGCCCATATCCCTCCAAACACTTATTGATATACCCATCCAGATGCCTTTTAAATGTTGTAATTGTACCAGCCTCCATCACTTCCTCTGGCATCTCGCTCCAGATAATCAACCATGAACATTATGAATGATCAATTTCCCCCAACTTTTAATGTTCCTGTGAAAGAAAGGAATCAGACCATATAAGAGTCTGGTCCAACACCAAAGTTACCAACTCTTAGCTTCCCTTTGAACTACCATAGCAGACACCTGAATTATATCAAATTGCTACTGAGGTCATGCTGTCCTGCTAGCACTTTGTCAGGGTAATTGGGGGCTGGGAAATAAAAGCCAGCAGTTAAAAGCAAACAAAAATGGATGTGTTTTGGCTGCCTTGGTCATTGTGTTCCTGAGACTTGCTTTCAGTGCCATATTTTATTTATTGAATTTAAATTTCACCAGATGCTTTGATTGTATTTGAACCCATGTCCAATATCCCTTGTAATTTTTTTGTCACTGTGCAAACCTCTGATCAATGTGCAGAAACCATTCATTTGAATGCAATTTGACATGCAGAGTTTCCCAGCAGCCATGCATTTTAGAGAGAATGTCCGTATCTCCACGACAGTAGCCTGAGCCTCTGAATTACTAACTTGGTGACATTGCCACCATACCACTGCCTCCCAATAGATTTCTCAATAATTTCACCCTCACTCACTTTTACTCCATGCTTACAATATGTATTCTATAATTACCTTCTAGTTGCTGATGCATCAGTCCAACTGTATTCAAGATTTGTTTGATGTGTTTCCTAACATTCTGGGGTTGTGCTTAGAAACTCTGGAGCTGTTAAAGTAAATTAAAACTGCAAGTCCATTGCTGTGGCTAACAGTGATTCAGCCCTGGGTGTGGGGAGCAAAGAGTACATTAAAAGGTTTGCGTGTATGTGGACCTGAAGCCAAAGTTTTGAGTGTGGGTCTGTTCACACTGAGGTTTGGAGCCTTGCCATGTCCTGTGCTGCATTCCTGTAACTGAAAAGCTATTTTAGAATTAAAAGTGCACATTTAATTTCTGTGATTTTTTTCTTTTGTGTATTTTTCTTTGTGCAATTTGTGTATTCTAAAACAGGTGGTGACAACTCTTCTCATAACAAGGTGACCAGCGACTACCCCTTTCTGTGGTGGCAGATTCCACAGGCTCTGATTTCAGGAATTTTTCCTCATCTCAGTTCAAAATGGCCTTCCTTATATCGTTAGACAGTAATCCCTGGTGTTAGATCCCCTACCATGGAGAAAATCCTGCATCTACCCTGTATAAAAACACAGTGGTTCATCGATGGGCTGAATGGACTACTACTGCTCCTACAGCTTTGCTGCTTTATTCATAAATACAAATTCAAATGCTGTGACTGTTATGCTGTTTGATTGCAGAGTTTAAATTTTAGGGCAGACCTTTAGCCATTAAAATTAGGCTGTAATAATTCTTCCACAATGCTTTCTTTCAGCTGTCTTTTCTATGGTATTATCTCATATAGTTATACGAGATACAAGTGTAGTCATTCATCCATACTGAGGCCCAAACGCTCCAGCCATCTGAGACAGCACTCCCAGCTCTTGGACTCTACTCTCCAAGCAAAGATTAGGTGACCAACTCACCTCTAATTCTGGTTGTGTCTGGGGCCTTGACTTTACTGTAACACATCATTTCAACTCTTGTTGTAGTCTCAATCAGACGCATCTTATCTCTGGCCTTCTAACCTGTTGTAATGGTGCTCCTTAACAATATCCTGAAGCAGTATCTCATCTTGCTGTTCAACACTCTGCAGCTCTCTGGTCAGAACATAGCAGTTAGTAAACTCACTTCCTGGTTCGTTCTTTACTATCACACAGATATGCAGTCAATAAGTGGTGTCCTGGAGGTGAGACTTGACATTTGGAGTATTAGAGTTCAGTAGGATTGGAAGGAGAGAAGAGTGAGTGCTGTTTTGATGTGTGTTTCTGCTTCCTGCTCCTCCTTTCCTACCAATCAACGTTAAACAATCTACCAACATTTGCAGCATGCTTAATATTGCTGCCAGCTCTGAGTACACACACCCATGATCTGAATGGGAGAGAAATAATGTACTGACTTATGTTTGACCATTCTGTTGCAGAATTCAAGAAAAGTTCAGAAAATGATACACAAAGCTGTGACAACATCAACTTTCTGAAGGTTGGCTGGTCTTCAAGGCAACTCCCAACGGTAAATAAAGCAGACAGTATCTCTTTTTTGCTGTTATGTGCTATCTTGTTGTGCCTTATCCTTATTCCAGGGAGAAACAAAGGCAAAGGAGGACCATGGATTCCGAACAGGGCCTTTCCCTGGAACATCAGAAGCTGAGGGGTGGCCTTACAGAGGTTTATAAAATCATGAGGGGCATGGATAGGATAAATAGACAAAGTCTTTTCCCTGGGGTGGGGGGAGTCCAGAACTAGAGGGCATAGGTTTAGGGTGAGAGAGGTAAGATATAAGAGAGATCTAAGGGGCAACGTTTTCACACAAAAAGTGGTACTTGTATGGAATGAGCTGCCAGAAGAAGTGATGGAAGCTAGTACAATTGCAACATTTACGAGGCATTTGGATGAGTGTATGAATAGGAAGGGTTTGGAGGGAAATAGGGCAGGTGCTGGCAGGTGAGACTAGGTTGGGTTGGGATATCTGGTCAGCATGGACAAGTTGGACCGAAGGGTATGTTTCTGTGCTGTTTATCTCTATGACTGTATAACTCTAATGTACGTGACCATTCACAATCAGAGGGTGTTTTGAAGTATTTTACGGACCATGTTGTTTAAGTGTAGTTATTGTTGCAATGTTGGAAATACAACAGCCACTTTGCATGTAGCAAAGTCCAGCAACATCAATCTGACAATGACCCACATCATCATTTTTTTGTCCTTGTGATTGAGCAATAAATACTCAGCAGGATGTTGGTGAGAACTCTCTTGCTGTTTTTCAAATTAGTGGCCTTGAGATATTTCCACCTACTCAAGAGGGCAATTAGAACCTTGATACAGAGTCTCATTGAAAGGCAGTTCCTTAGTATTTCATTGAGTCTCAGTCTCGATGATGGGCTTAAGCCTCTGAAGTGGGTCTGGAATCCACATCTGCCTCACTCAGAGTATGTTGCACCATTAAACCATATTCGAGTCTTCCTTGAAGGCTGTGCAGATACCAGTGTATTATATATATTTAGTAACAGTCGAAAATTAATATATCATCATTTGTGGCGCAGAAAGTAACTATTCGGCCCATCAAGTACATGTTGATAGCTTTGCTTTATAATTCACAAGGCTAATTATTAGTTGATGAACAAATAAATTGGCAATGATGCATACATTTTATTTTAAAGCTGAAGCCAATTCTGTCAGATATTGAATATCTTCAGGACCAGCACCTCCTCCTCACTGTCAAATCGGTGGATGGTTATGAATCCTATGGTAAGTATTGCCAGCGTAATGGGAAGGAATATTCTGATTAACCCTACTGCACATATTCAGATATCTGGTGAAGAAAAACTGTAAACCTACCCATCTGTCCTCCATGTGAATCCAATTCCATGCTACGTGGTCGATCTTGATGTGTGAACTGGTCCCCAACATCATCCTGGGCATCAGTAGGAACCAAATGTCAAAGTTAATTGCTTCTGCCACTGAAATCTCATGTATGTCTTAATGTTCAGTGGTCTTGGTTTTTCTAGTGCTCTTTCATTATCTGCTGGCAATAAAGTTGAGCTCAAAACTCTACCCTATATCTGTTTGCATTCAAAGCCCTCTTAGCTTGTCACACTGGTCTTCACTAAATTACATTGGCTCCTCAGACCTCACATCTGGATATGAAATTGAAAATGTCTCCTTATTTTTGATACCCTCATTGCCTCACCGTAGCTTATATATCTCAAAGCTTTTCTATATGTATCTTGCCTCTTGTTGGCATTAGTAGAAACAGAAACCATAATAGTGACCAAGAAAACCAATAGATGATGTGGAACAAGCTGCTTTACCAAATGTGAATGGTGAGAATGCAGTACTCATTAACATGGAATAATTTAACTGCATTGAAGGAGAAGCTAGGCAACTCTATGGGGGAAGAGGAATTGAGAATAATGCAGATGGAATTTGAGGAGAAAGCTAGAGTAGGAAATGATGTATTGAAATGGATTGATTGAGCCAAATGACTTTGTTCTGTGGAATAACTCTAAAACCCTTGAAACCTCACTTCAGCCCAGTAAAGTCTGTTACTTAGCTCTGGCCTTAATGTATTTTTCCATCTTTAGTTCCACCATTGGTGTCCAGGCTTTCTGTCATCTGGCGTCTGCCAACTAGTATTTTCTCCCTCTACCCCTTTGTCAGCCGTTCTGAGGAAGGGTTACCAGACCTAAAACATTAACTCTGATTTCTCTTCACTGATGCTGCCAGACCTGCTGAGCTTTTCCAACAATTTTTCTTTTCACTGTGAGCTGAATCTGTTCCTGGGTTGAACCCCAGCCGAGAGTATGATTTATATTGGGTGGAGTTCTTCTGTGTGTTAGCAAGTCTGTCATTTGATTCTTAACTCCTTCTCCCAATGTGTTCTGTCTGTCTCAGGGGAGTGCTGCATTGCGCTGAAGTCAATGATTGGCAGTACTGCTCAACAATTCCTGACATCGTTATCACACAGAGGAGAGGAGACTGGCAACATTCGTGGATCCATGAAGGTTCGGGTGCCAGCAGAGAGGATTGGAACTCGGGAGCGTCTTTATGGTGTGTAATGTGTCAACATGAGCAAGCTTTGTTTTCTTTCATTGGCTTAGTTCAGAGGTCTCAAATAGTGTTGCTGACCCCTTATTGTTTTTGTGGGCTTCATGCTATTTAAACTGAGCTAGACTGCAGTTACACTTGTCAGCATTGTATTGACATAGAATGGTTTCATCTTTTGTGCTTTTTGTTTGCACCATTTGAAATGGATAAAGTAGCAGATGTCATGTCCTCCTCTTTTCAGCTCACAGAGTTGGTTGTTCCATGTTGTGGTTTTGAATGGTGCCATCCTGTCCAGTCAAAGCCCACAGGCTAGGGAAACTTCATTTTTTTGTGTAGGGAAGGGATTGGTGGTAGTGAAGGCTAATGGGAAGATGGCCAGCAACTTGAGCACTATGCTCCTGCATAAATCTAGATAGGATACTACATAGGACAAACAGGAAGAAAGTTAGCCACCAGGATACACGAACACCAGCTAGCCACAAAAAGACACGACCCTCTCTCCCTCATAGCCCTACACACGGATGAAAAAAAAAAGCCACCGTTTCGACTGGGACAACACATCTATCCTGGGACAGGCTAAGCAAAGTCATGCCAGAGAATTCCTAGAGGCCTGGCACTCCAACCACAACGCCATAAACAAACACACAGATCTAGATGCCATCTATCAACCCCTCATAAAAACGAACAGGAAATGACATCACCACAAACCTCAGGAACCCCATCCAGGAGAAAGATATAAATAGAAAGCAGGCGACAACAGCTTCGCTTCACTTGGAGGTCGCCACTGATGATGTTACCTAGCCAGGTGACGAAACGTCTGGATATCAAACCTACAGCTCAGCGAGCAAACCTACACCCTAAATCTCAACCTGAGCTACAAACCTTCACAAACCTTGCATAAATCTGGATCTTTAGATTTGGAAGAATGAGAGAAGTAAAAACAATGTTTCAGTCAAATGCTCCAAGCCATAAGGGTATGCTTACTGATTGTGAGAGATGAAGAGAAGTGGGAGTGGATTCATGTGGAGCATAAGCGCTTCCATGGACCAACTGAACCTCAAATGGGTTGTTCCACTGATGAACGCTATAGTGTTGGAGCCTGACTGGCTTTTGTTGCATTGAGCACTTGTTTATTTTTAAGGAAGGAATGAAAGTATTGCTTTCCTAACCCTGGAGCAAAAGCAGAAGACACTTCCTGGCAGTTTTCCCCAACTACTGGGAACCCAGCCAGCAATGATTGAAAGACTCATGATGTGGCATCGCTTTGAACTCTGTTAAAAAGTACTGTGCCTCGCTGAGCTTTCTGCTTCATTGTCATTGCATTCTGTCTCTTGAGTTCCAGTGTTTATGCAGCACTTTCTAATGTAGAAATGTGGCCAAGAGCTTTTCTCAATGGGTTCCTGGTCCCCTTAGGATTGACTTAAAAGTTTTGCAGGACCTTGTAAAAATAACATAGTCTCATTCTGTCCTTCTTTATCATTGGGATTTCTTATGACCACGATGTTAATGGAAAATGCCTAGGTGAACTTGTAATGTCACCATAACAAATTTTTATGATGGAACAATTGACAGAAGTATGTAGACTTTTAATGTTCCACTTCAATGCATGATATCAAAAATCAATAGAACAGGTTGTATGTTGCAGAGTGCAGAGTCTGGAGCTTTTTAGCATTTTATTCCAAGGGAGAGTGGACCTGAAATTTAGGTTCTGAGGTACAATGGACAATAGTCACCTGTGCTTGTGTTGCAGATGTATGGATGTGAATTCCTTTGTTTTATCCCAGTTGTTGTTATTGGGAGCTTGGTGCATATGCTGCATTGTTGTTGCTGAGAGTCTTGATGGACCACTTTAGAGACCAGCTGAAGCTCAACTGCATTAATGTGGGACTGGAGTTTGCATACAGATCAGATTTCTTTCTAAAAGAATTCCTTCATGGAATGTGGGAGTCATTGGCTGGGTCAGCATTTATTGCCCATCCCTAGTTACCCTTGAGAAGATGGGGGTGAGCTGCTGCAGTCCATGTGCTGTAGGTAGACTCTCAATGCCAACATGAAGGAGTTCCAGGATTTTGACTAAAAGACACTAAAGGAATGACTATTTATTTCCAAGTCAGGATTGATAGAGTTTTGTTGGGGAACCTGGTTGTGTCGGTGTTCCCATGTATCTGCTACCCTAATCCTTTGAGGTAATAGTGGTCGTGGTTGCTGTCTAAAGAGCAATGGTGAATTTCTTCCCAGCAAGTGGGGAGTATTCCATCATGCTCCTGACTTGTGCCATTGCAGATAGTGAACAAATTATGGGGAGTCAGGAGGTGAGTTACTCATTGCAAGATTCCTAGACTCTGACCTGTTCTTGTAGCCGGAGTACTTAGATGACTAATCCAGTTAAGTTTCTGGTCAATGTTAACTTGCAGGATTTTGGTAGTGGGAGGTTTCAGTGGCGGTAATGTGATTGAATATCAAGTGATGGTGGTTCGATTCTCTCTTGTTGAAGATGGTCATTGCCTGGTACTTGTGTGGATGTGAATGCTACTTGCCACTTATCAGTCCAAGACTAAATATTGTCCAGGTCTTGCTGCATTTGAGAATGAACTGCTTCATTATCTGAGCAGTCACAAATAGTGCTGAATGTTGTGCAGTCATCGGCGACCATCCCAGTTCTGACCTTATGTTGGAAGGAAAGTCATTAATGAAGCAACTGAAAATGGTTAGGCCTGAGGCACAAGGGGCTGGTTGAAGATTGTTGCAAATGTTTCGGCCTTACCTTTTACATAAATGTCCACAGCTCCTGCATCTTTAAGGATAGGCTGTTTAGCCTTCTCTAATGTGCAGTTTTAGTGTCCTGATCTATGAGCCAGGAAGCCCTGGTTCATGTCCAGCCCACTACAGAAGTATGTCACAACATCTCCAAATAGGTTGATGAGAAAATATCTACTCTGAGGAATTCTGCAACCTTGATGTCATACTCCGTCAAATGCTGCCCTGATTTCAAAAATCATAACTCTCACCTCACCTTTTGAATTCAGCTCTTTTGTCCATGTTTGAACCAAGGATCACATGACATCGGGAGCCATGTGGCTCAGCCTGAAGCCAACTGAGCATCAATGTGCAGATTATGGCTATGCAAGTGCTCCTTGCAAGTACTCATCATGATACTTTCCGTTACTTTCCTGATGATCAAGAGTAGACTGATGAGGCAGTAATTGACCAGGTTGGATTTGTTTTGATTTTTGTGAACAGGACATACCCAGGGGGTTCTCTAGGTTGTTGAGTGCACGCCTGAGTCGTAGCTATCCCGGAACAACTTGGCTGGGGGGGGCAGCAAGTTCTCAATCACAGGTCTTCAGTACTATTGCCTGAACTTTGTCAGGAGCCATAGCTTTTGCAGTATTCTGTATCTCCAGCTGTTCATTGATATCATGAGTGAATTGAATTTACTGAATATCAGTAACTATGTTACTGGGGGCCACTGAAGAAGGTCAAAGTGAATGATCATTTCTCACTTCTGGTTGAAGATTGTTGCAAATGCTTCAGTCTTTCTTTTTATGCCGATGTTCATGGCTTATCCATCTTTAAGGATAGGTTGTTTAGCCTTCTCTAATGAGATGTTTCATTATCCACCACCGGTCATATTATGCCAGGACTGCAGAGCTTTGATCTGATCTATTAGTTGTGAAATCGCTTAGCTGTGTCACTTGCTGCTTATGCTGTTTGGCACACAGGTGGTCCTGTTTTGTAGCTTCGCCAAGTTGATATTTTAAATACCTGGTGCTGCTCCTGGTATGCACCTGTATGTACCAGGATTAATCCTCTGGTTTGATGGTAATGATAGAGTGGGGGTATGCTGCTTCATGAAATTGCAGATACAGATTGTGTTGAATACAATTCTGCAGCTGGTGGTCCACAGCATCCAGTTTTGAGTTGACAAGATTTCATCTTCGCTTAGTCTCTGAGGCAGTCAATCTCACCAGTACTGTCATGAACAGATGCATCCAGTCTTGTAGCTATGTTGTATGAACTTGTCCAGTTCAGTCAATAGTGGTGGTGTTGAACCACTCTTGGTGATGGACATTGAGGACCCCACCAAAGTACACTCTGCCCATCTCACTTTCAGTGCTTCCTTTGAATGATGTTTGATGTGGAGGAATACTGACAGGTATGTGGGTATTTATGTGGGATGGTGAGGGAGGATCTGGTCATCAGCAGGAGGTTTTCTTGCCCATGTTTAACCTGAAGCTGTGAGACTTTCTGTCCAGAGTCAATATTGAGGATTGACAGGGCAACTCTCTCCCATATACCACAGTATCACAACCGCTTCTGTCTTGCTGGTGGGACAGAACATATGGTTATAGGATGATGGTATTGTCTGGAACATTGTCTATAAACTGTGTCAGTTTGTATGAATATGATACGTGTCACTTGAAAGGTCTGTGAGACAACTGTCTAACACCGATCCAAACTAGAGACCCAGATAGACACTTGGCAAATATGGCAAGGACTGAATGACATCACAGGTTCTAAAAAGAGACAGTGTAAGATAGCAGACGATGACACGTCCCTCCCAGATTGTCTCAGTGCCTTCCATGCTCGCTTTGAGCAGAATTTCGGCGGAGAGATAACACCTATTCCGACAAGTCCAAACGAACCTATCCCAACTGTCACTACATCAGAGGTCAGACCAGACGGAGTACCAGGCCATGCACTCAGTGCGTGCGCAGATCAACTGGCAGAGGTCTTCTCGGACCTCTTCAACCTCTCCCTGCAGCAGGCCACTGTCCCTGCCTGTGTCAAGAGGGCCAACATCATCCCTGTGCCTAAGAAGGCTCATGCAGCATGTCTCAATGACTACCGCCCAGTGGCCCTAACTTTGGTGGTCATGACGTGCTTTGAAAGGTTGGTTATGGCATTAATCAACTCCAGCCTCCCCACTACTCTTGACACACTCCGATTTGCCTATAGATCCATGTCAAATGCCATATCACTTGCCCTTCACTCCTCCCTAGAACATCTTGACACCAAGAACAGTGCAATACAGTCTTCAACACTATTATTGGGGCGGCACGGTGGTCAGCACTGCTGCCTCACAGCACCAGAGACCCGGGTTCAATTCCCGCCTCAGGTAAATGTCTGTGTGGAGTTTGCACATTCTCCCCGTGTCTGCATGGGTTTCCTCCGGGTGCTCCGGTTTCCTCCCACAGTCCAAAAATGTGCAGGTTAAGTGAATTGGCCATGCTAAAATTGCCTGAAGTGTTAGGTGAAGGGTTAAATGTAGGGGAATGGGTCTGGGTGGGTTTCTCTTCGGAGGGTTGGTGTGGATTATTGGGCCGAAGGGCCTGTTTCCACACTAAGTAATCTAATTTATTATCCCTTCGAGACTGATTACTAAACTTAGTGATCTCTGATTAAGCCCCACTCTCTGCAACTGGATCCTCAGTTTCCTGACCCACAGGCCACAATCAGTGAAGATTGGGAACAGTATTTCATCCTCACTGCCACTCAACAATGCCCCCCCCCCCCCCCCCCCCCCCCCCCCAAGAGGTGCATACTCAGCTCCCTACTGTACTCACTGTATACTCATGACTGCATCACCAAGTACCAGACTAATGCCATTTACAAGTTCATTGATGACACCACTATAGTCAGTCGTATCTCAGATGGCGACGCAACAGAATACAGACAGGAGATGGAAAACCTGGAAAAATGGTGCACTGAGAACAACCTAGCTCTAAATGCCGGCAAAACCAAGGAACTCATTATTGACTTTCGGTGGGATGTTACTCACGCCCCCCCTATGCATTAACAGCACAGAGATGGAACAAGTGGAGAGTGTAAAGCTCCTGGGAGTGGTCATCCACTACAAGCTTTCTTGGACTCTTCATGCAGACGGGGAGAAAGTGAGGTCTGCAGATGCTGGAGATCAAAGTTGAAACTTTATTGCTGGAACAGCACAGCAGGTCAGGCAGCATCCAGGGAACAGGAGATTCGACGTTTCGGGCACAGGCCCTTCTTCATGCAGACACAATGGTTACAAAGGCCCAACAATATCTCCTCTTCCTTAGGCAGCTGAGGAAATTTGGCATGACAGCAAATACCCTTGCCAACTTTTATAGGTGTGCCATCAAGAGCATCCGTCTGGATGTATCACTACCTGGTATGGCAACTGTGCCATTCAAAATCAAAGACCGTTACAGAGAGTGGTGAACTCAGCCCAGGCAATCACACAGGCCAACCTCCCATCTATAGAATCCATCTACCAGGCCCGCTGTCAAGGAAAGGCCGCCAGCATTCTCAAAGATCCATCCCACCTGGCAATGTTTTTCTACAACCTCTACCATCAGGGAGAAGGAACAGAAGCCTGAACACACGCACCAGCCGGTTTCGTAACAGTTTCTTCCCACTATTGTTAGAATGCTGAATGGACTCTCAAACTCTTAACTTCGCCTGTACCTGTGTTTTGGTTTTCGTCACTGTTTACCTATTATTTACTTATCTCCGCTGCTTAACTCTGATGTGCCTGTATTGCTCGCAAGACAAAGCTTTTCACTGTGCCTCGGTACACGTGACAATAAATTCAATTCAATTCCCAAAGTGGCACTAGCCCCAGAAATTGGTAAAGAGGACTTTGCAGGGTTGAGTTTGCTGTTGTCATTTCCAGTTCCTAGTGAATGCCAAGCGGTCTGTCTGGTTTTATTCTTTCCTTGGGATTCTTAGCAGATAATATAACTGAATATTTTGCTTGGACACATCAGCAGGCAGTTTGTGTTATAGCTTTTTGAACCACACATATCAGTTTCATTTTGATGAAATGAAGAATGCTAGCTCACCTGGGACATTGAGGGATCTCGGCATCATTGGAGCACTCTCAGTATTATGTAGTGTTAGCTGAGATTCTTGTGCTAAAGTCTGCAGGGAAAAATTTAAACTCTCAAATCTCTTAACTCTTCTGAGGGTACTATCCACTGTGACGTGGTGAACAGCATGACAGCATTGTGAAGTGCAGGTTTGCTGGCCAATTAGCTCACCAAAGTTTATAGAACCTTGTAGATATCCTACTATTTTTAGTGGCTTAGTCATACTTTCAAAGTAGTTAATTGTGAAATGGGCTGACACTTTTCCGTCACAGTGGGCAGCATATTATTTAGTGGTGACGGTGTTCCAGCTCCATCTATTGGTACCAATGAGGTATAACACATCAAATTCCAGATCATTTCAATACTGTAAAATCGCTTAGATATTTAAGCTTTGATTTCACTCAGGAGAGTATTGCACTGAACACAGCACAACTGATGGTGTGAATGTCTCCACTGTTTTTCATAGAATGGATTAGAGTCGACAAGGATGAGACTGGAGCAACCAAAGGGAAGCCAGGATGTCGATTGAGCCAAGACTTCAAGTACGGTCATTTATTCCCTGATCTTTTCTTTCTTGGATGTCTGCAATTGCCAATTATACTGACTCTTCCTCCATGTCCAAGGGAAAGGGAGGGCTTCAGCATCTTTGGGAAACTGTCCCAGTCCTTTCAAGTGGGGCTGTATAGTAACAAATTTTGTTATGACAAATCACTCGGAAATTTACTGTCCTTTTAAGTTATTTAAAATCAAAGTTGATGTTGCAGTTACCTCAGCTCATCTGTTATTGAAAGCCTAAACCATCTCTGAACCTCTGGACTCCACTCTCAACACTTTTGCGGCTGACCTTCCACTTGCTGTGAACTGCAGGTCATCTAAGCCTTTGTAATTTCCTCTCTCTTTTCAATTTCCATTCATCCATTGCCCCTCAACTTGGTGATGTGCCCTGTCTTCCAGTTCAAGTTTTATATTCTCATTCCTTCTCTTCAAAATCCTCCACAGATTCTCTCTCCCTGTCTCAATAACTTCCTGCCATTCCTCCCATAACCACAGCCATCCAAGATCACTTTGTTCCTCGTCTATTATTAATTAATTCTGGCATCTTGTATTTTAAAAACGCTTACACTCATTTCTCCTCTCAATGGTTTTAAATCTGTGTCTCTGGTTGTTGACCCTCCTGCCACTGGAGACAGTTGCTGCTTATTTACTCCTTCAGAAGCATTTTTTGCACCTACAACTCGTACAGTCTCTGAGGACGAGGGCAGCAGGTTCACACAAACACGACCCCCTGCAAGTTCTCCTCCAAGACACTTGCCACCCAGCTTGGAAATATATCACTGTTCCTTCCGTGTTACACGGTCAGAATCTGAGAACACCTTCCCTAACAGCATTGTGGATATGCTGAAGTCACATGGGCTGCAGCAGTTCAAGAAGGCAGCTCACCACCACCTTCCCCAGAATAATTAGAGATGGACAACCAATGTGGGCCTAGCTAGTGATGCCACATTGTGTGAATAAATCAAAGCAAAATTAATTTCTTCATGACTTGGAGCAGCTCTATTAAAAATCCCATAACCTGTTTTGTCAAGAGCATAACCCCAGCCTCTCCACGTACTGAAATCTCCAGTATCATTCTGGTAGATCTCTGCACCCTTGGATCTATCTTTCTATTTTTGATGTAAAATTTTGGTGTAAAAATGGGCCATTCTGTAGGTTTGATTACAAACTGGATTTAATGATCATTTGCACTCCCACTGGTTTGTAATCTCTATCTAACTTACTCAGCTTTGTGCCAAAGGTGATTTCTTCCCTCAGTAGTGTCAAAATTTCTTGCTGCTTTGCGTGAATCACAACAACAGAGTGGCGGCCTGATGCACAGATAATTGTGCATAGTTGAGTGATTTCAGCTTTAACGCTTGGATCTCATCTTTCAGAGCAACCTCAAAGAAGCTGGCTTCTGCAGACAACATGGGAATTCAGCTTGGGAAACCACCATGTGAAGAGGTGGAGAAACCCAGTTGTACTGCCATGGGGCGCGCACCAATTCCACTTCCTGGGGCAACTGCTGAAGACAGGTAGAAACCGTGGGGTCTGGGGGAAGATCATTTCTAGAGAAGTGCTGTGGGCCATCAGCAAACCCAGAATTTTATTTCACAATAATGAATGCCTCATGAACTAATAATAACTCTCAGTTTATTATTACGACCAAGCTAGGCAACCAACTACTTCAAGAGGAATGGAGATAGTATGGTAGGACCAGCTCCAGGTGAATCTGTAAATAAGCTCCAATTTGTTGAAGAACCTAGTGAAATATTCCAAACCTGCAGGTTAGAGAATGGAAGCTGTTTGAGGAAGAGCTAGTAATCCCATTAGAATAGATGAAAACTTGTAGTCATGCCACATTAGTTATCGAAGTTGTAAACAACTAAGCTAAGGAGAGGAGGAGGCTGCACAAACATGTTCATTGGCAAGGGTTGGAAGTTCTAAAGGGAGTGCAGCTTGTTAATGCGAAAGGTGAGACTGATGTATTTGCAACCAAAAGTTCCACATGGACAATCCATGTGGGCCCCTTTCTGAGGTCATCATAGATGCTAGTCTTCAGCCAATTTGATTCATTCCACAAAGCACTGAGTCAAGCAAAGGCTATGGGCCCTGACAAATACCTGACTGTGGTGGTGAAGGCTTTCACTCCATAATTAATGGTGACCCAGTCAAGCTGTAGCAGTACAGCTACAACAGATGTATACCTGACACTCTGGAAAATTGCCCAGAAATGTCTACTTGATAAAAAGCAAGACAAATTCAACCTGGCCATTTACTGCCCTATCAGTCTATTTTCGATCAACGGTGAAATGATGGAAGAGGAAATGTAAGTGTAGAAATGAAAGTGAGCGAGAATATAAAAACAGAGAGTAAGAGTTTTGATAAATTTTTAAATAAGAGAAGAGTTAACAAAGTGAGCGTTGGTCCTTTGTAAGGTTAGACTGCATAATTATTTTGAAATAAGAAAATGGCAAACGAATTGCATAAGTATTTATAGAGGGTACAGGTAACATCCCAGAAGCTGTGCTAGATCAGGAAATAGAAGCTCTGGAAAATTACAATCTCCAGTCAAGTAAATCTTTGGTGCTGTAAGCTGTCAAGTACCTGGGTTCTGAATGACTACAACTTAGTCTTAAAGAAGTGATTAGAGAGAGAGTTCAAGCATTGCTTTTGATTTTCCAAAGTTGCTTTGATTAAAGGTCAGTCCTATTTGATTGGAAGATATGGGAGTGAAGACCAGTAATTCCCCTGGATCTGATGGGATGCATCCTAGGATTTTAAAGAAAGTAGCTGCATGGATAGTGGATGCACTGAAAGTGACCTTCCAAAAATCCTTGGGTTCTGGAAAAGTCGCAGAGGATTGGAAAAGTATCAATATAAAATCCTTATTTAAAAAGAGGAGGAGACAGAAAAACCAGTACCTGTAAGCCAGTTAGCTTAATGCACTATTGGAATAGTGTTCTACAGTCTGTTATTAAGGATGTATTTAAAAATACACAATATGATCAAGCAGAGACCGCATAGCTTCACGAAGGGGAAGTCATGTCTGACAAATTGGTTAGAATTCTTTGAGGAAGCAGCAAGCAGGGTAGGTCAAGGGCAAGCACTTGCTGTAAAATGTTTAGATTTCCAGGAATAGTTTGATAAGGTATCGTATGTTAGGCTACTTAAAATAAGGACCTGTGGTATTCGAAACAGTATATTAGCTGGATAGAGAATTGGTTAATTAATAGAAAACAGTTGGAATAAAAGGGGACATGTTTTCAGAATGGCAATTTGGAACTAGTGGAGTGCCACAGGAATCAGTGCAGGTACGCAGTTATTTAGAATGTATATTAATAACTTGGATGAGGAAAGTGAATGCATTGTCACCAAGTTTGTACTTGTCCCAAAAATAGGTAAGAAAGCAAGTAGTGAGGATGAGACAGAGTATGCCGAGGGACGTAGACAGGTTTAAGCAAGAGGGCAGAAACAAGGCAGATGAAATTAAATGTGGGAAAATGTGAGGTTATGCACTTTGACCAGAAGCATGAAGGAGCTGAATAATATTTAAGTGGAGAAAGATTACAGATACCTTGGGTATAGAGGAATCTGCATAAATCAAAGTTAGCATCCCAAGTTCAGCAGATAATAGGGAAGGTAAATGGAATTTATACCATAAGACACAGGAACAGAAATTAGGCGATTCAGCCCTTCGAACCTGCTCCACCATTTAATCATGGCTAAGTTTCTCAACCCCATTCTCCCACTTTCTCCCCATAACCCATGATCCCCATGACAATCAAGGACCTAGCTATGTCCGTCTTAAATATATTCAATGACCTGGCCTCCACAACCTTCTGTGGCTGTGAATTTTATAGATTCACCACCCTTTGACTAAATAAGTTTCTCCTTATCACCATTCTCAAAGGTCTTTCCATTACTCCAAGGCTGTGCCCCCGGGTGCTAGTCTCCTCTACCAATGGACGCATCTTGCCAACATTCATCCTGTCCAGACCATTCAGTATTCTGTAAGTTTCAATTATTCTCTAAGTTTCAATTAGATCTCCTCTTATCCTTCTAAACTACATTAGATTAGATTACATTAGATTACATTACAATGTGGAAACAGGCCCTTCGGCCCAACATGTCCACACCGACCCGCCAAAGCGCAACCCACCCATACCCCTACGTTTACCCCTTACCTAACACTACGGGCAATTTAGCATGGCCAATTCACCTGACCTGCACATCTTTGGATTGTGGGAGGAAACCGGAGCACCTGGAGGATACCCACGCAGACACGGGGAGAATGTGCAAACTACATTGTGTATAGACCTAAGTTCTCAAACATTACTCACATGTTAAGCTTTTCATTCCTGGGACCATTCTCGTGAACCTCCTCTGGACCCGCTCTAGGGCCAGTGCATCCTTCCTGAGATACAATATGAATGGTGACCTTTATTACAAAGGGTTTTGAGTATATGAGTGGAGAGATCATGTGAAAACTATACAAAGCACTAGTCATGTCATAGCTGGAATACTGAACAGTTTTAGTCCCCTCATCTGAGGAAAGATATGTTGTCATCCAGAAAATGTTCACTTTGCTGAAGGCTAATTTGATTCAAAATGTTAGCATCTGTGGAAGGAAAGCAGATTTGCCAGACCTGCTGAGTTTCTTCAGCAATTTCTGATTTTGTTTCGCTAGGCTGATTCTGGGTATAAACAGGGTAAAAACAATGACTGCAGATGCTGGAAACCAGATTCTGGATTAGTGGTGCTGGAAGAGCACAGCAGTTCAGGCAGTATCCAAGGAGCAGCGAAATCGACGTTTCGGGCAAAAGCCCTTCATCAGGAATAAAGGCAGAGAGCCTGAAGCGTGGAGAGATAAGCTAGAGGAGGGGGGGGAGTGGGGAGAAAGTAGCATAGAGTACATTGGGGGAGGGGATGAAGGTGATAGGTCAGGGAGGAGTCCACCTTGATGCCCTGGGGTTGAAGTGTTCCGAGGCGGAAGATAAAGGCGTTCTTCCTCCAGGCGTCGGGTGGTGAGGGAGCGGCGGTGAAGGAGGCCCAGGACCTCCATGTCCTCGGCAGAGTGGGAGGGGGAGTTGAAATGTTGGGCCATGGGGCGGTGTGGTTGATTGGTGCCGGTGTCCCGGAGATGTTCCCTAAAGCACTCTGCTAGGAGGCGCCCAGTCTCCCCAATGTAGAGGAGACCGCATCACAGATACAATAAATGGTATTAATGGATGTGCAGGTATACAATAAATATGGCAAGATTGTCTTATGAGGAGAGGTTGGACTTCTGTTCATTAGAGTTTAAAAGAATGGGAGTTGACCTTACTGAAACATATAAGATTTTTAGGGGACTTGGCAGGGTAGGTGCAGAAAGACTGCTTATGGACCAGAGGACATAACCTCAGGATAAATTGTTGCCCATTAAAGACAAAGATGAGGAGGAATTTCTTCTCTGAGGATAGTAAACCTGTGGAATTCTTTACTGCAGAGGGCAGCAGAGGCTGGGTCATTAAATATCTTCAAGGTTGAAACAGGCAGATTTTTAATCATGGGTTGTGAGAAAAGACAGGAAAGTGGAGTTGACAATTATCAGATCAACCATGATCAAATTGATTATTGGTGGAGCAGACTTGATGGGCTAAATGGCTGACTTCTGCTCGTATTTCATAGTTTTATGGTGAATGTGACTTTTTTTAATCCTAGTCAGTCTAACCTGTTCGGTGGGAAAGTTTAGAATTCTGAGAGACAGAATATATCTGCACTTGGAGAAACATGGATTAATCAACAATACCCAGCATTGATTTGTTAAAGAAACATCATATTTCAAAAAATTGTATTAAATGCTATGAAGAGGGCAGTGATGATTTTGATAAAGTCCCTCATGATACATCGGTTAAGGAGGTGAGAGCCCATAAAATCAAGTGGCACATTGGATTCACATTTGCCTGAGAGGCAGGAAGGAATGGGTGATGGTAGAGGGATGTTTCTATGACTGGAAGTCTATTTCCAGTGAGTTCCACAGGGCTTGGTGCTGGGGCCTTTGCTGTTCATAGTCTGTGTTAATGACTTCAACTTAAATGTGAGAGCTATGATCATGAGGTCCAACAAAAACAGTGAGTGGTAAATGATGGGGAGTACACCTGCAAACTGCAGGAATATTTTAATGGACTGTTCAGCTGGACAGAGCAGTGGCAATTGGAATTCAAACTGGAAAAATATAAGATTATGCACTTAGGGAGGGTTAACAAGCATGCAATAAGACTGGCAAGTACTGAGGATCAGAACGACCTTGATTAGCATATCCAAAGATCCATGAAGGCAGCAGGACAAATAGGTAAGGTGGTTAAAAAGGCATATGGGATACTTGCCTTTATTAGCTTGACTATAGAATATATGAGCAGGGTGGTTAAGGATGTACTTTCGCCTGGAGTTTACTGCCTGAAAGGATAATTGAGTCACAAATGCTCTCAGCACTTGAACAGTATTTAAATGTTCACTTGTGTTGTTCCATTTTGTATATCCATTATGTCAAAAAACACTTACATCATGTCACGTGTGTTGCCCATCTTGAGTTGCCTTTGACGTCATGTGAGCAAGATCCCTTCCTTGAGGGGTGTGATTTGATTTTAAACATCACCCACTGGTTTCATTTCTATTAACAAAGAGCTCTCTCTGCTCTTGATACTGCTGTACAGTAGAAAGTTCAGTCAATTCACAGGTACAATCTCTGTCATACAATAATGAGATGATGAACACATCTATCCTGGTGATGTTGTTTGATGAATGAATAATAGCTTCCAGGGAACCAGGAGAATTCCCCCACATTTTCAGAGTAACATCTTGAAATCTTCAGCTGACACTTGGGACCTTCGGTCAGTGTCGTAGTCCTCTGTATTGCTATGTGCAAATGAATCCTCTAGTACGGCCTAGATATTAAATCTACAACCTTTAGACTCTGAGACAAGTGTCCTCCCCACTGAGCCATGGCTGACACATGAGTGAGTTGGTGGGAGCTGGCCAGTGCCAATGGATCCCTTACTCCCATGAGGATCAGAAAATTTTTAAAATTGAGATATGACTTTGTGTTGTTTTTATCTAAACTGGTGCAGATAACCTGACCTTGAATGTATTTTCCTCAGATCAAAACAGCAAGAGATTTACTCTGATGCAGATGCTCTGTGTTTGAAGAATAGTTTCAACAATCCAGCTTACTACATCTTGGAGGGAGTGCCACATCAGCAAGCTGCACTGCTGTCACCAGAGCACCAGGGTTCAGCCTTTTCCAAGATAGGACAGAAAAGCAAAAACCAGGCAACACTCGGTTCACAAGATAGGAAACGCAATCATTCGGGGCGCCTTCCATTAACGAGTGAGGAGGGATCCCTATCAGATGATGAGAATTCGAACCATAATCGACCACCACCCGATTACCCCCCTCCTCCTCTACCCAAGGCAGTGGAGTTGGATATGGTTGATAATCCTTTCTATGCTTCCTCAAAGGAACTCCAGCGACCCAAAACAGGGCCAGCCAGGGATGAGCTGGACCCCAGAAACCCTGGTGCTAAGCACCGGACTCCCACTGAACCTTCAGAAGCCAAGGCCTCGCTTCCGCCAAAAGCACACCCTAAGCCGCAGCTGGTCTCCGGCACACCACACGTGGCCAGCCCCTTTCTGACTGACCAATGCAACACTCCCTACCAAGGCATAGTCGATGACCGATCCTACTCTGCCCTTCAGATGGCCAAGAGTCTCAGTGAGGTGGACTACCCGGCGGGCAAGATTGAGCCTATACCAAGAAATCCTCCACTACCGGTGAAAGGCCAGCTTCCCCGAGGACTGCTCCCTGACTACAGCAGACCCACGTCCTTCCCTTCACGCTCCATAAAGGAAAGCATCGAAGAGGACATGGCTGAAGAGGTGAGTGTTAGGAGAGGTTTGGGGATCGGCAGCACGAGAATGACTGTAATAGTTGATGTCCTTTCGATTCTTCTTGTGCGCTCTGTCAAAACATCACTCATGCAGAGTCATGAGGGCCAGGAAATCATTGCATACAAACGTAAGATTTTTGCCCCAAAGCTCTATGGATATTACGTGCATGATGAGCCGCCAATCTAACATCATAACATTGAGCATCATTAAATGGCCATCTAGCCCCAAAGCCTGTTCTGCTGTTTGAACACAGCCAGTCTGTATCACAAATACACTTAGCTGCTTTTTGTTTGATTTGCTTTGAGACCTATGTCCATCAGTGGAAAAGTAAGGAGGCCATTAGCCTGTTCAGTAAGGTCATAGATGATCTTTATCTTAACTTTATTTTTCCAACTTTATTCCATATCCTTTCCTTACTCAACAAACACATATAACTCTCAACCTTGAAATGTTTTCACTTATTCTGAGTCTTTTCGTGAAGCGAAATTCAGATTTCCATTAGATGTTCTGTGACAAAAAGTGCTTCCTCATTTACTGCCTGCCTCTACAATTGTTCCTTTGTATCGATTCCATCTATTGTTTTTTTAACCTCAGTCAAATTACCTTCTATGCTCAAGGGAATACAAGCTTAAAAAAGAGACTATGCTGACAAAGCAATTTGTCCTCCACCCATCAGGTCAGAATGACCAGAATACCAAATTGTGAAATTGTTGGAATGCTGAATGTGAATGGATCAGTGAGGATGTGCTTGTTCTAGACAGTAGTGGAGAACCTATTGGTGGATTTCTTAATTAGTAATTCTAAGAAAAGGCTTTCATTTGACTGCTCAATTTCAAAGGTGAATTTGAGCCAGTTAAGGGGTTGAACAAAATTTGTACAGGCAGCTACAAGTTCTCATCCAGCAAAGGTCTCAGCTATATATCAGAAAGGGAGAGGAGGTTAGAGATCATTCAGTCGATAGAACACTACAGCGCAATACAGGCTCCCCGGCCATCGATGTTGCGCTGACCTGTGAAATCAATCTAAAGTTTATCTATCCTACACAATTCCATTATTGGGCGGCACGGTGGCACAGTGGGTTAGCACTGCTGCCTCACAGCGCCAGAGACCCGGGTTCAATTCCCGCCTCAGGCGACTGACTGTGTGGAGTTTGCACATTCTCCCCGTGTCTGCGTGGGTTTCCTCCGGGTGCTCCGGTTTCCTCCCACAGTCCAAAGATGTGCAGGTCAGGTGAATTGGCCATGCTAAATTGTCCGTAGTGTTAGGTAAGGAGTAAATGTCGGGGTATGGGTGGTTTGCGCTTCGGCGGGTCGGTGTGGACATGTTGGGCCGAAGGGCCTGTTTCCACACTGTAAAGTAATCTAATCTAATCTAATCTGTAAAGTAATCTAATCTAATCTAATTATCATCCATATATTTATCCAGTGACCGTTTAAGTATCCTTTAAGTTGGTGAGTCTACTAATGTTGCACCTTTACTACTCTCTGCATATAAAACCCTCCTCTGACATCTGTCCTATATCTATTACCCCTCAATTTAAAGCTATGTCCCCTCATGTTAGCCATCACTCATCAAGGAAAAAGGCTCTCACTGTCCATCCTATCTAATCTTCTGATCTTCTTGTATGTCTCTACTAAGTTACCTCTTAACCTAACGAAAACAGCCTCAAGTTCCTCAGCTTTTCCTCATAAGACCTTGCCTCCATACCAGGCAACATCCTGGTACAGCTTCTCTGCATCCTTTCCAATGCTTCCACCTCCTTCCTATAATGCAGTGACCAGAAATGTGCACAATACTCCAAGTGCAGCCGTTTTGTACGGTTTTAACATGACCTCATAGTGCCGAAGCTCAGTCCCTCTACCAATAAAAGCCAACACAACTTCTTAACAACCCTATCAGCCTGAGTGGCAACTTTCAGGGATCTATGTACATGAGCACAGATGTCTCTGCTCATCCACACTACCAAGAATCTTACCATTAACCCAGTATCCTCTATTCCTGTTACTCCTTAGATTCAGTTAATAAATCTGTCATATAAAGCTGACCTTGGTGATGGTGACCATGTCATCATTTTTCAAAAGAGGATGGCATAGTGGCTCAGTGGTTAGCGCTGCTGCCTCACAGAGCCAGGGTCAATTCCAGCCTCTGGTGACTGTGTGGAGGTTGCACATTCTCCCCGTGTCTGTGTGGGTTTCCTCCAGGTGCTCTGGTTTCCTCCCACAATCCAAAGATGTGCAGGTCAGATGAATTGGTCATGCTAAATTTAGCAAAATGCTAAATTGCCTGTAGTGCTCGGTGCATTAGTCAGAGGGAAATGGATCAGGGTGAGTTACTCTTCAGAGGATCGCTGTGGACTGGTTGGGCCTTTCTGATATATAGCTGTAGGGAATCTAATCCTTCTAAAGTGAATCACCTCACATTTTCGCATTAAACTCTATTTGCCACCTCCTCCGTTCAGCTCTGCAGCTTATCTAGGTCCCTCTATAACCTGCAACATCCTTCCACTCTGTCCACAACTCCACTGACTTTAGTGTCATCTGCAAATTTACTAACCTATCCTTCTACATCCTCATCCAGGTCATTTATAAAAATGACACACAGTAGTGGCTCCAAAACCGATCCTTGCGGTACACTACTAGTAACTGAACTCCAGAATGAACATTTCCCATCAACCACCACCCTCTGTTTACTTTTAGCTGGCCAACTTCTGATCCAAACCGTTAAATCACCTCCAATCCCATGCCTCCTTATTTTCTGCAGTAGCCTAGCATGGGGAACCTTATCAAACGTTTTACTGAAACCCATATACACCACATCAACTACTTTACGCTCATCCACCTGTTTGGTCAACTTCTCAAAGAACTCAGTAAGGTTTGTGAGGCACGACCTACCCTTCACAAAACCGTGTTGACTATCTCTAATGAAATCATTCCTTTCTAGATAATTATAATTCCTGTCTCTTAAAATCCTTTCCAACACTTTACCCACAATCCAAGTAAGGCTCACTGGTCTATAATTACCAGTGTTGTCTGTATTCCCTTTCTTGAACAAGGAGACAACATTTGCTATCCTCCAGTCTTCTGGCACTATTCCTGTAGACAATGACGATATAAAGATCAAAACCAAAGGCTCTGCAATCTCCTCCCTGGCTTCCCAGAAAATCCTAGAATAAATTCCATCCAGCCCAGGGACTTAGCTATTTTCACTCTTTCCAGAATTGCTAGCACCTCCTCCTTATGAACCTCAATCCCGTCTAGTCCAATAGCCTGTATTTCAGTATTCTCCTTGACAACATTGTCTTTTACCTATGTGAATACTGACGAAAAATATTCATTTAGCACCTTTCCTATCTTTTCAGACTCCACACACAACTTCCCACTACTGTCCTTGACAAGCCCTACTCTTACTCTAATCATTCTTTTTAGATTAGATTACTTACAGTGTGGAAACAGGCCTTTCGGCCCAACAAGTCCACACCGCCCCGCCGAAGCACAACCCACCCATACCCCTACATGTAGCCCTTACTTAATACTACGGGCAATTTAGCATGGCCAATTCACCTGACCTGCACATCTTTGGACTGTGGGAGGAAACCGGAGCACCCGGAGGAAACCCATGCAGACGCAGGGAGAACGTGCAAACTCCACACAGTCAGTCGCCTGTGGCAGGAATTGAACCCAGGTCTCTGGTGCTGTGAGGCAGCAGTGCTAACCACTGTGCCACCGTGCTGCCCTGACATAGCTATAGAAAGGGTTTTCCTTGATCCTACCTGCAAAAGACTTCTCATGTCCCCTCCTGGCTCTTCGTAGCTCTCTCTTTAGGTCTTTCCTGACTAACTTGTAACACTCAAGTGTCCCAACTGAGCATTCACGCTTCATTTTTGCATAAGCCTCCTACCTCTTGACAAGCGATTCAACTTCTTTAGTAAAGCACGGTTCCCTTTCTCGACCACTTCCTCCCTGCCTGACCAGCATATACTTATCAAGGACATACAGTAGTGTCCCTTGAACAAGCTCCGCATTTCAATTGTGCCCATCCCCTGCAGTTTCCTTCCCCATCCTATGCATCCTCAATTTTGCTGAATCACCTCATAATTGCCTTTCCCCCAGCTATAGCACTTGCCCTGAGGCATATACCTATCCCTTTCTATCGCTAAAGTAAACATAACCAAATTGTGGTCACTATCTCCAAAGTGCTCACCTATCTCCAAATCTAACCCCTGGCCTGGTTCATTACCCAGTACCAAATCCAATGCAGCCTCGCCTCTTGTTGGCCTATCTATATACTGTGTCAGGAAACCCTCCTGCCCACATTGAACAAAAACCGACCTAACTAAGGTACTCAAACTATAGCATTTCCAGTCAATATTTGGAAAGTTAAAGTCCCCCATAACAACCACTGTTACTTTCACTCCTATCCAGAATTATCTTTGCAATCCTTTCCCCTACATCTCTGGAACTATTCGGATGTCTGTAGAAAACTCCCAATAGAGTGACCTCCTTTCTTGTTTCTAACCTCAGCCCATACTACCTCAGTAGATGAGTCCACATCAAATGTCCTTTCTGCCACCATGATACTGTCCTTGACTAACAATGCCACACGTTCCCCCTCTTTTACCATCTTCCTTGATCTTACAGGAACAACCATTCCTGCAACAACCATTCCTGTCCCTGTTCTTTGCATGTCTCCGAAATGGCCACACCATCAAAGTCCCGGGTACCACATCATGCTGCAAGTTCACCCACGTTATTGTGGGTGTTGAATTAGACACACTTCAAACCACCTTCCTGCCTGCCGGTACACTCCTGCGACCTTGAAACCTTATTCATGACCTCACTAATCTCAACCTCCTGTACGCTGGAGGTTCCCATCCCCCTGCTGAATGAGTTTAAATCGAAGAACATTAGCAAACCTGTTAGTCAGGTGCAGGCCATCCTGTTTGTAGAGGTTCCACCTGCACCAGAATGAGCCCCAATTATCCATATATCTGAATTCCTCTCTCCTGCACCATCCCTGTAGCTACGTGTTCAACTGCTCTCTCTCCTTATTCCTCACCTCGTTAGAACATGGCACAGGTAACAAACCAGAGATACAACTCTGTTTGTTCGAGCTGTCAGCTTCCACCCGAGTTCCTTGAATTTCTGCCTTAAATCCCCATCCCTTTTCCTGTCTAAGTCATTGGTGCCTATGTGGACCATGACTTGGGGCTGCTCCCCCTCCCCCTTATGGATCCCGAAAACATGATCCAATGCATCACGAACCTTGGCACCTGGGAGGCAACACACCCAACTACAAGTCTCGCTTGTTCCCACAGAATCTCCGATCTGTCCCCCTAACTATGTAGTTCCCAATGACTAATGCTATAATCCTCTTCCCCCTTCCCTTCTGAGCAACAGGGACAGACTCTATGCCAGAGACGTGTACCCCATGGCTTACCCCTGGTAAGTCATCACCCCTAACCGTATCCAAAACAGTATACTTGTTATTGAGGGGAACGACCACAGGGGACTGTAGTGTCTGCCTGTTCTCTTTCCATCACTTGACTGGAACCCATCTACCTTTTTCCTGTACCTGAGGTGTGACTACCTCCCTGTAACTCCTCTCAATTACCCCCTCAGCCTCCTGAATGAGTCGCATTTCAGCCAGCTCCAGTTCCCTAATGCGGTTCCGAGGAGCTGGAGTTAAGTGCACTTCCCACAGATGAAGTCAGTGAAGACACGAGTGGTGACCCACATTCTACAGGAGGAGCATGCAATTGCCCTAACATCCATACCTACTGTTCTGAATTCCCAAAGAGACTATTGGAAAAAAAAATTAGTAACCTTACCAAATCTGCGCAAAGAATCATCTTTTTGGTTAGAGGAGGAGGATGGGTGGGAGACACTACCTAAGTAGTGTTTCAGATAAAGCAACCGCTCAAATATATTACCTCACTTATTTAACCATCATGTGTCTGCTCCTGCTCAGTGTGCGCGATGCCTATTCACAACGTAACTTTTTATAGGATTAATTTACCTTCCCAGCAGTCCGGTGGTCCTCACTCTCACCACTCCCACTGCAAAAAAAATGTTTATGTGGAAGCTGGTCCAAAACAGTGTTCCACATGTGTTATCCATGGCATCATCTCCATTAATCAGAGTCCACTTACCAACCAATCAGCATCCTCTTTTCATAAGCATAAATTGTTGCTTCCTTTTGAGATTTGATGTTTTTGTTATTCTGCCTGATGACTGAAAATCAAAAAGCTTCAGTAGACTATTCTTTTCCACAAAGTTCAAGTTCTGTAACTTCCAGGCAATTATTAATGCAGATAAAGTTTATTTAAACCATCCTCAATTTGACACTTTTATGCCCAGTATCACTCATGTGAATGTGAACCCAATGCAGCTCAGGATGAATATACTGACTTCATGTTCCAGAATTAAAGGCAGTTAGCCCAGATGGGGTTGACCAAATCTTCTTATAAATCAAGCATTACTTTCTGTCTTTGTATTCCAGTCACCATTAAATGAAGGCCAACATCTTTGAAGCCTTTTCTGATTGCATTTTGTATACTTTGCTCCTTCATTGTTACTGTTTTCTCACTATTCAGGAGTTATTCTGATTTATCTTGTCTGATCTGAAGTGGGTAACCTCGCACTTCTCTACGATCCAGTTCATCTGTTATACTTTCCTTACTTGCTAAGTATGTCTGTGTCTCCTCATAACTTGCCCCTCCAATCCAGGTAGCTTACAGTGCTATCTGTAGGATAGCTAGCTGACTGCAAGACAGGGGGTAGGGAGTAAGGACAAAGGATAGCTATTCACTGGCAGCAAGTGGGAAATATCTTGCAAGACTAAGAGACAAATGTTGCATACACTTTATATTAACGATCATTTGTGGATCAAAACACAATTTCTAACTTTGCAGGAATGTCAAGTTGAGGGATGTAATTAACACTGAAACCACAGCAAGTTCCAGGAGGACCATAAGACTTGAAAGCAGAAGTCGGCCTTTCAGGCCCATCAAGTCTGCTCTGCTCTTCAAAAGATTAGTTGATCTGATAATCCTCAACTCCCTTTTCCTGCCTTTTCCTCAACTCTTGATTCCCTTACTGATTAAAACTCTATCTATCTCAGCCTTGAATATACTTAATGACACAGCTTCAACAGAGCTCCACAGTAAAGAATTCCACAGATTGGCTCCCATCTGTGAAGAAATTCCTCCTCATTTCTGTCTTAAATGTATGACCTCTTATTCTAAGATTATGTCTGCTGGTCCAAGACTCTCTTCCACAGGAGCAAACAACTCTATTTCTGTGTCTCCCCTGTTAAGTCTTCTAAAAATTTTACATGTTTCAATGAGGTCACCTCTCAGTCTTTTAAATTCTAATAAGTACAGTTCCAACCTACTCAATCTCTTCCCATAAAACAGTCTCTCTGGACCCGGGATCAGCCGAGTGAACCTTCTCTGGACTGCCTCCAATGCCAGTCTATCTTTCCTTAGATTAGGGCTCAAAGCTGTTCACAGTATTCCAAACATAGACTGACTAGTGCCTTGTATAGTGTTAGCAAGGTCTCCCTATTTTTATGCTCCATTCCCTTTGAAATGAAGGCCAACATTAGATTTGCTTTCCCTACTTTCTACTGAACTTGGATGCTGGTGCTCCCTCATTCCTCTCTTCTGTAACTTTCTGTAGTCTTTCTCTATTTAAGTAATGATCGCGTTCTTGGTTCGCCCTGCCAAAGTATATAACCTCGCATTTTGCCTCATTATATTTCCATCTTCCAAGTTTTTGCTGATTTGCTTAACCTTTTTTATATCCCTCTGCAAACTGTCATCCTCAGGCGAAAGTGGGTACTACAGTTGCTGGAGATTAGTCAAGATTGGAATGGTGGTGGAAAAGCACAGCAGGTCAGCCAGCCTCTCAGGGAATGTTCAAATTGTCATCCTCACCGATTGTCTTCCCACTATTTTTTGTCATCTGCAACCTTGGTGAAGGTACATAGGAAGAAATGAATAAATTTGTAGAATTTTAGTTCTATTCATTCATGGGATGTTGGTGCATTGGCTGGGCCAGCATTTTTTGCTTATCCCTATTGTCTTTGTGGTGATCGTGAGTTGCTTCTTGAAACGCTGAAGACCATTTAGCGTTGTTGGACCCTTGGATTTTGGCACAGCGAGACTGAGGGAATGGTGATATGGTGAATGGCTTGGAGGGAGACTTGCAGGGCTTGGCAGGTCCTGCTTCGAGCAGAATTTTGGCAGGTTATAAAAGTCCAAGAAATAGTTAATGGTTTTCAGGCTGTGGGAAAGGTTTATCATAGAGATGCCCGAAATCAGTGTTACAACCCTTGCTTTTCATAGTAAATGTTAATGTTCAAGACTTTGGACTAGGCAGCACAATTTCAAAAATTGCTAATCATGCCAAACATGGAAGCACTGAATATGTTGAGGAAGATAATGCAGAACTTCAAAAGGATGTAGACATGGCAAGCGACAGGAAATATTCATGCTGCACAAATGCAAGGCAATGATCATTCTCGAACAAGTGAGAATCTAACCTTTCCTTCTCAACATTTGCGAGCATAAGAGGTACAAGTTAGTAATTTTGCAGATGACACCAAAATTGGAGGTGTAGTGGACAGCGAGGAGGGTGACTTCAGATTACAACAGGATCTGGACTAGATGGGCCAATGGGCTCAGAAGTGGCAGATGGAGTTTAATTCAGATAAATGCGAGTTGCTGCATTTTGGAAAAGCAAATCTTAGCAGGACTTATACACTTAATGGTGAGGTCCTAGGGAGTGTTGCTGAACAAAGAGACCTTGGAGTGCAGGTTCATAGCTCCTTGAAAGTGGAGTCGCAGGTAGATAGGATAGTGAAGAAAGTGTTTGGTATGCTTTCCTTTTTTGGTCAGAGTATTGAGTACAGGGATTGGGCGGTCATGTTGCGGCTGTACAGGACATTGGTTAGGCCACTATTGGAATGTTGTGTGCAATTCTGGTCTCCTTCCTATCGGAAAGATGTTGTGAAACTTGAAAGGGTTCAGAAAAGATTTACAAGGATGTTGCCAGGGTTGGAGGATCTGAGCTACAGGGAGAGAGGCTGAACAGGCTGGGGATGTTTTCCCTGGAGCATCGGAGGCTGAGGGGTGACCTTATAGAGGTTTACAAAATTGAGGGGCATGGATAGGATAAATAGACAAAGTCTTTTCCCTTGGGTCGGGGAGTTCAGAACTAGAGGGCATAGGTTTCGGGTGAGAGGGGAAAGATATAAAAGAGACCTAAGAGGCAACTTTCTCACACACAGGGTGGTACGTGTATGGAATGAGCTGCCAGAGGATGTGGTGGAGGCTAGTACAATTGGAACATTTAAGAGGCATTTGGATGGATATATGAATAGGAAGGGTTTGGAGGGATATGGGCTGGGTGCTGGCAGTGGGACGAGATTGGGTTGGGACATCTTGTCGGCATGGACGAATTGGACCGAAGGGTCTGTTTTCATGCTGTACATCTCTGACTCTATTCAGTGGCACAACTGTTGCTGAATCCCCCACTATCAACATCCTGGGGGTGACCAGGATGGAGTAGCCACATAAATACTGTGGTTACAAGGGCAGGTCAGACACTAGAATTCCTGCCGTAACTCAGTCCTGACTCCCCAAATCTTGTCCACCACCTCAAAGCACACAGCTGCTATCACATAGAAGAACAAAAGCAGCTTGATTTGTTCATGGGGGTATCATTGGCAAAGTCAGCATTTGTTGCTTGTCCTTAATTGTTGGAGTTAACTAGTTTGATGATTAGAATCAACCACATTGCCTTGAAGCCACGTGGATTTGGAAGGTGCTATCTTAGCCTCGGTGAATTTCTGCAATGCATCCTGGTAGATGGTACACACTGCTGCTATTGAGCATCAGTGGTGGAGGGAGTGGATGTTTGTCACATGTCAACCAAACCAAGTAGAGATTACAGATATCCTCACCTAAAGGAGAGGATTATAACAATCAATGGTCACCATTAGTTCACCTCTTTATTACAGAGTTTGTTGAATTCAGATTTCATTATCTGCCATGTTGGAATTTGAACCCATGCCCCCAGAGCATTGGCCTGAGGTTCTGGATTGATAGTCCAATGACATTTCACTATGCCACTACCCCTCTGTTGCATGGGACATCGTCACCTGCAAGATCCTCTCCAAGTCACTCACCAATACTGTTCCTAGGTCAAAATGTTGAACTGCCTCTAATGGCACTTGTCGACTCACACCAAATGGACTGCAATTCAAGAAGGCAGCTCACCACCACGTTTACAAGAGCATCTAATGATGACAGTAAATAGTGGCTCATCACGAAGCCTATACACTATGAATATTTATTTTAAAAATTAGCTCCTATAGTTAATAAAGCATGCATCAACACGGCTATCGCTACTTGAGGGAGTAGCTTTTGAGGTGATGGATGCTTTGGTAATTATCTTCTGTAATTCTGTAGATTGGGAAAGGTTCCTATTGTTTGGAAACTAGTCCCACTACTGTCATCCCACTACTTAAGGGAGGAAGGAGGAGAGTGCAGCACTACAATCATGTTGTTTTGATATTAGCAAAAATTTTGAAATCTATTTTAGTGGATGTGATAATTGGATATTTTGGAATACAGAGGAACCTCGATTATGCGAATAAGATGGGTAGGCATTATTTCATTCAGATAATTGATTATTTGATTAATTGATTTGCTCTGGGGCTTGGAGTTTTCTGTCAAGTCCGTTCCCCGTTCAGGAGACTAGGCAGCAGCACACTGCGCTGACCCCCCCCACCCGTCTGCCCCCACCCTCTCCCCTTGTCCACCCACACGCTCACGACCCAACCCTGTCCAACACCGCACCCCATCCAACCCCAACCCCATCCAACACCGACCTCTCTGGGTCGGCCGGACAGGACACCAACAACAAGACAGCTGCTGCCACCGCCTTTTTGGGGGTGGGGGGGGTGTGTCTTCAAATATCGTGTGTGCGTGCAACCACATAGATGCCCACAGAGACATGCACACACGCTCCTACCATCTGACTGCAACTATTTCACAGGTTCCACCTTTGCCCTGTACAGGACAATGTTGGAGAAATTATCTGGGGAAGGTGGGGGGGCGGTTTAGGCTACACCCCTGTGTAGAACTCCGGGGAGAGAGAGGGCGAGAGGTCAGTCATTTGGAGACGGTACCAGGACTGTTCTCGGCTGCATTTCAGTAAGCCGAGTTCACTTTTAATCACTGTAAACAAACAACCCGATCAGTGTTGGAAACACATCTTTGTAATGTTTCTATCGGGAACTTGAGATCTCCTTCGGATAATCCAATATTCGGATAATCGACGTTCCTCAGTAAATGCTAAAATTAGTAGATTTGGATTAATGAGAGGGAAATTATGTTTGACAAGCTTGGCATTTCCTGAGTTCTTTGTCGCAGAGCCAGTGGACATGGTGTATCTGAATTTTCTGAAATATTTTGATATGGTTTCACAGGAGAGTAGTAAATGAAATGAAAATGCATTCGCTTGGGGGGATTGTATTTGTTTTGGCTAAGAGTCGGTCAACATGAGAAGAAAGGATAGGCTGCTGCACCTCTTCTCTCAAAAATCTTTAAAATTATAAACTGATTTATCTGGAGCAGATGCAGAGTGTGTTACCATTTAATAGAGGACAGTAAAACTAGAAGCCATCCAGATAAGATGGTCACCAAAACATCAAGTAGGAGATTCAGGAGAAATCTCTTTATGTAAAGCGTAGTGAAAATATGTAACTTGCCCATTGGAGTAAATGAAGTGAGCAGTGTAGATCCATTTAAGGAAAATCTGGCGAAACACAGAATGAAGAGGAGAGCAGAGGATAGTAGAAGCACTGGAGAAGGCTTGGGTGGAGTATGAACACTGCTGTGGACTGTTTGGCCAAATGCCCTATTTGTGTGCCATATATCCCACATCATTCTATTTAAATCTTCGTCAAAAATATGGACCATATCAGTGGACATTCCCCTGCTCATGTGTCTTGAGATTTGTAACAGAGGCGGTCAGTGGCTTCGCATCTCAGATCACCGATCAGTTTCATCATTTAACTTGTGTGATAACTTGTCTGTTTTCTCCATGTAGTCATCGTGTCAAGCGAGCAGCACCAGCTCCAGCCTGTCCCACGACTCCAGTATAGGTAACTGGTTACGTCGCCTAGGTTTGGAGAGATATGAAGATGGGCTGATCCATAATGGCTGGGATGATTTAGAGTTTCTGAGGTAGGTGCCTGCACAATTGGAATGGTCCTGTTCATTTCCGTTTGTTCCTACCAGCAAAGCTGTAGAGTTATCGAAGGGCATGTGCCTTCCCATCATGAGGCGGGCAGCCCACAGGGAAATAGATTAGTGGGGGAGAGTATACAGATCCATTTCATTTCAGTTTCCTTTCTCTATCAGACTGATATTCTGACACACCAGGGCAAGACATAGTGAGAGTCAACAAGAACAAAGAAAGTTTACAGCCCAGGAACAGGCCCTTCGGCCCTCCAAGCCTGAACCGATCCAAATGTACTGTCTAAACCAGTCGGTCAATTCCTAAGCATCTGTCTCCCTCTGCTCCCCACCTACTCGTGCATCTGTCCAGATGCATCTTAAATGAATCTATCGTGCCTGTCTCTACCACCTCTGCAGGCAACATGTTCCAAAATGCCCACCAACCTCTGTGTGAAGTACTTGCCATGTGTATCCCCCTTAAATTTTTCACCTCTCGCCTTGAAAGCATGACCTCTCGTTATTGAATCCTTCACCCTGGGAAAAAGCTTGTCTCTATCCACCCTGTCTATACCCTTCATGATTTTGTAAACCTCAATCAGGTCCCCCCCTTAATCTCCTTTTTTCTAATGAAAATAAACCCAACCTACTCAACCTCTCTTCATAGCTAGCACCTTCCATACCAGGCAACAGCCTCGTAAACCTTCGCTGCACCCTCTCCAAAGCGTTCACATCCTTTTGGTAATGTTGAGACCAGAACTGTACACAGTATTCTAAGTGCGGCCGAACCAAAGTCTTGTACAATTTTAACATGACCTGCCAGCTCTTATACTCAAGACCCCGTCCAATGAAGGCAAGCATACCAAATGCCTTCTTGACCACTCTATCCACCTGTGCAGCAAACTTCAGAGTAAAATGGACCTGGACTCCCAAATCTCTCTGCCCATCAACTTTTCCCAAGGCTCTTCCATTCATTGTATAACTCGCTCTAGAATTAGTCTTGCCTAAATGCATCATCTCACATTTGTCTGGATTGAAAACCATCTACCACTTTTCCGCCTAACTCTCCAGTCTATCTATATCCTCTATATTCTCTGACAGTCCCTTATGCTTTCTGCTACTCCACCAATCTTCGCGCCATCTGCAAACTTGATGATCATACCAACAGTGCCCTCTTCCAGATCATTTATGTATATTACAAACAACAGTGGCCCCAACACTGACCCCTGTGGAATACCACTGGTCACCTTTCTCCATTTTGAGAAACTCCCTTCAACTACTGCTCTCTGTCTCCTGTTGCTCAACCAGTTCTTTAACCACCTCGCTAGAACATCCTGCATACCATGTGACTTCATTTTCTCCATTAGTCTACCATGAGCCTGATCAAATGCCTTACCAAAGTCCATGTATATGACATCAACAGCCCTTCCTTCATCTATCAACTTGGTCACTTCCTCAAGGAACTCTCTTAAGTTGGTATGGCATGATCTCCCCCACACAAAACCATGTTGCCTATCACTGATAAGCCCATTCTTTTCTAAATATAAATAGATCCTATCCCTCAGTACCTTCTCCAGCAACTTTCCCACCACTGACGTCAGGCTCACTGGTCTGTAGTTACCTGGAATATCCCTACTACCCTTCTTGTACAGGGGGACAATATGAGCAACCCTCCAGTCCTCCAGCACCTCACCTGTATTTAAGGATACCATAAAGATATCTGTCAGGGCGCCAGCTATTTCCTCTCTCTCCTCCCTCAGTAACCTGGGATAGATCCCATCTGGTCCTGGGGATTTGTCCACCTTAATAACTTCTAGCCTACCCAACGCATCATCCCTACTTGTGTCAACATGATCCATACTAATCAAACTTCAATCTCTAATCTCAACATTCATCATGTTCCTCTCCTCAATGAACACTGAAGCAGAGTGATCTTTCAGAATCTCATTCATTTGCTCAGGTTCGACACACAGCCTTCCTTCGTTGTCCTTTAGTGGACCAATCCTTTCTCTAGTTACCCGCTTGCATCTTATATAAGAATAAAATGCTTTGGGATTCTCCTTAATTCTGCTAGCTAAAGCTGTTTCATGACCCCTTTTTGCCCGCTTGATTCCTCGTTTCAGACGTGTCCTACTCTTCCGATATTCCTCCAGGGCCTGTTCTGTTCTTAGCTGCCTAGACCTTATGTATGCTTCCTTTTTCCTCTTGGCTAGTCGTACAATTTCTCCTGTCATCCACAGTTCACAAATCTTGCCCTTCCTATCCTTTGCCTTCAACAGGACATGCCTATCCTGCACTATCTTTAACCTATCTTTGAAAGCCTTCCTCATCTCAAATGTGGACTTCCCTTCAAATAGCTGTGTCCAATCCACATTTCCGAGCTCCTGCCTAATTTTGATATAATTGGCCTTGGCCCAATTTAGTACTGTTCCCTGAGGACCACTCTGTTCTTTATCTACGAGTATTCTAAAACTTACAGACTTGTCACTGTTCCCAAAGAAATCCCCCACTGCAACTTCTACCAACTGTCCTGGCTCGTTCCCCAGTACCAGGTCCAAAATGACCCCTTCCCTTGTTGGACTATTGACATACTGCTCTAGGAAACTCTCCTAGACGCTTCTTACAAATTCTACCCCATCCAGACCTCTGGCGCTAAGTGTATCCCAGTCAATGTTGGTAAAATTAAAATCTCCCATCATCATTACCCTATTGCCTCTACATCTTTCCATAATCTGTTTACCTATTTCTACTTCTACCTGACGCTCTGTGTTTGGAGGCCTGTAATACAACCCCAACAATGTAACTGCACCCTTCTTATTTCTCAGCTCCACCCATAATGCCTCACTTCCCAAGATCTCCATAGTGTCCTCCTTTAGCACAACCGTCATATCGTCCCTGACCAGCAATCCAACTCCGCCCCCCCCTTTACTTTACTCCCTGTCCTGTCGGAAGCGTCTATATCATCATGTCCTTCCTTCAACCAAGTCTCTGTGATTGCAACGTCATATTCCCAGGCACCAATCCAAGCCCTAAGTTCATCTGTCTTACACACTATACTCCTTGCATTAAAGTAGATGCATTTCAGTTGTTTTGTGCTCACCTGCTCTCTGCCTATTCTTCCCTTTATTCGTGCTATCTTCATAATTCTTACAGTCTGCAGTCTCCACCTCACTGCCTACTTGTTTTCTCTTCTGGTTCCCAGCCCCCTGCCACATTAGTTTAAAACCTCACAAACATCAGTAGCAAAAACTCCCCCAAGGACATTGGTTCCAGTCTCGTTCAGATGTAGACCGTCCATTTTGTAATAGTCCCACCTTCCCCAGAACCCATCCCAATGTCCAACAAATCTGAACCCCTCCCTCCTACACCATCTCTCAAGCCACGTGTTCATCCTGCCTATTTTTTCATCTCTACATTGGCTAGCACGTGGCACTGGTAGTAATCCTGAGATCACTACCTTTGAGGTCCTCCTCTTTAACTTCTCTCCTAGCTCCCTGAATTCTTCTTTCAGGACCTCATCTCGTTTTCTACTTATATCGTTGGTGCCTATATGCAACTCCATCCCCCCCTTTACTTCCCTCCCTGTCCTATCTGAAGCGTCTGTATCCTGGAACATTTAGTTGCCAATCATCATGCCCTTCCTTCAACTAAGTCTCTGTGATTGCAATAACGTCATACTCCCAGGCACCAATCCAAGCCGTCCCCTTTTAGAATGCTCTGCAGTCGATCGGTAACATCCCTGACCTGGGCAATGAAGGGAAATATTAATAACTGAGGAAATGGAAAATCTCAAGCTGACTCTTGTTCCGGTTCTTTTTCTTTTGATCCTTCACCAGTGACATAACCAAGGACGACTTGGATGAGGCTGGAGTGACGGATCCTGTTCACCAGAACATTCTCCTGGAGAGTTTACAGCAAGTTGGAAAATAGTCTGTTGGGATTTTGTTGTTTTCTTCATTGTAAACAAAAAAGTGCCTTAGGAAGACTTTTTCAAAATGTTGATAGACAGTAGCTCTGAAACTCAAGCAATATTGAAAAAAGGAAAATGTAAACCCAACTGACCTGTCCAGATGAGGAAGGTGCTTACTGTCCTTAGCAACGTTTGGATGATAGAATACAGAGGCTGCGACCTCTTCCTCACTCTTCTGTTCTTTCACTCCTGTCTCCACACTGTTGAGAGTCTTCGTCCTTACAAGCAGTGCAGTGAGATGCATTTTGTTTCATTCCATGTGGAAGTATTAAGTTAAATCCGTTTCCATCGTGTTCATCACAGTAAAGAAATGCAGTGGCATGGATCACACAGAAACCAGCGGGTCCTGTTGATGGGGCTTCTGTAGTTCTGGTTGATAGATGGGCAGTGCTGACTCCTTTCACTGTGCACTGTTTGCTTTATTTTCAAGCACATCCTCTGGCTTAAATTGCATTGGGGTCACCTGCCCAGGAAAGGAGGGGGAATGTTGTCTTCAGAAATTGTCTTCCTGTGCCTCAGAAAGCGCATGATTCCATTCTGGGGCCAGGAGGGTGAGATGCTGCTGACCATCCATTGGTATTGTATCCATGCTGGAATTGAGGAAAGAAAGGTAAGGTGTGACGGTGTGTATGCAGTATGGATATCTGAGAAGTTAGGATCTGAATCTTAAGTGTTTCTGAAAATGGGGCCAATTTGTTCTGATTCTAGTCAAATGGATCCCATTCAGTATTTTGCAGAGTGGTAGTGGGTGAGTGAGAGAGAGAGAGAGAGAGAGAAAGAGAAAGACTGGTCAAAGGGTGTATGAAAAATTGAGTTAAGCATGTGCAGCTGTTTCAGCTGTTTGCTTTCAACACACTAAAGGGAAAATCACCTCTGCCCTGCAGTGAGGACTGGACAGGATGAAGTTCAGCTTCTGCTCTGCCAGAGGTAGAAGGAAATGTTCTTCTTTTCTTCAAATTATTTATTTTCCCTTGTGATTATATTCTCACCATCCTGCAGAGGGAGTGAAGGTAGGCAGCAATCTGTTCACTAGCTCAAATTAAACAACCTGCAAGTGATCACATACACCTTCACACAGCAAGTATCTTTGTGCAGCTGGTCAAAGGGGTTGCTATAAACTGCTCCAGCAGTTTATAGAAGCTCCATCTCCTGTGACTGAAGCCATAGTCTGGTGGGTGGGCGGTGAGGGAGGTAAAAAAGCCCAGGTCAGATACACCGGTTCCACTGGTGGGACTTGACATGTCTGTTGACTGGGTAAAGCAAGTTTGAAGTGTCTCAATGGTGTTTGTGGATTTGTTCTTGAAGTTAATTCTGTAATAGTGTAGAAATGACTCCTGTCTGTGCCACCACCGCCATCCCCATTGCTGTGAGGTCAGTGGTGCAAATCTGAGGAGTGACCACTCCCAGGAATCTGTGTCAGCCAGCTGCAATCTCCAAAGTCTGTGTATTTCCTCTCAGTCTGGGCCTGGCAGCGTTCCCTGCCCTGCAAGCTCCAGGCTTCTCCAGAATGCTGGTAGGAATCTGGAACTTGGCTAGAACCCATTTGCAATCACTTCACAATCCTGCAGCTGAGGCATCATCTACAACTGCAGGCAGAGGGAATGCTATTTCTGGCCAGTGAGCTTTCCCACAGGTATTTCCTTGTAACTGTTTTGTTTGGTCTGCATTTTCTTGATGGACCTGAAACCTGGAACAGCTGGTTCTGTTTCACAGTCTCGAGTTATTTTCGCTTGCTGCAAGGTCCTAGTGTCCTGCCTAGATTCTATACCGACGTCAACCAATCAAACATCACCACCTCCTTCAACGGGTAGTCCACTACACCTATGCCTCCAAACATTCAGGCCTTATTCCTAGACACCAATCACCCAGTCTAGACTGGCTCCCTCAGTATTAGTGTTGACAGTTCAACCCTTTGCATGAGACATAAAATACTGTCTGATAGGTGCGAAAGATCCCATGGAAATAATAAATGATGAGCAATTCATGTCCTCGCCAGTATTAACCAAATCCTAAACTAGATTCTGCTCGCCATTTCCTCATTATTGTCTATTGGACCTTGGGACAGTGTTTCCAATATCATAATGATGACTGCACTCCCTGATACCTCATTGGCTATAAGTGCTTTGAGACATCCTGAAGTCACAAAAGGTTCTATAGAAATACAAGTCCTTGTTTCTTTCCACCTCATTCCCTTGCTCTTACTGCCTCTCACCCATCTCTCACACTTATACAGACATTGCCAGATTAACTGAACTGCCATTAGTGACTTAAAAGGTTAAATATCGAATTCACTAGAATAACGGAAAGAAAATTTGCACTCGCTTTTGTTTTTAAGTGTGGTTTGCCTTAACATGCTATTCAACATTGATTAAGTATTGATTGGGAGATTGGTACAGAGTTGTGAAAAGTGATTTTACAGCGACTGGGAACTCTTGTATCAGAGATCAAGCTGTTTCCTGAGGGTGTGGTTTAACAGCTTTACTTGCAGCACACCAATTCTGTGCAAGTGCCTTTACTGAGACGCATTCAGTCCCTGGCGACTTAGTCATCCATGAATGAATGTCTCTCGTCCCTGTATGGTTTGAGGTAATTTCATTAAACGTATCATTCTGCTGAGCTTCATCTCACGCACAAGTTTCTCAAATCGCAGCTGACCAAACACTGGACAATGCACTGAAGTTCAGGCAATAGGCAGCCATTCAGCCCCTTGGGCTTGCTCCAGCATTGGCAGACCTGCAATTTCATCTGTCCACCATGACTCCAAGTCCCTCAATACCCTGTCACAGCAAAGATCTATCTATCGCGTGCTCGAAAGTTCCAGATGTTTCCTCGTTGTGGGCAAAAGGAGAGGGATCCAGATTTTCACTGATCTGTCGAGAAAACAAAGTAGGAAGGATTTTCAACACTCCAAGTTGGGGGACTGATCTATTTGCACTCTTGGCTTGTTGTTTTGTTCTATACTGTCCATTGTTGAGAATATAGTGTCACTTATTCTGTGCTGGACGTTGTGTCATCCGGAGGTGCTGAGCCCAACTCAATGTAGGAACCTTATTGTGTTTCTTCTTCAACCTTTCTCCAAATATATATTTTCAAAATGAAAAAAAGTCCTCAACTTTTTTAGAATAATTATGCAATAATGTGTGTGAACTGCCAGAAGCCAAGAGCTTGTTTGTCTTTCGTTTACTCTTCTTTATTTTTTTTCCGTTTTAATGTATTGTAACTACGGCTAATTGGAGGAGTTTGTGAAGTTGCTTTTATCTGTGATATTTAATGCAATTATGCCAAGTTATTTTTGTGGTGCCTTCCCTGTTTGCTCCGTCCCCACCTAGTCAGTCCTTGCTGTAATGTGTGTTGGTGATTAGCACTGAATTCCTGTTTAGCTGTAGCACAGTGATGACAAGAACAGCAAGAGCAAACGACAAGGATACCCACGCGTGTGTGTGCGCCTGTGTTCCTTTCATTTAAGATTTTGTATTTTTAATGATTTAATTATGTCTGTACAAAACTGTTTAAAACTAAAGTTCTTTTTAACAATATTGAGTTTGAATGTCTTTACTTTAACTGTGATTCTGTATTGGGCATTGACTTGTGTGTACCAAGGGCATTGTCACACATACTAACGATTGCAAAACAATTGTTTCAAATCTCTGTGTGGCAACTTAAGATTTTTGGCTCAGTGGTATGATTTATAAAGCTGATGGCAGAAATTTGCAGTTATACCGAGCAGGAAAAATTGACGAGATGGACTTACCCAGCAGTGCGCCACAACCTAAATTCAAAGGAGGCTGACAAGTGATGAAGCTGCCCTGTGCACTTTTCCATGCAGGAGCATTTCTCTCTGACCCACATCTTGAACTGAATTCATTTGGAGGGATTTGATAGCACAGCCCATGTTCCAAACAGACAAATAAAATACCTGGGAACACCCTCACTCACCGTCTCTACTTGGAAATATATTGCCATTCCTTCACTGTCGCTGGGTCAGAATCCTGGAATTCCCTCCCTAAGGGCATTGTGGGTCTACCCACAGCACATAGACTGCAACGGTTCAAGAAGGCAGCTCACTCCACCATCTCAAGAGGCAACTAGGGTCAGGGCAGTAAATGAGAAAGTTGAGGGCTGGAGATCAGAGTTTCTCCTGCTCCTTAGCGGTTGCCTGACCTACTGTGCTTTTCCAGCACCGTGCTCTTGACTCAGGGCAATAAATACTGGCCCCAGCCAGTGACACCCACATCCTAAGAAAGAGTCAAAGGAAATGAAAAAGAACAAATTGATGAAATGAACAAATTTATTTTAAATACCAGCAGAAGGCATGAATTTTTAAATTCTTCAGTGAAATGTTATTATTAAGACCATAAGACACAGGAGTGGAAGTAAGGTCATTCGGCCCATCTAGTCCACTCCGCCATTTAATCATGGCTGATGGGCATTTCAATGCCACTTACCCACACTCTCCCCATAGCCCTTAATTCCTTGCGAGATTAAGAATTTATCAGTCTCTGCCTTGAAGACATTTAATGTCCCGGCCTCCATTGTACTCCATGGCAATGCATTCCACCACATTTTGACTGAAGAAATGTCTCCTAATTTCCATTTTAAATTGACTTCCTGTAATTGTAAGGCTGTGTCCTAGCATCCCCACCTGTCGGAAACAAATTCCCAGCGTCCATGTATTATCTTGTAAGTTTCTATTAGATCTCCCCTCAACCTTCTAAACTGTAATGAATACAATCCCAGGATTCTCAGCCTTTCATCGTATGTTAGGCCTACCATTCCAGGGATCATCCGTGTGAATCTCCGCTGGACACACTCCAGTGCCAGTATGTTCTTCCTGAGGTGTGGGGCCCAAAACTGGACACAGTATTCTAAATGGGGCCAAACATGAGCTTTATAAAGTCTCAGTAGCACATTGCTGCTTTTACATTCCAACCCTCTTGAGATAAATGACAAACTTACATTTGCTTTCTTAATCACAGACTCAACCTAAGAATTTTTTTATCCCAACTCTGCCTTCTCAATCCCAACTCAGCCAATCCTCAATCCATGCCAATAGCACACCTCGAATAACATGGACCCTAACCTTGCTTTGCTTCCCGTGAGGCACCATATCAAAGACCTTTTGGAAATCTAGGAAGATAACATCCACTGGGTTTCTCTAGTCGACCCTACTTGTTACCTCTTCAAAGAATTCTAATAGGTTTGTCAGGCATGACCTCCCCTTACTAAATCCATGCTGACTTGTTTTAATCCGACACTGCACTTCCAAGAATTTAGAAATCTCATCCTTTAATGATAGTTTCTAGAATTTTACCTACAACTGAGGTTTGGCTAATCACCTGTAATATTCCATCTTTTGTCTTGATCCTTTCTTGAACAAGGGGGTTACAACAGCGATTTTCCAATCATCTGGGACTTTCCTTGACTCCAGTGATTTTTGAAAGATTACAAACAATACCTCTGCTATTTCTTCAGCCACCTCCCTCAGCTCCAGGATACAGCTGATCTGGGCCATGAGATTTCTCAATTTTCAGACTTTTTAGCTTTTCTAGTATTTTCTCTTTTGTAATGACTACCATACCTCAACTCTGCCCTTTGACTCTCCTTAATTGTTGGGATATTACTCCTGTCTTCCACTGTGAAGACTGACGCAAAGTATTAAGTTCTTCAGCTATTTCCTTATCTCCCATCACTAGCCTTCCTGTATCAATTTAGAGCAACCCAATTTCTACTTTTGCCTCCTTTCTTTTTCTTATGTATTGAAAGAAACTTTTACTATCATTTCTAATATCACTGGTGAGCTTACCTTCATATTTGATCCTCTCCTCCTTTATTTCTCTCTTTGTTATCCTCTTTTTTTTTTGTAGTCTTCCCAACCTTCTGATTTCCCAGGGCTCTTGGTGACTTTATAGGCTCTTTCTTTTGTGATACGTTTCCTGACTTCATTTGTCAGCCAGGGCTGTCTAGCTCCCCCCCCCCCCCCCCCCCCCCCCCCAGCTGCCGGATAATCTTTCTTTTCTTTGGGATGAACCTCTGTACCTCTGTACTGTGTCCTCAATTACACCCAGAAACTCCTTCCATTGTTGCTCTCCTGTCTTCACCACTAGGCTCTGCTTCTAGTCGATTTTTGTCAATTCCCCTATCAAGCCTCTTTAACTGTAACACCATTGCCTCCAGTTTTGCCTTCTCTCTTTCAAACTGCAGACTGAACTCTTACCATAATTTGATCACTGCCTCTTAATTTTTCCCTTACTTTAAGATCTTTTATAAAGTCTGGCTCATTACATAGCATTAAGTCTAGAATAACCTGCTCCCTTGTGGGCTCCATCACAAGTTGTTCCAAAAAACCATCCTAGAAGCATTCCATGAATACCCTTTGGATCCACCAGCAACATTATTCACCCAGTTCATTTGCATATTGAAGTCCCCCATGATCACCGTGACCTTGCCTTTCTGACATGCCCTATCTATTTCCTGGTACATATTCCGCCTCTGGTCCTGACCACTGCTGGGAGGTCTGTACCTAACTCCCATTATGGTTTTTTTTTGCCTTTGTGGTTCATTAACTCCACCCACACAGACTCCACATCATCTGACCCTATGTCATTCAGTGCCATAGATTTAATTTCATTCTTAGCTAACAAGGCAACCCCAACCCGTCTACCCACCTCCGTCTTTTTGCTAAATTGTAAATCCTTGGATGGTAATCTGCCAGTCCCCTGAACCCCCTTCAAACACGTCTCTGTGATGCCTACGACGACATAATCATTCACGATGATTTGTGCTGTTAATTCATCTACTTTGTTATGAATACTACGAGCATTTAGGTAAAGCACCTTGAAGCTAATTTTCTTATCCTCATGATTTCCATCACCTTTAGTAATATGTCCTAAGTTACCCTTCCTTTTTGCTTCATTCCTAATCTGCCTTGAACTTAAACCCTGCACAAATGCTGACCTGCTGCTTATCTTTCTACTTGCCTCCATACTCCCTGTTGCTTTCTCTTTTTAAAATTAAAAATCACACCACACGAGGTTATAGTCCCACAGCTTTAATCGGAAGCACACTAGCTTTCGGAGCGTCGCTCCTTGATCAGGTGATAGTGGAAGACTCAATCCTAACACACAATTTATAGCAAAAATTTACAGTGTGATGTAACTGAAATTATACATTGAAAAATTGATTGTCTGTTAAGCCTTTCATCTGTTTGAATACCATGATAGTTTCACTTCTTTCATGTGTAAATCACAAAAGCATTTTTTAAAAAGTTACATTCTCGGGTTAGCTGTTAATAATGGTGATAGCTAGACAATATGTTGAAGGTGTTAGCCCCCTGTGTTCTATGTCTATGCCATGATGTTTAGATTGATTCTAATCTAGAAAGTGAGATAAAGTGAGAGTTTTACATGAACTCGTGCAGTTTTTGAGCTCAGAGTTTACACGAATGCATGCAGTTTTTCAGCAAAGTACAATGTAACTCTGCAAGTACAAATTCACCCCACAAAAAGTGTGTGCATGTGGGTCTTTGTCTGTCTCTGGGTGTGTCTCTGTCTGGGTGGGGGATTGAGTGTGAGAAAATGTATGTGTGTGTGTTTAGTGAGTGTAATATGTCTTAGGTCTGTGAGGGGTTGCATGTGGGAGTGTGTCTGTAAGGGTGTGTGTGGGTGTCTTTGTGCACGTCTCTGTATACGTGTGTATGTGTGTATAGGAGTACCTGTGTGTGTGTGTGTGTGTGTGTGTAGGGGTATCTGTGTGTGTGTTAGTGCAATGGTGGTCACCTGTAATGTGACATGAACCCAAGGTCCCGGTTGAGGCCCTCCCTATGCGTACCAAACTTAGCTATCAGTCTCTGCTCGGCCACTTTTCGCTGCTGCCTGTCCCGAAGTCAGCCTTGGAGGATGGTCACCCGAAGGTCCGAGGTCGAATGTCCTGGACCACTGAAGTGCTCTCCAACTGGGAGGGAACCCTCCTGTCTGTTGATTGTTGTGCGGTGCCCATTCATCCATTGTCGTAGCCTTTGCTCGGTTTCCCAATGTACCATGCCTCAGTGCATCCTTGTCTGCAACATATAAGATAGACAACATTGGCTGAGTCACATGAGTACCTGAAGATGGGCTCATGCCTGAAACATCGATTCTCCTCCTTGGATGTTGCCTGACCTGCTGCGCTTTTCCAGCAACACATTTTTCAGCTCACATGAGTACCTTCTATGTGCAAGGTGGGAGGTGACCCACGCATAATGGTATCTATGTCCACACTCTGACACATCTTGCAGTGCCTACCGTGACAGGTTTGAATGGAATTATCCTGAGAGCCGGGCAGTTTGCTACGAACCAAGATCTGTTTGAGGTTTGGTGGTTGTTTAAAGGCAAGTAATGGAGGTGTGGGGAAGGTCTTGGTGAGGTGCTCATCCTCATTGATAATGTGTTGCAGGTCATGAAGAACATGGCATAGTTTTTCAGCTCCTGGGAAATACTGAACAACGAAGGGTACCCTGTCGGTAGCAACACATGTCTGTCTCCTGAGGAGGTCATTACGGTTCCTTGCTGTGGCTCGTCGGAACTGGCAGTCGATGAGTTGGGCATCATACCCGTTCTTGTAAAGGCACCCCTGAGTACTTCCAGGTGTCTGTCACGGTCCTCCTCATCTGAGCAGATCCGGTGTACGTGTAGGGCTTGTCCATAAGGGATAGGCTATCTTAATATGTTTTGGGTGGAAGCTAGAGAAGTGTAGCATTGTGAGATTGTTTGTGGTAGAGTGTGGTGCTGAGGTGTCCATCCTTGATGGAGTTGCACGTGTCTAAGAATGAGACAAATAGTCGAGAGTAGTCCATGGTGAGTTTGATGGTGGGATGAAACTTGATGTCGCTGTGTAGTTTTATTAGTGACTCCTCATCATGGATCCAGAGGAAGAAAATGTCGTCAATGCACCTGGTGTATAATGTTGGTTGGAGATCCTGCATAGAGAAGAAGTCTTGTTCGAACCTGTGCATAAAAATGTTGGCATATTGGGGAGCCAATTTGGTCCCCATGGCTGTTCCATGTGTCTGGATGAAGAACTTGTTGTCCAAGGTGAAGACGTTGTGATCAAAGATAAAGCGGATGAGTTATAGGATGGTGTTTAGAGATTGGCAGTTGTTGGTGTTGAGTACTGAGGCTGTTGCCGCGATGCCATCATTGTGGGGGATGCTGGTGTAGAGTGTGGAAATGTCCATTGTGACGAGAAATGTTTCCAGTTCGACTGGTCCGTGGGTGCTGAGTTTCTGTAAGGAATAGACTGAGGATAGACTGTAAGGATAGACTGAGACACTTGGGGCTGTTTTCATTAGAGAAAAGAAGGTTTAGGGGTGACTTGATAGAGGTGTACAAGATGATTAGGGGGTTAGATAGGGTTGACAGTGTGAACCTTTTCCCGCGTATGGAGTCGGGTATTACAAGGGGGCATAGCTTTAAATTAAGGGGGGGTAGATATAGGACTGAAGTTAGGGGTAGGTTCTTCACTCAGCGAGTCGTAAGTTCATGGAATGCCCTGCCAGCAGCAGTGGTGGACTCTCCCTCTTTATGGGCATTTAAGCGGGCATTGGATAGGTATATGGAGGATAGTGGGTTAGTATAGGTTAGGTGGGCTTGGATCGGCGCAACATCGAGGGCCAAAGGGCCTGTACTGCGCTGTATTCTTCTATGTTCTTCTATGAATCCGTAGTGTCGCGACAGAAGCTGGGGATCCCTTGTACAATAGATTTCAAGATGCCTTCAGCATGGCCGGAGAGATTCTCACATAGGGTCCCATTGCCCAACTCGATGGGACGTCCTGGTGTGTTGGCTTTGTGTACCTTTGGAAGGTAGTAAAAGTCGCCTACACGAGAAGGACGTGGAATGAGGGCACGTTGGGACCTCTGAAGGACTGGATCCAAAGTTCTGATCGATGTGTTTAATACAAGGGCGTGTTCTTTGGTCGGATCAGCTGGTAGTTGCCTGTAGTGTTCCTGGTTGTTCAGTTGTCGGTACACTTCCTTGCAGTAATCTGTTCTATTCTGAATGACAATGGCGCTGCAAGACATGTCAGAGTGTGGACATAGATACCACCATTATGCATGGGGACACCTCCCACCTTGTACATGGCAGGTACTCATGTGACTCAACCAACGTTGTCTATCTTATACATTGCAGGCAAGGATGCACTGAGGCATGGTACATTGGGGAAACCGAGCAAAGGCTACGACAACGGATGAATGGGAACCGCACAACAATCAACAGACAGGAGTGATCCCTCCCAGTTGGAGAACACTTCAGTGGTTCAGGACATTCGACCTCAGACCTTCAGGTGATCATCCTCCAAGGCTGACTTCGGGACAGGCAGCAGTGAAAAGTGGCCGAGCAGAGATTGATAGCTAAGTTCGGTATCCATAGGGAGAGCCTCAACCGGGACCTTGGGTTCATGTCACATTACAGGTGACATTGCACTACACACACACACACACACACACACACACACACACACACACACACAGGCACTCCTATATACACGGACACACAGACACCCACACACACCCTTACAGACCCCCACACTCTGGCATGCACCCCCTCACAGACTTAAGACACTCTACACTCACTAAACACACACACATACATTTTCTCACACTCAATCCCCCACCCAGACAGACACACACCCAGAGACAGACAAAGACCCACATGCACACACTTTTTGTGGGGTGAATTTGTACTTGCAGAGTTACATTGTACTTTGCTGAAAAACTGCATGCATTCATGTAAACTCTGAGCTCAAAAACTGCACGAGTTCATGTAAAACTCTGTTATCTCACTTTCTAGATTAGAATCAATCTAAACATTATGGCATAGACAGGGAACACCGGGGGCTAGCACCTTCAACATATTGGTAGAAACAATGACTGCAGATGCTGGAAACCAGATTCTGGATCAGTGGTGCTGGAAGAGCACAGCAATTCAGGCAGCATCCGAGGACAGGCAAAATCGACGTTTCGGGCAAAAGCCCTTCAACAGGAATAAAGGCAGAGAGCCTGAAGCGTGGAGAGATAAGCTAGAGGAGGGTGGGGGTGGGGAGAGAGTAGCATAGAGTACAATAGGTCAGTGGGGAAGGAGATGAAGGTGATAGGTCAGGGAGAAGAGGGTGGAGTGGATAGGTGGAAAAGGATATGGGCAGGTCGGACAAGTCAGGGGATCGAGTTGCTGGAGGTTAGAAGCTAGGATGAGGTGGGGGAAGGGGAAATGAGGAAACTGTTGAAATCCACATTGATGCCCTGGGGTTGAAGTGTTCCGAGGCGGAAGATGAGGCATTCTTCCTCCAGGCGTCTGGTGGTGAGGGAGCGGCGGTGGAGGAGGTGTGGGCACAGGTTTTACAGTTCCTGCGGTGGCAGGGGAAAGTGCCAGGATGGGAGGGTGGGTCGTAGGGGGGCGTGGACCTGACCAGGTAGTCACGGAGGGAACGGTCTTTGCGGAAGGCGGAGAGGGGTGGGGAGACACCCGCACCAATCAACCAAATCGCCCCGTGGCTCAACATTTCAACTCCCCCTCCCACTCTGCCGAGGATATGGAGGTGCTGGGCCTCCTCCACCGCCGCTCCCTCACCACCAGACGCCTGGAGGAAGAATGCCTCATCTTCCGCCTCGGAACACTTCAACCCCAGGGCATCAATGTGGATTTCAACAGTTTCCTCATTTCCCCTTACCCCACCTCATCCTAGCTTCTAACCTCCAACAACTCGATCCCCTGACTTGTCCGGACTTGTCCGACCTGCCCAGCTCTTTTTCCACCTATCCACTCCACCCTCTCCTCCCTGACCTATCACCTTCATCTCCTTCCCCACTGACCTATTGTACTCTATGCTACTCTCTCCCCACCCCCACCCTCCTCTAGCTTATCTCTCCACGCTTCAGGCTCTCTGCCTTTATTCCTGATGAAGGGCTTTTGCCCGAAACGTCGATTTTGCCTGTCCTCGGATGCTGCCTGAATTGCTGTGCTCTTCCAGCACCACTGATCCAGAATCCACCTTCAACATTTTGTCTAGCTATCACCATTGTTAACAGCTAACCTGAGAGTGCAACTTTTTTTAAAAAAAAGTTTTGTGATTTACACATGAAAGAAGTGAAACTATCATGGTATTCAACCATGACAATCAATTTAACAGACAATCAATTTTTCAATGTATAATTTCAGTTATATCACACTGTAAATTTTTGCTATAAATTGTGTTAGGATTGAGCCCTCCACTATCACCTGATCAAGGAGCAATGCTCCGAAAGCTAGGGTGCTTCCGATTAAAGCTGTGGGAATATAACCTCGTGTTGTGTGATTTTTAACTTTGTACACCCCAGTCCAACACCAGCATCTCCAAATCATTTAAAATTAACATTTTAAAAGTCTAAGACCCTTGTAGTGCCCATCATGACCACTAGATGACTCTGCGCTTTACTTTGGAACTGCAGTTATAGAGTCAGAGTCATACAGCATGGAAACCGACCCTTCAGTCCAACTCCTCCACACTGTCCATTCACCCTAAATATCCCTCTAAACCCTTCCTATTCATATACCCATCCAGATGCCTTTTAAATGTCGTCATTGTACCCACCTTATGTGTGCCAATAAATCAATTATATTTTTCTAATCAACCTATTCAGAGATGACATGACACACCTCATGGCGGCGGGGGGGGGGGGGGGGGGGGCTTGAACTGACCAGTAAAATGTTGACGCTGGCCAAATTGGAGAGATAACTGTTACAAGCCAAGTCAAAATATTCAGAGATAAATGAGAATTAAGAAAATAAGAACATAACTGAAGGAAACCTTTCTACTCCTCAGGTTTACTCCATCCCAATCATTCATTGCTTTTTAGGGAAGGGAATTCTATCATATTATGGTGGTTTCTTCCCCAAAGGGGCCTTACACAGCTAGATTGGCCATTATTCCTTTGTTATTGCACAATACCCTGCCTAAGATGGCCTGTTCTATACTTAGTTCCTCAATGTATTGATCCAGAAACCATCCCACTTACACTCCAGGAATTCCTCTTCGATGGTATTGTACCTGATTTTATTTGCCCACTGTTTATACATATTAAAGTCACCCATAATTGTAGCAGTACCTTTATTGCTGGAGTCTCTAATTTCCTGTTTAATGCCTTCCCCAACATGACCATTACAATTTGGGGTCCATATGCAACACCTATTATTGTTTTTTTTGCCCTGAGGTGCTACTAAACTCTACATGTTCAGATTTTATTTCAGTGGAACTCGTGTTCTTCATCACTATTGAGTTCATTTTCTCCTTAACCAGCAATACTGCCCCCCACTTCCTTTTCCTTTTTTTCTGACCCTTTGATATTCAGATCTCATCCTTGGTCACCCCAGCACCACATCTCCGTAATCTCAAATATATCATACCTGTTCACTTTTATTTGTATAACTAAGTCAACCACTTTATTGTGAATTCTCCGCACAGAGATCCAGGGGGTCCCGTTTCAAATCCCACTACATCCAATGACAGTATTTTAATTTCAATAGAAATTTTGAATTGGGAAGTCTGAGTGATACCCCTGCAGCAAAGCAACCCTCCCTCAGCTGAGTGTCGCAGCCTTGTTTATTGGAAGGCCCCCAGGCAGCTATGCTAACTACTGAGGCACTGCTGAAATTTGTCATTGTAATATCTGCAATAGACTAAGAAATAGGGACTGCAGTAAGCCATTCGGCCCCTTGAACCTGCTTCCCCATTCCATGGGATGATGGCTGATCCAACATTCCTCACATCCACAGTGTTTTCTCTGTAACTCTGCTTCCCTTAGATTTTTGCAGAGACTACATTTGAAGGGAGAGCAGAAAAATGAGAAACAAAAACAGAAATTGCTGGAAAAGCTCAGCAAGTCTTGCAGCATCTGTGAGGAGAAATCAGAGTTAATGTTTAGGGTTGAGTGATCCTTCTTCAGAACTGAAGATAAGCAGAAAAATGAGGACTGCTCCATCAAACCTCTATATGTATGCACACGCACTGTGATTGCCTCCCATGCATAGTCTTATAAGCCTCTTGGAGAGAACATAAGAAACAGGAGTAAGCCATTCATCCCTTCAGGCCTGTCCCACCATTCACCAAGATCATCATTGACCTGCCTCAGGCCTCAACTCCTCTCTTTTGCTAACTCCTTATTGCGCTGAGCACCTTGTACCATCTTTTTAAACACTTGCAGACATCTAGTCTCCAGGGTAAAATTCCAGGCATTTATTCCCTCGGAGAAAGAATGCCTCTGCATCTCACTTTAAAATGAGTGTCCTCTTGTTCTGTAACCATACCCTCTAGTTCAAGGTTCTCCCACTAATCGCAATGACATTTCACCTTTCTGTTCAGCCATTTTAGAAAGGTCAACTCCTTAAACCTAGTAAGTATCTTTTATGTATGTTCTTTCTTAAAGTGACCAAAACTGTACATTACTCCAGGTACAGTCTTACCAATACACTGTTCAGCTGGAGCAAGACTTCCTTGTTTATAAACACCAACCCCTGAGCAATGTCAGCTGAAATTCTATTTGTATACTTGCTGCATCTGCATGCTAGCATTTTGTGTTTCACGCACGAGAACACCCAGGTCCATCTGTGCTGCACTTTATTGGAGTATCTTTCCATTTAAATAATAGTCTGTCTTCAGATTCTTCTTACCAAAGAGTATGACATCGCACTTTCTTACATTCCTACAGAGGAGTTGATTGCAAAACGCAAACAGAACACTGGAAAAACTCAGCAGGTCTGGCAGTATCTGTGGAGAGAGAAACAATTAGCATTTCAAATTCAGTTTGACTTCAGAACAATTCTGAAGCATACTGCATGTTTCTTCCAGATTTCTAATGTCAAGTTGAATATATACTGACAGAAAATGCTAATAGCATTTCAAAAATACTGCCTATTCAAAGGGCAAAAGGAGAGGTGATAAGTGTAATAATGATCACTGGAGAAGATGTACTAGGGAAACTATGGGACAACAGACCAATATGACCTGTGGAATTGATAGGGCACAATCTGGGATATTAGAAGAAATCGCTACAGAAGTACTGGATGTAAATTGATATCGAGTGCCTAAAGTTCCAGCATGTAAAGGTTATTGCATGCCTCAAACAATGGTGATGGAGAATTGGGTACTAGTTTGTATCTCTGGCACCAGTATTCAGGAAAGCAGAAACTGTATTTTGGGACAGTCTACTCCTGAACCATGCTGGGGCCAGTGTTTTTCCAAACTACGTGATTAGAAAGTCGAGAGTTTTAATCTAAATTATGGGGGAAAGGGATCAAATGTGAAAAAACATGGTATATCAAAGCATGGAGATAAGGAATGGGAAGTAATGTCACTGGATTATTGTAAAATCCCATCTAGTTTACTAAAGTCCTTTAGAAACGAAAGTTCACCATCCTTATCTGGCCAGACGTACTGCAATGTGGTTGACTGTTACCTGCCCTCTGGGCAATAACTACTGGCCCAGCCAGTGATACCCACATCATGAACGGGGCGGCATGGTGGCTCAGTGGTTAGCACTACTGTCTCACAGCACCAGGGACCCAGGTTTCATTCTTCCCACAGTCCAAAGATATGCAGGTTAGGGTGGATTGGCCATGGGAAACGCAGGTCTACAGGTGTAGGGGACGATGGGGTGGGTCTGAGTGAGATGGTTTGTATGGACTTGCTGGGCTGAATGGCCTGCTTCCACACTGTAGGACTTCTATTTTATTTGATGAATAAAAAAGCAGCTGAGAACAATTAGGAAGGGACAGAGAAAAACAACTAGAAAGGAATAGAGCAATGCACATTGCATTGATAACAATGTGAACAAATCAATAGCGCTCAAAGCATGATCTGATAGTCTGTATGGGCAGATGGCTGCAGAATGATAAGGATTGGATCCTGAATATAGAGGGCTAAATGACATTCAAGAAAAATATAAAGGTAGCTATCAGTGGAGTGTTTGAATTGTTAATTAAGATTGACATTTGTGCAATAGTTATAAATGATCTTAGATCAGGAGACCAAGAAGTGGAATCCATTTGGGTGGTGATGAGGAAGACTATGGGAAAGAAGTCATTAGTTGGCATGGTCTACAAGCCCTGTGATTTACAACAATAAAACATATCACTTTACAAAGTGGGAAAATGTGCGAAAACAGAAAACTTGGGTGCTTGGATTAAAGGGTTAGCAAAAATCATGTGTGACTTTATGTAAAAGCTTGTTATATACAAGCTGGACGAATCGGATTAGTTGTAGTAGTCTGAATGAGGAATTCATAGGAAGCTTCCAAGATGGTTTCTTTAAAGCAACACCTCAGGGAATTAACAAGAGAGCAAGTTATTCTGGGCATGGTATTGTGAAATGTGTGCGGATTAATTAACTGCTGGAAAAACGCAGCAGGTCAGGCTTTTCAGGAAGGAGGCTTCTTCAGGCTCATGCCCGAAACGTCGATTCTCCTACTCTTTGGATGCTGCCTGACCTGCTGCGCTTTTCCAGCAACACATTTTCAGCTCTGATCTCCAGCATCTGCAGTCCTCACTTTCTCCTAAAGGATTAATTAATGTCTTGTGTGGTGCTGGAAAAGCACAGCCGGTCAGGCAGCATCCAAGGAGCAGGAGAGTCAACATTTCGAGCATAAGCCCTTCATCAGGAATGATGAAGAGCTTATGTTCAAAACATCGATTCTCCTGCTCCTCGGGTGCTGCCTGACCGGCTGTGCTTTTCCAGCAACACACTTTTTGACTCTGATCTCCACCATCTTAGTCCTCACTTTCTCCCTTAATTAATTACTTCGCAATTAAGGTAACCCCCCACCCCCAAGTAGCAGCAAACATGATTAAATTTTACATTGTTTGAAAGGGAGAAGATTAAGCCGAACTGATCTGGCAAATTAGGATAGAGGATAGTTCAACTGAGATATGGTAGCAGACATTTCAAGGAATAATTCATAAACCTCAGAATACATATATTTGTAGTTTAAAGGAAAAACATAAAGGGAGGACCCACCATCTGTGGTTTACTAAAGATGTATTAAAGGAGAAAATATTTAACTGTGCAAGATGAGAGGTAGATCAGATGAATGTCAGATCATGAAGAACAGCAGGTAATGACAAAGAGGTTAATCATGAGAGGAAGTTGGCTAGGAATGTAAAATCAGGATAGCAAGAGTTTTGACAAGTATTTAATAAGGGAAGAAGCAAATAAAGTGTTGATGCTGTACCGATTCAATTCTAAAGGGAGAAAGGGAAGTAAAAAGTAGATCATAAGTAAATCACTTTAAATCCATGCCTGCTCCTCATAATAAAAACTGAAAGATCTAAATCAGAAACAAAAACAGAAATTGCTGCAAAAACTTAGCAGCTCTGGGAAAGAAATCAGAGTTAACATTTCAGGTCAAGTGACCCTTCCTCAGAACAAGAACCTTCCTGCTCATTCTTGTTTCTTTTATGAGTGGACAACCCCCTGCTCTCTCCCAAATAAAGGACCCACCTTGAAGTTGTACAGCAAAGGGTTATTTTATTTCAAACTCGAGACAGCTGTGCACAGTTGAATCATTTATCGATGGCTTGACAAATTCATTCACAAGATATAACGGAATGCTCATGTACACAAGGCTGTTTTGAGTAACAATTCATTATAGCATTGGGTCTGATCAGACTAATCTTTTGAGTGTCAGGTAAAATGGAACTATAACACAGGTCAAACTGAGTGGGGAAACAGGAGAATGGCCTCCTTAACCCTATGCTTAAGGTCGATTTGGAAGTGATTGTATAATGTTGCATTGTTTTTTCAGCATAACTTTGGACTGGTTCTGTTTAGTTAAAAGACACTTTCATGAGAGGTAACTCAGAGCTCATAACCATCCACCTCAGACACAGTCAGTGCTGAGCTACCATTGGATTTGTTTAGTTTTTCTGATACGCTACCTGTCAGAAAATTGGAGAGCTGGCTATTTGTGGTCGTTCTGGGATTTCCCTGAGGTGGGAATGTTTTCAATCTTACTGATCGGATCAGAGTTTCAGGATATGTATTTCCACAAGACAGAAAAGATGACCAAAAAGAAAGGTACACAGGCCTTCGGTTAGGTTTCCATAGCTACAAGCCTTCAATCTGTGGCCTGGTCATTTTAACATAACAACAAGTCTCACTGAAGGCCATAATTAGTTTAGCACAGGGCCATGTGTTAGTGCAGGCCCCATTGCTGTGAATGTAATGAATGTTGGGATAGTCTGCTTATAGTAACCAACCTGACTAGGATGGCCCTACCACAACCCAATGGTGTGCCAGATGAGAGAGAGCACGGGTAAATCACAGAAATGGTCCAGCACTCAACAGATTGATCCGAAAAATCAAAAGTAACAACTGGATTACAAGGCCCACCAATTATTTGCACATTAGAATGTTACATCAGTTCAAGTCACAAAGGGAGTGTCTAGACCCTCAGGCAGTATTTATAACAATTCTATCAACTTATATACACTTCATATTTAATAATACAATATTTAACTAGTGTTGTTCTCAGTTGGAACTCCAGAATTACCCTAATACATGCTGAGGACTACACCCATACCCAATCGCAATCAACTGGAACATGTATATCTGTGCAACCAATGCAAACTCATCAGTCTCCCACTCAAAACGGTGAGGGAGTGTACAGATATCTCCCTGACAGAAAGAGAGAGGGGTCTGAGAGACACCAGTCAGCGTACAGATATCTCCCTGAGAGAGAGTGGGACTGAGAGACATCTGTCAGTGTACAGATATCTCCCTGAGAGAGAGTGGGACTGAGAGACACCTGTCAGTGTACAGATATCTCTCTGAGAGAGAGTGAGACTGAGAGACACCAGTCAGTGTACAGATATCTCCCTGAGAGAGAGGGTTCTGAGAGACACCAGTCAGTGTACAGATATCTCCCTGAGAATGGGACTGAGAGACACCAGTCAGTGTAAGGATATCTCCCTGAGAGAGAGGGAACTGAGAGACACCAGTCAATGTACTGATATCTCCTTGAGAGAGAGGGGACTGAGAGACACCAGTCAGTGAAAAGGTATCTCCCTGAGAGAGAGGGTTCTGAGAGACACCAGTCAGTGTACAGATATCTCCCTGAGCAAGGGGGCACTGAGAGACACCAGTCTGTGTACAGATTTCTCTCTGAGAGAGGGGGCACTGAGAGACACCAGTCAGTGAAAAGGTATCTCCCTGAGAGAGAGGGTTCTGAGAGACACCAGTCAGTGTACAGATATCTCCCTGACAGAGATGGGACTGAAAGACAGCAGTCAGTTTACAGATATCTCCCTGAGAGAGAGTGGGACTGAGAGACACCAGTCAGTGTACAGATATCTCCCTGAATGAGCGGGCACTGAGAGACACCGGTCAGTGTACTGGTATCACAGAGGGTTCTGAGAGATACCACTCCATGTACAGATATCTCCCTGAGGAAAAGAGAGGGGGGTGTGAAACACCAGTCAGTGTACAGATATCTTCTTGAGAGAGAGGGAGGGGACTGAGAGATACCAATCAATGTACAGTCATCTCCCTGAGAGAGAGGAAGGGTACTGAGAGCCACCCTTGTGGGCGGCACGGTGGCACAGTGGTTAGCACTGCTGCCTCACAGCGCCAGAGACTCGGGTTCAATTCCTGCCTCAGGCGACTGACTGTGTGGAGTTTGCACGTTCTCCCCGTGTCTGCGTGGGTTTCCTCCGGGTGCTCCGGTTTCCTCCCACAGTCACAAAGATGTGCAGGGTCAGGTGAATTGGCCATACTAAATTGCCCGTAGTGTTAGGTTAGGGGTATGGGTGGGTTTCGCTTTGGCGGGTTGGTGTGGACTTGTTGGGCCGAAGGGCCTGTTTCCACACTGTAATCTAATCTAATCTAAAAAAAACACCTGTCAGTATACTGATATCTCCCTGAGAGAGATGGGACTGAGAGTCACCAGTCAGTGTACAGATATCTCCCTGAGACAGAGGGAGGGGACTGAGAGACACCAGTCAGTGTACAGATATCTTCCTGAGAGAGAGGGGACTGAGAGACACCAGTCAGTGTATAGATATCTCCCTGAGAGAGAGGGAACTGAGATATTGGTCAGTGTACAGATATCTCCTTGAGAGAGAGGGGACTGAGAGACACCAGTCAGTATACAGATTTCTCTCTGAGAGAGAGGGGACTGAGAGACACCAGTCAGTGTACAGATATCTCCCTGACAGAGAGTGGGACTGAGAGACACTAGTCAGTGTACAGATAACTCTCTGAGAGAGAGGGTTCTGAGAGACACCAGTCCGTGTACAGATATCTCCCTGAGGAAATGAGAGGGGGCGCGTGAAACACCAGTCAGTGTACAGATATCTTCTTGAGAGAAAGGGAGGGGACTGAGAGATACCAATCAATGTACAGTTATCTCCCTGAGAGAGAGGGAGTGTAATGAGAGACACCAGTCAGTGTACTGATATCTCCCTGAGAGAGATGGGACTGAGAGTCACCAGTGATTGTAAAGATATCTCCCTGACAGAGAGAGAGAGAGGGGAGACTGAGAGACACCAGTCAGTGTACAGATATCTCCCTGAGAGAAAGGGAACTGAGAGACATTGGTCAGTGTACAGATATCTCCCTGAGAGAGAGGGAACTGAGAGACACCAGTCAGTGTAAGGATATCTCCCTGAGAGAGAGGGAACTGAGAGACACCAGTCAGTGTACAGATATCTCCTTGAGAGAGAGGGGACTGAGAGACACCAGTCAGTGTAAGGATATCTCCCTGAGAGAGAGGGGACTGAGAGACACCAGTCAGTGTACAGATATCTCCTTGAGAGAGAGGGGACTGAGAGACACCAGTCAGTGTAAGGATATCTCTCTGAGAGAGAGGGAACTGAGAGACATCGGTCAGTGTACAGATATCTCCTTGAGAGAGAGGGGACTGAGAGACACCAGTCAGTGTACAGATATCTCCCTGAGAGAGAGAGGGGGGACTGAGAGACACCAGTCAGTGTACAGATATCTCCCTGAGAGAGAGGGTTCTGAGAGACACCAGTCAGTGTACAGATATCTCCCTGAGAGAGAGGGTTCTGAGAGACATCGGTCAGTGTACAGATATCTCCTGATGTGGTACAATATTGACCTGTGTCTCTGAGGCAATGATTTGTATCCCAGGGGATTAGTTCTGCCATTGATTGCCTTGGAATGGTTAGGGTTAAAGTATTATACAGTGAGAACACAGTCTTTCACTAATTACATGTGAAAGGCAATTTACCTGTCAACATAAATTAATTCATATACATTTGAGAATAAATTATTTTTAAAAATCACAACTCTCGGTGGGAACACCACCACTGGATTTAGAGGGCTCTCTTCAACTGACAGTCATTTCTGGAAGGTAAACATGGAATTTCAAACCCTTTTTTTTTCACCTCTCTCCCACTGCTCCATGCCCCTCAGGACCAGCTCCACAAGCCCCTGGTGACCTTTCATTCACCTCAGCGAGTCTTGGTTTCGGAGTGACATGGTGGGTCAATGGTTAGCACTGCTGCCTCACAGCGCAAGGGACCTGGGTTTGATTCCACCCTCAGGCGACTGTCCATGTGGAGATTGCACATTCTCCCCGTGTCCATATGGATTTCTTCCAGGTGGTCTAGTTTCCTCTCACAGTCCAAAGATGTGCAGCTGAGGTGAATTTGCCACGTTAAATTGCCAATAGTGTTCAGGGATGTGCAGGTTAGGTGGGTTAGCCACACAGGGTTATGGGGTTGGGTCTGATTGGAATGCTCTTCAGAGGTTTGGTGTGGACTCAATGGGCTGAATGGCCTGCTTCCACCCTGGAGGGATTCTAGTTTCTTTAACCTTGGTGATGAGTGCTACCCAGCTATGGAACTGCATGGGGCATCACAGTGGAGCGTGATCTTTTGAGGTTTTGGTGGAGAGGGCAGATTGAAGAGGGCCATTGAGGGTTTTTGTTCTCTTACACACAATCTAATGGATATGAGCCGCCCCTCGGCTTGGGCTCAGAGTTTGAGAGTCCAAACTCTGGGCAGCAAGAGGCTGGGAAACGACTCCCTCTAAATCTGTCCCCAGTTCACCCCCATCTCCCCCAGTCCTTGACTGCCCCCACCCCCAGTGACCCTGTCCTACCCGCTCTGGTTGCAGTGCATCTTGGGTTGGGACAGGGATAGGTTTTGTTGCTTCCTCTCACAGTTCAATAGCCCTCACCCTCAGGCTGAACCTGATGTGATCTGTTTGTGAAAATATCAACAATCATTCCTGCTCAGTGTCTCCTGTTTCTTCAAGACCCCTTCAGGCCACTTAGACAGAGAGAGAGAGAGAGAGAGTGAGAAAGGTTTTGGCATGAACTGGTGAAGGGAGGGCTCAGAATGACTTTGTAGGAGGAGGCCATTCAGCCCCTTGTGTCTGCACTGTCCCCTATAATGAGCCAGCGCCAATCTGCTGCTTTTTCTACAAATTCTGCAACTTGATAAATTTGCTGCTTCCACACCATTCCGGAAAGTTCCTGATGCTTTAACCTGCTGGAAGGTGAACTGGTGACAGTTGGTGAGGAATGAACAGTGAGCAAAGGGTTAAACTCCGGCCTTGACTCTTCAGGCAGATTGGCTGGTTTCCAGCTTCATCCATCGTGGAGTCATCCTGTGCAGCAGGAGGCCATTCAGCCCATCCTCTCTGTGCTGGTTCTTTGAAAGTGCCACCCCCCACAGCTCGGAGTGTTTCCACTTTCCGAGGGTTTCTGCAGTTTCGCTTTTGACGGTTCTCGCTGATTTTGACACCCAATCCCTCCCCCACCTCCCCCCAACCCTCCGAACACCCCGACCCTGAGCCCTAAGCCCAGCCTAAGGTCCAGGCTCTGAGCAACTAATGAGGGATTGAGATTCTTCACTGAGGGACTGACCCAGAGAAGGCTGTGTGGGTCCTACAGGTGAGGCTTCAGTCCAAAGGGTTACAAGGGCAGGGTCTCAGGTGGGGGAGGGGACAGTGGTGCCAACTGGAACAGGTGAGGGCAATGACTATTATCATATGTAAGGTGGGAATGACCACACACACACATACACGAGGGAGAGGTAGGGGGACAAGGAGTGGGAATGGGGAATGGACCATTGGGAAAATGGAATATGGGAACGGGGTGGGGAACAGGAGATAGGGAGGATGAGAGGAGGGGTGGGGTATGGAGGATGGGGGACTGTGAACTGGGTCTGGGAGGTGTGGTTTGTTGTCTGACCTGTACTTTATTCTCTCTCTCTCTCTCTCTCTGTGTCTCTCTTCCACTGTCTAGAACAGGTTGGGTTTGAGCATGTTGGATTTTCTGTGCAGGGTGGAGAGCACCCCAGCAAAAGGCCCGCTCATACTGTCGGTAGGCTGCCAGGCCTGGCCCTTCAGCAGCTCATTGTTGGGCCAGGCAGCTGCCGTCTTAAGAGACTGGGAGCCATTGGGACTGGGCAGGCTGACTGCATGGGGGCTGCTGCTGGAGATAGGGCCTGAGGAGGTGGTGGAGGAGGAGCTGGAGGAGGAGGGAGGGCAGCCAGGATTGGCCGTGCTATCAGGGTCAGCGCATTTTCCCTCCTTCAAGTCGTCCTCCTCAGATACAAGGTCAGACTTCTTCCCGGAAGGATTGCTCCCGTTCCCTTTCGAGTTGGCAGCTCTCTCCTGTTTGCGGAATTTTGCTCGGCGATTCTGGAACCAGACCTGGCAATGAGATGGGGTGGGGGTTGGAGAGGGGAGAGAAATCCATCAGGAATTAGAAATGTAAACAACCATGATCCAAAGGGTAAACACCAACAACACTACCATCAGATCAGCCCTTGGTCTCCAAAACTCAAGCAGGTACAAAGCTGTCCTCATCATACACTCATTGAAGGAAATCTGCCATCCTTACTGCAGTCCGTCCTACGTGTAACTCCAGACCCGCAGCGATATCTTTCCTTATTTGTTCATGAGATGTGAATGGGGCTGGTTCCCCATCAATGCCAATTTGATCAGGTGTTCCGGGGCAGCTTCAAAACTTAAAGAGAATATTGAGAAGGAGACGGATCAGGAGTTATTTATGAAAGGCAACAATGACTTGAACAAGAGCATCCAAATGCAGCAGGCAGAGAGCTGGAAAGGTTGAGGGAAGGGATCCCAGAGCTTGGAGTCCAGGCAGCTGAAGACACAACTACCAAGGCTGGAGTGGGTTCAGTCGGAACAAGAGGGAGAGAGGGAGCACAGAGATCTCAAAAAGTCTTTGGGGCCTGGAAGAGGTGTGGAATCTGGGAGCGATTTGTAAACAAGGATTAGAATTCTAAAGTCTAGACATTGTTTGAGTGAGACTCGATGTACTTCAGTGAGCACAGGGGAAAGGGTTTTAACAGCACAAGAAGGTGTGACCAGAAAGATTGTTATGGTTACTGAGGTTCACAGAATAGATTTGAAGAGAATGTTCCCACTTGTAGGAGATCAGAACGGGTCGGGGCCATCAGATAGTCTCAAATTAATCCAATCAGGAATCCTGCAGAAGTCTTACCTGGAGAGGAATGAGAATGTGGAACCTATGTCATAGAGATGTACAGCATGGAAACAAATCTTTCGGTCCAACTCATCCAGGTATCCTAAATTAATCTAGTTCCATTTGCCAGCATTTGGTCCATATCCCTCTAAACCCTTCCTATCCATATACCCATCCAGATGCCTTTTAAATGCTGTGATTGTACCAGCTTCCATCACTTCCTCTGGCAGCTCATTCCATACACACACACCACCTTCTGCATGAAAAAGTTACCCCTTAGATCCCTTTTATATCTTTCCCGTCTCACCTTAAACCTATGCCCTCTAGTTCTGGACTCGCCCACCCCAGGGAAACGACCTTGTCTATTTATCCTATCCATGCCCCTCATAATTTTATAAACCTCTATAATGTCTCCCCTCAGCCTCCGACGCTCCAGGGAAAACAGTCCCAGTCTGTTCAGCCTCTCCCTACAGCACAAACCCTCCAACCCTGGCAACATCCTTGAAAATCTTTTCTGGACCCTTTCAAGTTTCACAACATCTTTCCTATAGCAGAGAGACCAGAATCGCACGCAGTATTCCAAAAGTGGCCTAAACAATGGTTGATATGAAGAGCATTGATACATTGAAGGGGAATCTAAATAAACACATGAGGGAGAAGAAATAGTAGGAGACACTGATTGGGTGAGGTGTGTTGGAGAGGTTCCTGTGAAGGGTTAAAATTGACAGGGACCAGTTGGGGTTATATAACCTGTCGCTGTGGGATCAATTCTGGGTCACATTTGTTGGTTCAGAGACTGAGAATAGTGTAAGTCGTTAGAGCAACGGCAAGGACACCACTGTCTCTCTAGTCCCACTGTCCCAGCATCATCTAAAAACACTTTTTCCAGTTCCTACAATCACCATTTCAATACCTTATTCATAACAAGAGGCCTCTCAGTCAGGTTTCTTATTCAACACAATTATTGGATTATTGTCCAAACAAAACTTATTCAAGACAGGCGCAAAAATTAATGATGTACACAGGCAATAATATAGAGGTATGAATGCTTATCCTAAATATCCACAAAACACTCACTCACACACACACACTCTCACACTCATGCACACACACACACTCTCACACTCATGCACGCACACTCACATATGCACAGTCACAAACACACACATAATAATTTTTCTGCTGAGATTGTTCTGGAAAAATATTTTGGATAATGATTGATTCTTAAAGGCAAAAGGATAAAATGTAGAATGTTTCCGTGATGTCCCGGCCAGATATCGTCAGGTCACCAATCACACGCAGGACACTCTGATGTCTGGCAGACACAGCCTGCTCAATAAACAGCATCTTGAGATTTTTCTTCAACAAAACAAATAGATTTCGCCCTGAACTCAACGAAAGGATTCCCTTCTCAGACATGGTCAACAGGGTTTCATGTCGGTCAGACTGGTTAAGGACAGCAGATTTCCTTCCCCGAAGGACATTAATGAACCAGATGGGATCTTACATCAATCAATGACAATTTCATGGTCATCATCACTAAGAGTAACTGATGAAGGAGCAGCCCTCTAAAAGCTAGTGCTTCCAAATAAACCTGTTGGACTATGACCTGGTGTTGTGTGATTTTTAATTTTGCACACCCCAGTCGAACACCAGCTCCTCCGAATCATGATTTCCAATCCTGATTTGTTAACTGAATTTAAATTTCACCATCTACTGTGGTGGGATTTGAACTCATAGGTGTAGAGTGTTAGCCAGAGCCTCAGGATTACAGTCCAGCACCATCAACACCATGTTACCATCTCCCCTGTGGCAGGATGCAGGAGACAGGCCATTCAGGCTTATATCAGGAAGTCTCATACAAAAGGGAGTGATTGCACTGGAGGGGAGATGCTGCCAGAATGGAGCATTTCAGCGATGGAGAGAGGCTGGATAAGCTCGGGGTGTTTTCTTTGGAGCAGAGAGGGCTGAGGGGGGCCTGATAGAGGGTATAAGATTATGAAGGGCATGTACAGGGGGCATAGAAAGAAGCTATTCCCTGAGGATAAAGAGTCAATAACAAGGGGGCACAATTTTAAGGTGAAAGCAGAGAGGGTTAAAGGAGATTTGAGGAAACTGTTTTCGCTCAGAGGATGGTGGGAATTTGGAATGCACTTCCTGGGAAGGTAGTTGAGGTGGGAAACCTCACAACCTTTAATAACGTACTTGGATGAGCACTTGGAATGTCAAAACATTCAAAGCCAAAAACAAATTGCTGGAAAAGCTCAGCAGGTCTGGCAGCATCTGTGGAGAGAAATCAGAGCTAATGTTTCGGGTCCAGTGACCCTTCCTCAGAACTGATGGTAGCTAGGAAAATGTCAGTTTATCTGCTAAAGAGGGGAACGGGGTAAGGAGGAAACAGTGGGTGGAAATGGAGCCCAAACAAAGAGGAAAACAATTGGGCAGACAAAGGAATGTGTAAAGGTCAATCTGTGGGAATGAATAACTGCTAATGGGGACTATCAATGGCTGACAGTGCATTGTTTGAGGTAGCGGTCCGTGTGATGACAAGGCCTGGTGTGTGGGGGTTGGGGTAAGGACATGGGACAGAGGGCCTAAAGACCTAAAGTTATTGAACTCGATATTGAGTCTAGAGGTCTGCAGAATTCCCAAGTGGAAATAGAGATGCTGTTCTTCCAGCTTGCTCTGAGCTTCACTGGAGCACTGCAGCGAGCCTGAGACAGAGATGTTGGCCAGGGAACCAGGGTGGGGTGTTGAAATGGCAGGCAACTGGGAGCTCAGGGTCATCCGTGTGGACAGATGGGATGGGATTTGAACCCACAATCTTGTGACTCTGAGTAGAGCAAATAGCCACTGCTGGAAATGTGTTGCTGGAAAAGCGCTGCAGGTCAGGCAGCATCCAAGGAGCTGGAGAATCGATGTTTCGGACATGAGCCCTTCTTCAGGAATGAAGAAGCCCATTCCTGAAGAAGGGCTCATGCCCGAAACGTCGATTTTCCTGCTCCTTGGATGCTGTCTGACCTGCTGCGCTTTTCCAGCAACACATTTTCAGCTCTGATCTCCAGCATCTGCAGTCCTCACTTTCTCCTCCAAATAGCCACTGCCCCTGGGTGAGAAACCAACTGACTGAGTGAATTTGGAAAGCTCTCATACCTGGACTCTGGCCTCTGTCAGGTCAATCTTCAATGCCAGCTCCTCCCTGGTGTAGATGTCTGGGTAGTGAGTCTCAGCAAACACTCGCTCCAACTCCTTCAGCTGAGAACTGGTGAACGTGGTGCGGATTCTCCGCTGTTTCCGTTTCTCATTGATCCCACCGTGGTCTGTGAAGAACTTGTAGGGCACTGAGGACAGCAGGACAAACCGACGTTCATGATGGATATCATCGCCTGAGCTTACCTTGAACCAACTTAGCAATATCTTCCTAAGAATCTCACACACACTTCAAAACGATGGAGGAAAGAAAGGGAAACAATCACAGTTTAAACAGAAATTGTTGGAAAAGCCCAGCAGGTCTGGCAGCATCTGTGGAGAGAAATCAGAGTTAAAGTTTCAGGTCGAATGACCCTTTCGCAGAACTGTGACCCGAAACATTAACTCTGATTTCTCTCCACAGATGATGCCAGACCTGCTGAGCTTTTCCAGTAATTTCTGTTTTTGTTTCCATGATGTGGAGGTGAAAGTGCTGATGTTGGACTGTGGTGGACAGTCAGAAATCACACAACACCAAGTTTTAGTCCAACAGGCTAATTTGGAATCACAAGCTTTCAGAGCGTAACCCCTTCAACCACCTGATGAAGCAGCAGCACTCCAAAAGTTGAGATTGCAAATAAACCTGTTGGGATAAAACTTGGTGTTGTGTGATTTCTGACTATTTTTGTTTCCAGATTAGAATGGTGCTGGAAAAGCACAGCAGGTCTGGAAGCATCTGAGGAGCAGGAAAATCGACGTTTCAGGCAGAGCCCTTCATCATGAATGGCTCCTGATGAAGGGTTCCTGCCTGAAATATTAATTTTCTTGTTCCTCAGATGCTGCCTGACCTGCTGTGCTTTTCCAGCACCACTCTGATTGAGACTCTAATCTCCAGCATCTGCAGTCCTCACTTTTGTCTATTTTTGTTTCCAGTCTACTTCAGTCTAGTCCACTTCACTTTACTCCAGTCCAGTCAGTCCAGTCCAATCCAGTCTAATCCATTTCAGTCCAGTCTAGTCCAGTCCAGACAGTCCAGATCAATCCTTTCCACTCCAGTCCTCTCCAGTGGAAAGTAGGATTAGTGTGGATAAGTCAGTACAGAGCAGATGGGCCAAATAGCCTGTATTGTGTGACTCTATGGTCATGATCAAACTGGCATGAAGATGATAAGATTGTAATGTGTGGCTCAAACACTGGTGTGGGAGAAACTTGGTTTAGGTTCACGAAGGCAGTGGCACTAGTTTTGGGGAAATTGAGAGTAATTCTCATCATCCAGAGCAGCGTCCTGGTGAATTGTACAACGAGGGTGTAGAGAGAGCTTTCAGCTAAATAGTGGGAATGAGGGATCACGTGGGATATGATAAAGAGAAAGAACAAGGCAACAATTAAGGAACTGAGGATCTGAGTTTAACAGGAAAAGGCAAACTTAGGAATGGGGCAGTGGGTAAGATGGTGAAAATAATAAAAATGAAAGAATTAAAGACACTTTATTGGAATCCACGAAGCATTGCGCAATGTATAGGATACACAGGGTAGACAGGAAGGAATCTTTCAGGAGAAAGTGAGGTCTGCAGATGCTGGAGATCAGAGCTGAAAATGTGTTGCTGGAAAAGCGCAGCAGGTCAGGCAGCATCCAGGGAACAGGAGAATCGACATTTCGGGCATGAGAGTGTCTTAGATGAGAAGATTTAGATGTAGAATCACTATGGCTAGAGCTAACAAACATCAACATGTAACAAGTGTTGGGGTCCAAACCAAAGTGAGATTGTAGTGCACTGTACAAGTCAAGATACGAGAGGTGCAGCTAACAGGATAATACAGTAATCACAGGGACCTTAATGTAGCTATAGCCTGGGTAAAACTAATTATTACTAAATGCTTTTGAGGGTGAATTCCTGGACTATAAATGAGATGGTTTTCCAGATCAATGTACTGAGGAACTGACCAGAGAAGTATCTCAAACAAAAACAGAAATTGCTGGAGAAACTCAGCAGGACTGGCAGTATCTGTGGAGAGAGAAATAGAGTTAACATTTTGAGTCCAGAATCCTTTGACAGAACTGGAGAACCTAGAGAACTCGCTGTTTCGGATCAAGTATTGTGCTATGATGAAGGGCTAGTTAACCGTTAATTAAAGAATTAATTCATGGTTTACACTAAATTGATACAGCTTGAAGGCACAAAACTCCAACGTAAAAAATCATCCAAACAGGGTTGAAAACAGAAATGAAAAATTATATTAGATTAAAAGGAAAAGTTTATAAAATCACTGAAAAATGTTGAAATCTTGTGGATTTGGAGCATTTTAGAATTCGGTAAAGGAGGACCAAGAAATTAATAAGAAACAGAAAATAACATGTGAAAGGCGCCACAGTTTTACCAGATCATAGCCATGCTCTTTCATTAGAGAGAGATGAAGGTGGTGGTTTAGCCTCAGGTGATGGTGGTCCTTCATATTAACCTCAGCCAGTGCAGGGAATGAACACACACTGTTGGCATCACAAACCAGCCAACTGAGCTAATGGGCCATATGAATGGCAGCAATTCAGAAACATAAAACTGACTGTAAAAGCTTCTTTATATGTAAAGAGGAAAAAATTGGGAAAGGCAAACGTGGGTCCATTACAAATCAAACCAGGAGGATCTATAATGGAGAATAGGGAACTAGCAGAGGAATCAAATAAGTACTTTGTGTCTTCATGGATGACACAGAATAAAGGCATTTAGGATTGGGAAAAGGAGCAATTTATCACTCAGAGGGCAGTGAAACTTGGAATTCTCTACCACACAGTGCAGTGAAAGAAAAGAGTTTAGATCAGAGTGGTGCTGGAAAAGCACAGCAGGTCAGGCAGCATCCAAGGAGCAGGAAAATCGATGGATGAAGGGCTTTTGCCTGAAACGTTTATTTTTGTGCTCCTTAGATGCGGCCTGACCTGCTGTGCTTTTCCAGTACCACTCTGATCTAAACTCTGGTTTCCAGCATCTGCAGTTCCCACTTTTGCCGGAGTGAAAGAACAGTCATTCAGTATGCCTAGTACAGAAATTGATTGATATGTAGATGTTAAAAATATAAAGGATATGAGAAAATGACATTGGGGTAAGACATTTGGCCATGGTCTAGCTGAATGGTGGAGCAGGTTCAAGGGGCTGAATGGCCTACTCTGGCTCCCATGTTCCCATGAAGGAGCAGTTTGGACTATAATCCAGTGTCATGTGACTCCTGACTTAATCTGATGACAGATTTTAATATGAACCAGACGGGAGACGAGGAGAGTATATTTTTCTGCAGCAAGTTGTTGTCTTGCCTGAAAGGGCAGTGGGAGTAGATTCAACAGAGAGTTTCCAGAAGGAACTGCAAATACTTCAAGAAAAGTTGTTCACCCACTTTTCTCAGCAACAGTCACTAGGCAGTCATCAAAAATGATGTCTCAACTATGTGCATGGGGTGGGGTGGGGTCTAGGGAGAAAGCGAGTTGGAGTATAAAGCCACAGTCACACCTACAAAACAGTTACTAATAAATGCACCAGGAAATACAGAAGAAACTTCTTTACCCAGAGAGTGTGAGAACTTTTAATTCGTTCACTGGCCAGACCTGCATTTGTGGCTCAACCATAACTATCCTGAGGGCAATTCAACCACATTGCTGTGGGTCTGGAGTCACATGTAGGCCAGACCAGGTAAGGATGGAGCTACCTTCCTTAAAGGACATGACTGAATCAAATTACTTACAGTGTGGAAACACGCCCCTTGGCCCAACAAGTCCACACCGACCCTCCGAAGAGCAACCCACCCAGACCCATTCCCCTACATTTACCCCTTCACCTAACACTACAGGCAATTTAGCACGGCCAGGTCACCTAACCTGCACATTTTTGGACGGTGGGAGGAAACTAGAGCGCCCGGAGGAAACCCACACAGACACGGGGAGAATGTGCAAACAGACAGTAGCCTGAGGCGGGAATTGAACCCAGGTCTCTGGTGCTGTGAGGCAGCAGTGCTAACCACTGTGCCACCATGCTGCCCATGTGGGCTTTTCCTGACAATTGATTCCTGGTCATCCATAGACAGATTTTGTTTTGTATTGAACTCACATCCCACCATCTGCTGTGGCAGGAACCTGGGTCCCCGGAACGTTACCCAGGACTCTGGATTAACAGCCCAGCGATAATACCAGCAGACCATTGCCTCCCCCTGTTTCCTCCCAAAGGATGGTTCATGTTTGGAATGCTCTTTCCTCTGAGAGCAGTGGGTGCTGAGTTATTAAATATGTTCCAGGTTGAGTTGGAGAGACTTGTGATTGACAAGGGAGCCGAGGATTGTGGGGACAGGATAGGAAAGTGGAGCTGAGACCACATCAGGTCAGCTGTGGTCTTGCAGAAGGCTTGAGGACCAAATAGCCTCATTTTGTTGCTATCTCCATTGTTTCTATGGCAGCAGTGTATTGTGGTGCGGAGTGGAAGGGTGGATACTGACTCTTATGAAGCATGAATAACAGTATAGGCCAACTGGGCTGAATAGTCTCTGTCTGTCCTATAAATCCAATTGAATTATCTGATCTACCCTTCTTCTCTGAGAGTGCTGTGTCTCTATCATTGCAATCGATGGTCTGAAATTAACTGCTTCCTCATGGTAAAGAGATTAAACCGTGGCCTTCCTGTTCTGTACAGCTGACTGCCACACACATTGTGCTACACCAGGAGCTATAGTTAAATCTCTTGACTGTGTCCAACTCTTTGGAATTGTAACTTGTTGTGTTGATATCCTGCATTTGATTTTGCTATGTAAACTGTCACAGTGTCATTGCAGTGTCTGACCACGAGGTGCCACAGTGGAATTACTTTCTGGAGTTGTTCACCAGTCCTTTCAACAATTTTTGAAGTGAATCTATAACCAGCCTTGAGCAATAAAGGTGTCTCCAATTTCCCACACTGTGCCTTCGCACTGCAAATTGTTAGTTGCACATCGACATTTCAAGGGAAACATTATTAATCCAAATATTGGATAAATCCACAGCAACAAAGCTCCTAACGACCAAAAGAAGCTATCTAGTCATTGTGTACTTGACCTGTTCATCATGTTGATCATTGAGTGGAGAGAGAGTATATATATATATATAGAGAGAGAGAGAGATAGTCATAGAGCTGTACAGCATGGAAACAGACCCTTCTGTCCAACTTGTCCACCCAACCAGATATCCTAAATTAATCTAGTCCCATTTGCCAGCATTTGGCCCATATCCCTCTAAACCCTTCCTATTCATATACCCATCCAGATGCCTTTTAAATGTTGCAATTGTACCAACCTCCACCACATCCTCTGGCAGCTCATTCCATACACGTACCACCCTCTGCATGAAAAAAGTTGCCCCTTTGGTCCCTTTTATATCTTTCCCCTCTCACCTTACACCTAGGCTAGTTTTGGACTCCCTTACCCTGGGAAAAAGACCTTGTCTACTTACCCTATCCATGCCCCTCCTGTTTTTATAAACCTATATCAGGTCACCCCTCAGCCTCTGACACTCCAGGGAAAATAACCCCAGCCTATTCAGCCTCTCCCTCTCACTCAACAACATTTTCTCTATAGCAGAGAGATCAGAACTGAAGGCAGTATTCCAAAACTGGCCTAACCAATGTCCTGTACAGCCACAACATGACCTCCCAACTCCTATACTCAATACTCTGACCAATAAAGGAAAGCATACCAAACGCCGCCTTCACTATCCTATCTACCTGCAACTCCACTTTCAAGGAGCTATGAACCTGCACTCCAAGGTCCCTTTGTTCAGCAACACTCCCTAGGACCTCACCATTAAGTGTATAAGTCCAGAGAGAGAGTGTGGAGAGATTGAGCAGAAACTAAAGCAGGGTGAATCCAGACTATTCTCTGGAAAAGGAAAATTTCACGGGGAGAAAGCAGGGGAATGGCAGAGAGCCAGTACATCCAGGAATGGTGAAATAGCTGTTTGGTGATTTTGTGAGTGTGTGTTTTAGTGGCTCAGGGCTGGTCCCTTTTTTGTTAGCCTGGTCTGAGCAGTAACCCCCTCCCTGAGAGGGGGCTCTGCTTTCAGACTGGTTCTGAATATTCAAACCCTCCCATGGAGAGGAAGGGGGCACTGAGAATACCCCCACCCACATTCCCTCTCTTTACAAATGTTTAATTCCCTGTTTGGAGGTTCCAGCAGAATCAGTATCGATTACAGACAGCTCCCTCTCCAAAACTGCCCTCCCCCATATCCTTCTGCGTAACCACCAGCCCATCCTCAGCAAGCTCCAGGTGCTGCTCCCATTCCCTTCCTCCTCCCAGAGCCCTGGGGGAGATGGCGTGTGAGGCCCCCCTTGGCAATGACACATCCTGTAGTCGAATAGCCACCTACATTCTCTGTTGAGGGATTGGTGGGAACCGACTCAGGTAGGGGCTGGAGCCTGGATCTCCCCCATTCTCTCTCTCTCTTTCTCTCTGTGCCTTTTGCTGTCTCCCTTCCTCTCTCTGGTTTCTCTCTCACTCTGTGTGTGTCTCTCTCTCTCTCTCTCTGCCACTGTCCCTCTGTGTGTGTGAGACTCTCTCTCTGTGTCTCTCTCTGTGTCCCTCTCAGTCTGTGTGTGTGTCTCTCTCTCCAGTCTCTCACACTGTCTCTCTCTCTCTGTGTCTCTCTCTGTGTCCCTCTCAGTCTGTGTGTTTCTCTCTCTCTCTCCAGTCTCTCACACTCTCTGTCTCTCTCTCTGTGTCTCCCTCTGTCTTGCTCTCTCTCGTTTTTCTGTCACCCAAGTACTCTCTGGAATTATTTTTTTCTGTCTCTGGCTCCTTTCTCTAGGTTCTCTCTCTCAAGCAAGCACAGAAATCTGTCTCTCTCCCTCTCTTTGGGTTAACTCTATCTCTCTATCCAGGTTCACTCTCTCTCTGGTATTTCACTCTCTGTCTCTGGTTTATTTTCCTCTCTCTCTCTCTATGTTTCTCTGTCTGTTTCTTTCTTTGTCTTTGTGTTTCTGTCTCTCCGTGTCTCTCTCTCGCTGTGTTTCTCTCTCTCTCTCTCTGTCCTTGCTGTTAGTGATAAATCAGCAGCGATACTCACCGCATCCTCCTCCCACACTCCAAAGATGTGCAGGCCAGGCTGAATTGGCCATAGTGTGAGGTGCATTAGTCAGAGGGGAATGGGTCTGGGTGGGTTACTCTTCGGAGGGTCGGTGTGGACTTGTTGGGCCGAAGGGCCTGTTTCCACACTGTAGGGAATCTAATCTCTCTGGAATCTGCCTGTCCCTTTTCCTTGGTGAACAGCAGGTGGCCATTCTGCCCACCGCACCTATGCAGCATGCTAGTCCTGCTCTGGTCAGGTTCTCGGTGTTTCTGCCCGGGTCTGTACTCCTGACCCTGAGGTTAGCGGCTGGTTTTCAGGATCTGACCGAACGGGACTAGATCCGGACCGACCCAAACATTGATCATAGAATCAAATGGCGATTCGGCCCGTGGTACCTGTGCATGCTCTTTCAAACAATCCGGCACTTTCCCCCGGCCCCCGGCCCTTCCCCAGAGCAGACTAGCCCCCGGCTGGGATTTCACCCAATGCCGCCTCTGGCTGCCGCCGGGATTGGATCCTTTCCTCTGGATTCCAATATATCCCAGAATCTGGGATCCTTTCTGCCAGGGACCAACCGCCCCCTCCCATCCCCTGGGGACCGGGATCCCACGGAATCCGAGCGGAATTGGAACAGAAACGGGAAGAATTGCGGATGCTGTAAATCCGGTTCTGAGGAAGGGTCACTGCATCCGAGTCCTTCACTCGGATCCTCTCCCACCGACACTGCAGACCTGCTGAGCTTTTCCAGCAGTTTCTGGTTTTGTTGCGAAATTGAGAAAGAGAGACCCATCCTCCTCATAAACGAAAGCCCAGAGCCAACTGGAAACGTTTTAACATTTTGTTTCAGGAAAATCCGGAGCAGGGAGAGAATGACATCACCTACACCTGTCACCTATCACCCACGACCCATTCCCATCACCCACTATCCATACCTATCACCCATACCCATCACCCATATTCATCACCCAACACCCATCACCCATTCCCATCACCCATTCCTATCACCCATTCCCATCACCCATACACATCACCCAACACCCATCACCCATTCCCATCACCCATTCCTATCACCCATACCCATCATCTATTCCCATCACCCATTCCCATTACCCATATCCATCACCCAAAACCCATCACCCATTCCTATCAACCATTCCCATCACCCATTCCCATCACCCATACCCATCACCCAACACCCATTCCCATCACCCATTACCATCACCCATACCCATCACCCAACACGCATCACCCATTCCCATCACCCATTCCTATCACCCATACCCATCACCCATTTCCACCACCCATTCCCATCACCTATTCCCATCACCCATACCCATACCCATCTCTGACCGTCACTGTGTGGGGGTCTGTGGAAGTCTATGGAGGAGCAATGTTCCCCTGTTGCTGGTGATTACTGTTTCTCTACAATATTCCTATAAAGGGGGAGGCATGGTGGCTCAGTGATTAGCGCTACTGCCTCACAGCGCTGGGGCCCGGGTTCAATTCCAGCCTGAAGCGACTGTCTGTGTGGAGTTTGCACATTCTGTCCATGTCTGTGTGGGTTTCCACCGGGTGCTCCGGGTTCCTCTCACAATCACAAGGATGTGCAGCTCAGGGGGGATTAGCCATACTAAATTACCCCATAGCTTTCAGGGATGCACAAGTCAGGGGGAATGCGGAGTAATAGGGTGGGGGAATGGGTTTGGGTAGGATACTCTTCGGAGGGTCGGTGTAGACTTGTTGGGCCGAATGGCCTGTTTCCCTACTGTAGGGATTCGAATTCTAATTGTCTAGAATTTACCGAAACGTTTCGCGCCGGCTTTCCGAATTTATTTCGTTTTATTACAAACGAACGAATTTAAAATTAAATTATTTTGTTTCAGGTTCTTAAACATCGATTTCGTTTCGTTATATCTAAGCCTTTTCGAATAGATTTTGTCTCATTTTAGCCCGTGACGAGGAACGGGAAACAATTCAATATTCCTTCACATTGAAAACAGGAGCTTTTTAAACTGTAGCCGGTCACTCACAACACAGGCTGAGAGAGAGACAGAGAAAGTGAGTGTGTCATAGGTCCAACTCCTCCAGTCCGACCAGATATCCTAAATAAATCTAATCCCATTTGCCTTCTTTAGAGAAAGGCTGTTCTGAATTGAATATTTCTTTGGGAGAGAGAGACAGAGACAGTTACAGGTTCAGACAGAGCCCGAGAGAAAGAGAGAGAGATAAAAAGAGACGGATAAAGAGGGACAGAGAGAGGTTCAGAGATAGAGTGAGAGAGGGAGAGAGAGAGAGAAAGTGATAAAGAGGGACAGAGACACTGAGACTGACAGGTTCAGACAGGAAGGTAGTAAGAGAGAGAGGCAGAAGAGGACTAGATAGTGAAAAACGGAAAAAGACAGATACTGTGAGACAGAGACAGACACTACAGACAGTGAGAGACAGAGAGAGAATCTCACGTTTAGAAGGATCGAGCCACACAGAGACAGAGGCAGGGACATAAAGGCAGAGATCTATAGGGACAGAGGGATCTACAGAGGAATACATTAATAGAGGCCGATACATAAAGACAGATAGAGATATGTAGAGAGATACAGAGACGAATATACAGAGACAGACAGAAACACTTGGAGACAGATAAACACCGAGAAACGCCAGAGATACAGTACAGAGAGAAACAGTCCGCACAGAGACACCGCAGTTAATGAGGGAACTAACACTCCAAGGAAATATTAGTCACTTTATGGTTTAAAAATTAACATGAAGACAGAAATCTTTCCAAATCTGAAGGACCGGTCCTAATCTTGCAGCCCTTGCAAATCTGTAAAAATCATTCGATTTTTAAAAATTATAAAATAAGTTACTGAGAGAAAACATTGACCAAGAGATTATTTGGATGGGGGATTTCACGATTAGGTTAACTCTCTCTCTCCTGAGGAAATATTCAATTCAGAACAGGCTTTCTCTAAAAAAACGACTTTATTACTTTGGGGAAAAAGGTCAGAAATTATCCCCCCAATTATTAATAATTTTTTGCAAGGTTTGTGAAGGTTTGTATTAATAATTTGCGAAAAAATAGTTTCCATCCCCCCCCTCGCAGGTATTAGATTATATTTGTTTGATTTAATGGGCAGACAGACCTTAACCAAATTACCCATTCGGCCTGTGAATGTAATAGCCCAGCAATGTAACTCAATTATTCCACAATCCCTCTCCTTAACCCAATCACCACATTAATACAGCTACACACACACTCACTCTCTCTCTCTCACACACACACACCGTTAAACCCACACCCAGTCCACTTTTCTATTTAATTGCTAAAGCCTGGGCTGCTTCCCATCACCTTGTAGTTACTTGTTTCTGCTGCTGTTGTACGGTTTTACCTGTGGTGTATGGAGAGCTCTGGTGTTCCCGCAGAGGTCCCATGTTGCAGGTAGCCGGTGTCAGGGTCGGACAGACCGGGCCGCTCCCGAAGCTGGAGCGAATGGGACTGTAATGCAAACTGTTAGCCTGACTGCAGGAACTGAAATCGGCGTAGGCAGAGGCTTCCATTGCTGCCATACAGGAATCGTAAGAATTTAGGTACGAATAATCCATTTTATACATAAGAGGGGCAGGCCAGGATCTGGGGGCAGAAGGGGAGATGGAGATTGGAGAGGTCAGGGGTGGGGGGAAGGGAGAGAGAAACAAGGTAGGGAGAAGGGTAGGGGGTAAGATCTCTCCCTCTCTCTCACATACACAAAGACAAACTGACTCTCCTTTTGGGAAAGTGGATCAAATGAAATGAAATAAAACGGGAGTGTATCTATACAGGCAAAGAGTCAGAGCTCGCCCAGAAACTGGGTCCAGTCTGAATGAGCCAGTGTGAATGGCTGAGTTTTATCAGGAGCTGATGGGTCAGTGGTTGGGAGCTACAGAAGCCTCTAATAACCTTGACACTACTTTCAAACAATAGCAAGGGCGGAGGGCCATTTTTTTTACATGACAATGCATTTGCTGTCGATTGGGCTGATCAAGGGCTGTCTCACTCGCTCCAATCTCCTCCCCTCCCTCAGTAATTCCTCCTCCACCCTCCTCATTCAGTCTTCCTCCCGCCCCTCTCTCTCCCTGACATCCCCTCCCCTCTCTCCCTCGGAAATGTTACTCTCCTCCCTATCGCCCTGGTATTATTTATCTCTGTTTTTAAAACGTGTTGTTTGAAAGTTTCCACGGGGAGTTTTGCCCCGTGCAGCTGGTTAGCCCCTGGAGAAGGGGGATCTGAGACCAGAAACTGGGTGTAAACAGGGAGACTAATCCCTCACAGTTCCTGTGGAACACTCCATCCCCTCACGGGAAGCGGAACAGAGCTAGTCCCGGTCAGAGCTCACTCACCAAACCTCCACCTGAGACAACTCACTCTGAAACTCTGCATTATTGGGAAAAATATTAAAACTCTTCAGTGACTTTCAGAAAAGCCAGCTTCGTGTGTGTGTGTGTGTGGGTGGGTGTCTCTGTGTGTGTGTGTGAGTCTGTGTGTGTATGTATGTCTGTCTGTGTGGGTGTGTGTGTGTGTCTGTGTATGTGTGTATGTGTCTGTGTGTGTGTCTGTGTGGGAGTATGTGTGTGTGTCTGTGTGTATGTGCCTCAGTGTGTGTGTCTGTCTGTGAGAGTGCCTGTGTGAGTGTGTGTGTGTGTCTGTGTGTGTATGTTTCTGTGTGTGTGTGTCTGTGTATGTGCCTGTGTGTGTCTCTGTGTATGTGCCTCAGTGTGTGTGTCTGTGTGTCTGTGAGAGTGCCTGTGTGAGTGTGTGTGTGTGTGTCTGTGTGTGTATGTTTCTGTGTGTGTATGTCTGTGTATGTGCCTGTGTGTGTCTCTGTGTATGTGCCTCAGTGTGTGTGTCTGTGTGTCTGTGAGAGTGCCTGTGTGAGTGTGTGTGTGTCTGTGTGTGTATGTTTCTGTGTGTGTGTCTGTGTATGTGCCTGTGTGTGTCTCTGTGTGTATGTGCCTCAGTGTGTGTGTCTGTGAGACTGCCTGTGTGAGTGTGTGTGTGTCTGTGTGTGTATGTTTCTGTGTGTGTGTGTCTGTGTATGTGCCTGTGTGTGTCTCTGTGTATGTGCCTCAGTGTGTGTGTGTGAGTACCTGTGTGTGTGTGTGGGGGGGGGGGGGGGGGGGTTATTCTCCAGTCTTTAAAAGGGCTCTGCTAATTCTCATTAACTTTAAGTTCTACTAAAGGTCAATAAATGTAACGTTGGAGAAGCTGATTATAAATACGGAGCGGCATTGAGCTCTCTCTCTCTGCTTTCTCACTCTCACTCCCTCCATCCCTGACTCCCTCCCTCCCTTACCCTCTCCATCACTCTCACTCCCTCCCTCACCCCGTCCATCCATCCCTGACTCCCTCCATCACTCTCATTTCCTCCCTCATCCCCTCCATCCCTCCCTGACTCCCTCCCTCAATCACTCTCACTCCCTCCGTCACCCCCTTCATCCCTTCCTGATTCCCTCTCACCTCCTCCATCCCTCCTTCACTCCCTCTCTCAACCCCTCCATCCTTTCCTCACACTCTCTCACTTTCTCCTTCCCTCCCCTTCATTCTTTCACTTCCTCCCTCACTTCCTCCCACATTCACTCCCTCCCTCTCACTTATTCACTCCTGAACCCCATCCATTCCTCCCTCCTTCCCCTCACTCCCTCCCTCACCCCTCCCTCACTCCCTCACTCACTCTCTCCCCTTCCCTCTTTCACTCCCCCCTCCCTCCGATTCACTCATTCACTCCCTGAGCCCATCCATCCCTCCTTCCTGTCCTCTCCCACACTCACTCTCTGCCTCCTTTCCTTTCTCTCTCTCTCTCTCACTCCCTGCCTCCCTGCGCGTCAGTCCTGGACCCGAACCCCGTCCCACCCCCCGGCAGCTCCCAGTCCGGAGCTAAACGCCTACCCCCAGCCCAGGCAGGATCTGCCTGGGAACAGGAGCTTCCCCCTTTCAGGACACTTGGGGTAAATAAACTCATCATCCAGTCCCCATGAGAATGGGGATAGAGGGGTGTGAGATCATGACGCTCGGCCAACGTCTCCGAATCCTGTTTTTAACGAAAGATTTAAAAAAATGGAAACTAGGGGCAGAATGTGCCCGGATTCCGCCCTGACATTGGGGTTTTCATGTCCCACTCCCCAGGAGGCAGAGACCTGGACAGGGGGCGGGGAGACAAGGGGAGGAGGAGAGGGGGGGGGGGGGGGGGAGTAAGGGGAGGGGGAGAAAGAGAGGGAGAGACAATCAGGGATATTTACACACGCACACACACAGAAACTCATACTGTCACAACGCATTCTCTCTTACACACTTACACACACACTCTTACACTCTCTCATACGCACACTCTTACACAGTCTCACACACTCTCACACACACACACACTTACACACTCTCTCACACACACTCTCTCACACACATTCACTCATACACTCATACACACACTCTTGCACACAGTCTCTTACACACACTCTCACACACTTTCTCACTCACACACACACTCTTACACACTCTCTCATACACTCTTACACACACACATTCACTCATACACACTTACACACACAGTCTCTTACATATTTTCTCTCTCTCTCTCTCTCTCTCTCTCTCACACACAGTGTGAGGCTGGCTCCAGGCACGGAGCCTGGGATCAGCAGATTGGTCCTCAGATAGAACATAGAACATTACAGCGCAGTACAGGCCCCTCGGCCCTCGATGTTGCACTGACCTGTCAGACCAATCTGAAGCCCATCTAACCTACACTATTCCATGTACGTCCATAAGCCTGCCCAATGGTGACTTTAATGTACTTAAAGTTGGCGAATCTACTACCGTCGCAGGCAAAGCATCCCATACCCTACTCCTCTGGACCCTACTGTGTCCAGTTTGGGAGCACCTTGTGATGAGGTGGAGACTGAAAGCAACAATTTCCTGGGAATCTTCATTAAAATATCTTCATTTCAGGAGATTGAACAGAGAGAGGAGACAATCATTAACTAAAGGAACCCCCTCTCTTAGCTCTCCTCTCCCCCTCTCTCTTTCTCACTGCCCCCACCTCCCCCTATTAACCGCTCTCCAGTGACATTGCTCTGTGGGGCCGTCACTTTCCCGCCAGTAACCGGGATCCAGGATCCTTCACCCTGCCCCGAGCTCTCACCCCGTCCCCTTCTCGGTCTTTTTTTCCCTCATCCTTTGGTTTGTTTCATTTTCTACATACACTCGCTCCCCACCTCGTTGTTAGCCTTCCCTGCACCTGAACCTCTCTGTTCACACTCTCTCTGTTCACTCCCTGTTCACACTCTGTTCACACTCTCTCTGTTCACTCCCTGTTCACACACTGTTCACACTCCCTCTGTTCCCATTCTGTCTCTCTGTCTCTGTCTCTGTCTCTGTCTCTCTCTGTCCTTGTCTCTCTGTCTCTCTCTCTGTCTCTGTCTCTGTCTCTCTCTCTCTGTCCCTGTCTCTCCCTGTCTCTCTCTGTCTCTCTCTGTCTCTCTCTGTCTCTCTCTCTGTCTCTGTCTCTCTCTGTCTCTCTCTCTGTCTCTGTCTCTCTCTGTCTCTCTCTGTCTCTCTCTCTGTCTCTGTCTCTGTCTCTCTCTGTCTCTGTCTCTGTCTCTCTCTGTGTTATCTCACAATTGGCTCTGTCTAGGTGATTCTTTCCCTCTCGGTTCTTTCCTAACTCACCCACTCCGCCCCTCTCTCCTCGCTTTCTGTATTCACTCTCCTCCTCCCCCCTCTCTTTTTCTATCCTGTTTACCTCTCTCTCATTCCTCCCCTCCCAGCGTTCCTCCTGTCAGTCTCTTTCTCTCACTTTTGCTATCTCTTCCTGCTGCTTCACTCTCTCTCCCCACATCCCTCCCTTTCCTCTCTCTCTCTCTCTCCGCCTCTGTGCATTTCTCAGCGCCGCTCTCCTGAAGCAGAGAGAAGGCGGTTATTGAGAATTAGAATTTTGGGAATTGGGATATTGGGAATGACAGCGACAGCACGAGCGGTGCATTGGAAGGGGGTGAACCGCCTCTTTAACAAACTCAAAGATGAATCTTTACACGAACTGTGACATTTGCACTCAGCTCTGTCCACACTTTCCTTCCGCACTGAGGCATTTGTAATTTTTTAATAATTAAGAATTATTTAAATTTTCGCAGCCGGGTTCTCTAGCGACCCAGAGAGAGCATTTCACACTCCCAGCCGGTTACAGGGAGAGGCATCTCTTAATAGCAACTCTCACAGGCCCTTTATCCTGGAGAGGACTCTGTCTGTGTGTATGTGTGTGTGAGAGAGAGAGAGAGTGACTGTGTGTGTGTTTGGTGGTGGTGGGGGGGGGGGGGTCCAAAGATTTCTGATAAATCCTGAAACCAATGCCCTGTCTCTAGCTCTGTCACTTTCTGTCTTTCTCTGTCTTCTCTCCCTCTCTCTCTCTCTCTCTCTCTGTCTCCCCTTGTCTTTCCCTCTTTCTTTCTCCCTCCCTCTGTTTTTCTCTCTGTCCCTTCCTTCTGTCTGTCTTTCTATCTCTTCTCTGTTGCTTTTTCTTTCTCTCTCTCATTCTATCTCTGCCTCTGCCTCTCTCTGTCTGACTCTCTCCTTTTGCTGTCTCTCTCTCTGTCTTACTCTGTCTTGTATCTCTCTCTTTCTCTTTCTCTCTCTTCTGTCTCTCTACCTCTCTCTCTGTGGGTCAGATGTTTTTCTGAGCTGTTTTCAATGTTGAGCTGCTGCAGTTTGATTGGAAATGCAATAACGCTGAGAGGAGACAGTAAGAGACTTCAGACAGGGGCACGACAACCACAGTACATTCCTGAGAACTGGTGCTTTTTGAGAAGGAAGGATGGGGAGAGATTAGATTACTTACAGTGTGGAAACAGGCCCTTCGGCCCAACAAGTCCACACCGACCCTCCGAAGCGCAACCCACCCATACCCCTATATTTACCCCTTACCTAACACTACGGGCAATTTAGCATGGCCAATTCACCTGACCTGCACATCTTTGGACTGTGGGAGGAAACCGGAGCACCCGGAGGAAACCCATGCAGACACGGGGAGACTGTGCAAACTCCACACAGTCAGTCGCCTGAGTCGGGAATTGAACCCGGGTCTCTGGCGCTGTGAAGCAGCAGTGCTAACCACTGTGCCACCGTGCCGCCAACGGCACAATGGATAATGTGGAAGAAAGGGTGGAATGTTTAAAGGGACTAGGTGGAATGTTTAAAGGGATAACTGGTGGTGGGATGTCCAGTTATCTTTATAGGCAGCAAGACCTGCTGTTTGTATAATGCAGACAGGAGGCCAGCCATTTACATATGGAGGCAGATAGGAATTGACACTGAACAATGAAAAATCTCTGGTTCGGCCTTAGCTGTAAGATGGAATCCAATTCTGATTCCCACACTTTAGGAAGAGTATCAAGGTTTTGGGGAGGGGCTGGAGGAGATTTCCCAGAATAGGAAAAGGCGTGAGGGGCTTCCGAAAAGCAGCAAAGCCCAAGTCCTGGGAACATATTAGAATCCAGCAGGAGCACAAAAAGTTTGATCAAGAGGAGAAAATACAGTCGGAGGGTAAAATTGCAGGGAACAGAAAGACTTCACAGAAATATGTGAAGAGAAAAAGATGAGCAAAGTCAAACACAGGTCCCTTCCAGCCAGAAGCCGGGGGAGTTGTAACAGGGAGCAAAGAAATGGTGGAAGAATTGGACACAGACATTGGTTCTGCCGATGTGAAGGGATGTGAAACAGTGATGGTTAAGTGAAGTTTAAATACAGGTCAACCAGGGACCACCTGAATGCTGAAACAGGTTTTAGAGGCTGAGTGGCCCCCTTCTCTTGTGCCTGTGTTGGAATCACTCTGTTGTTGAGTTAGCTGAGGTTCAGACAAAGAGAATAGGACAACACTCCCAGAATCATTTGGTTTACCATCTAATGCAAAAATGCAGGGATGTGGGTGTTGGGGATCAGGAGGGTGTAAGGCTGTGCTCAGATGGTCTGTTTCTCAGTAAACTCCACTTGGCTTGGACTCAGGACTTTCAGGAAGGCAAATCCAAACCCTGGGACTCCCTCCCAAGCAGCCAGGTCATGTTGTGGCCGTACAGGACATTGGTTAGGCCACTGTTGGAATATTGCGTGCAATTCTGGTCTCCTTCCTATCAGAAAGATGTTGTGAAACTTGAAAGGGTTCAGAAAAGATTTACAAGGATGTTGCCAGGGTTGGAGGATTTGAGCTATGGGGAGAGGCTGAACAGGCTGGGGCTGTTTTCCCTGGAGTGTCGGAGGCTGAGGGGTGACCTTATAGAGGTTTACAAAATTATGAGGGGCATGGATGGGATAAATAGACAAAGTCTTTTCCCTGGGGTCGTGGAGTACAGAACTAGAGGGCATAGCTTTAGGGTGAGAGGGGAAAGATATAAAAGAGACCTAAGGGGCAACTTTTTCACGCAGAGGGTGGTATGTGTATGGAATGAGCTGCCAGAGGAAGTGGTGGAGGCTGGTACAATTGCAACATTTAATGGGCGTTTGGATGGGTATATGAATAGGAAGGGTTTGGAGGAATATGGGCCGGGTGTTGGCAGGTGGGATTAGATTGGGTTGGGATATCTGGTCGGCATGGACGGGTTGGGCCAAAGGGTCTGTTTCCATGCTGTACATCTCTATGACTCTTTGACTCTATATGCAGCAGTTAAAGGCAGCAACTCATTATTGCCTTCCCATGAGGCAATCACAGCTGGGCAATAAAGGCTGGATCAGTCAGTGATGTCCACATTCTGGGAATAGATTAAGAAAAGTGGGTGATTTCTCCTGGTGTTTGGGGCACTGTTCATTCCTCAATCAAGACCAGCACCTCACAGTCATTTGACAATACTCTGTCCACTCGTCAACTGAGCAGCACCTTTTCCTCATGCAGTATAAATTATTGGTCCCTTTGAGATTTTCCATTCTGCCGTGATGAGTATAGAGTGAAAAGTTTTGACAGCACTCCCTTTACTTCCACCAATTTCTTGGATTGTAATTTGGATGTTTCTGATGCCAAGTGTCCAATCATTTGGTCCAAATGAGTGACAGGGAGAACATGAGGGAACCAGTTTTAAAATCAAAATATGTGCTGATATGAAGAAGAACTTTTTAATTCAGCAAATGGCTAGGGTCTGGAATGTATTACCTGAGAGTATGAGGAAATAGGTTCATTCGGTGCTCTCAAATGGGGATTACCTAAAAAGTGCAAGTTCAGGGGGAAGGTAGGATGAATGTGTATCTATGCATTTGTGTGCCTGTGTCTATGTGTATATGTTGCTGTGTGTGTGTGTCTGAGTGTGTGTGTGTGAGTGAGTCTGTGTGTGAATGTGTCTATGTATGTGTGTGAGTGAGTGTATGTATGTTTGTGTGTCTGCGTGTGAATGTGAGTGAGAGTGTGTGTCTGCATTGTGTGTGTCAATGTGTTTGTGTGTGTGTCTGAGTGTGTGTCTATGTGACTGCATGTGTCTGAGTGTGTGTCTATGTGAGTGTGTGTCTGAGTGTGTCTATGTGAGTCTGTGGGTGTGTCTATATGAGTGCATGTCTGTGTGAGTGTGTCTGAGTGTGTGTCTATGTGAGTGTGTGTGTGTCTGAGTGTTTCTATGTGAGTGTGTGTGTGTCTATGTGAGTGTGTGTCTGTGTGTGTATCTATGTGAGTGTGTGTATGTGTGTGTGTGTCTGTGTGTGTGCCTGTGTGAGTGAGTGAGTGTGTGTGTCTATGTGAGTGTGTGTGTGTGTGTGTCAGTGTGTGAGTGTGTGGGTGCGTGTCTGTGTGTGTGTCTATGTGTGTGTCAGTGTGTGTGGGTTTGTGTGTGAGTCTGTGTATGAGAGAGTGTGTGAGTGTGAGTGTGATTGTGTGTGTGTGAGACCTGTCTGTAGCTGAATGGTCAAGTGGAGAAATGAAAAGCAAAAATATGCAAGAGATTGCGTTTTTTGATCATTCTGTCACTTGTCTCTCTTGGTTACAGAGTGGTGGGGAAAGTATGTTCAGTAAATATCCCTGAATCTTGCTGAAGAACATCAAGTTGCTGCAGAGTTTAGA